>NC_140292.1:7142920-7237920 GCF_964030765.1 Micromesistius poutassou | reverse complement strand
TGTGTGTGTGTGTGTGTGTGTGTGTGTGTGTGTGTGTGTGTATTCGTTTGTGTGTGTATGTGTGTGTGTGTGTGTGTGTGTGTGTGTGTGTGTGTGTGTGTGTGTGTGTGTGTGTGTGTGTGTGTGTATTCGTTTGTGTGTGTGTGTGTGTGTGTGTGTGTGTGTGTGTGTGTGTGTGTGTGTGTGTGTGTGTGTGTGTGTGTGTGTGTGTGCGCGCGCGCGTGCCTGTGTGGCCTACGTGTGTGCGTATGCGTAATGGTGCGCACATGTGTAAATTCCCCTCATGTTTTACAGTACCTATAACGGAATGAGTTGTCACCGACGGTTTCCCCCGGCGTGCCCCTGTTCAACGGTAACAACCCTTAACCACACAAGTAGATTTCAACCTCGTTCTGCGCTCGTTTCTGAACTTGAACTCGTGCCATGCGCGTAATGAATGCTTGCCATCACCTTTTTATGTGATTAACTTATTCCTTTCATTGTGGGGCTCTTCCGAGCCACGTAGCCTGGGGTTGGGCGGGAACCCCTGACCAGTGGAGGAGCGCTCGGACGCGCATGCGCCCTCCCCCCCTCCTTCCAATCAATGGACCAACAGAAGTGCTTCTCCTTGCCTTGTTAGGGCTATAGCCCGGGTATATAAGGTACCGGCATTTCAGCTTTAGACACCACAGAAGCCACACGCTCCACTCCTGCATCACACCCACCTACCACCGCATACCCCTCACACACCCACACACACTCACCGGTACTTGTGTCTCCGTCCCACCCCCCCACCCACCCCACCTTGCACCTTCCCCGGTGTCAGCCCGGATGAGTTACCCGCTGGACTCGATAGGGAGTCCCTTCAGAACAACCATGGATACTAGGACGACGAGCTACGGCTACGGCCGCCCCGTCGGCAGCGCCTCCAGCGGCTTCCGCTCCCAGACCTGGACCTCCCGGAGCCCGGCGCCCGGCATGATCTCCTCCTCCTCCTACAAGAGGACCGTGAACGCACCGGTCTCTCGATCCTACGGGTCCGGGGTCCTCGGCTCCTCCGCCGCCGTCGCCGACGTCGATTACAACCAGAACCTGATGAACGGAGACTACAACAAGCGCAGCAACGAGAAAGAGCAGCTGCAGGGGCTCAACGACCGCTTCGCCGGCTACATCGACAAGGTGCACTACCTGGAGCAGCAGAACAAGCAGATCGAGGCGGAGATCCAGGCGCTGCGACAGAAGCAGGTGTCCCGCAGCCAGCTGGGCGACCTGTACGACCAGGAGCTTCAGGAGCTGCGCAACGTGCTGGAACAGATCCACCACGACAAGGCGCAGATCCAGCTGGACACGGAGCACATCGAGGAGGACATCCAGCGGCTGCGGGAGCGCTTCGACGAGGAGGCGCGCATCCGTGAGGAGAGCGAGGCCATCATGCGCATGCTGAAGAAGGACTCGAGCGACTCGGAGCTGATGAAGTCCGAGCTGGAGAAGAAGGTGCAGTCGCTTCAGGACGAGATTGCGTTCATCCGCAACAACCACGAAGAGGAGGTGAGCGAGCTGATCGCCCAGGTGCAAGAGTCCCAGGTGAGCTTCGAGAGGAAGGACTTCCAGAAGACCGACATCACCGAGGCGCTGCGGGAGATCCGCTGCGAGCTCGAGGGCCACTCCAACCAGAACCTGCAGCAGGTGGAGAACCTGTTCATGTGCCGCTACTCCAAGCTGTCGGAAGCGGCGGAGCAGAACAAAGACGCCATCAAGTCCGCCCGGGACGAGATCAGCGACTACCGGCGCCAGCTGCAGACCAAGACGGTCGAGCTTGAGTCCGTCCGCGGGACAAGGGACTCCCTGGAGAGGCAACTCAACGACATCGAGGACCGCCACAACAGCGACCTGTCCAGCCTGCAGGTGAGACTTGTTTTCAATATTATATTATATTATATTATTATAATATTATTTATATTTTTAATTATGTTTTATAATGCAACTCCTTTGCTCAGATACTTTAACCACAGACATATGTAGCTGTAAGAAATAGGTTTATGTATTTTATTAATATTAATACTTTTCAGTTTTTTATACATTATAAAACAGGCAAAGATTACTTGTGTTATTATTATTACTTCACACTTATATACACGTTAAAATCATGCTAATATGGTTTATTCAACTAAATGCATAAATCGGTATATCGTTTATCCGTGTAAAATAGGTGTAAAGTTAGGCTGTTAAACAGGATGGGGAACACGCACTGACTCAGTCTTTAGTTGGAAACACGCCAACTCCATCCACATATCCGCCTTTATTTTTTTTGAATAGACCCCAGTGACCTGTATATCTAATTGGAAACATGATGGACGACCTTTTTCAGTCAAGTTAGTGTTAAAACATAACTCAATGCTGACATCACCTGGCCGTCCCCGGGACGGATAGCGCACCGCTCTGACGCTGTAGTCAATAGTGTACTGTCATACTGCAGCAAACAGCCCCCACTCTAACCTTGCTGAGTCAGACGCGCGGGTCGATGCCTTCAATTGCAGTTCCTTGACTGTGTCCTTGAATAACACCACGGAGATTTAAAAGTTGCCTATTGTAAGAAAAACGATGGGGAGGGCCCTTTGAATTCCGTTCACTCTCAAAGTGCTGCATGACAAATGATTGCAGCAAACTAACTTGATTATTACTAAAGCGAAATAATAAAATAAACATATCAACATATTAACATACAACCAAGTGGCTTCAATTAAAACATATTTTCATTATATTGAATGGACATTTAGAATTTAAATATCCCCATTTATTAATAATAGTAATATATTATCTTTTTAATATTTTTGATCTTTTACTCAAAATAATGCATAGCTGTAGGCCCTGAAACTCAACCAACCATCTCTTCCAGTGGCTTTCCAGTTCCCCTCCCCCCCTGAATCGGTGCTGTGTGTGTGTGTGTGTGCGTGTGTGTGTCCTCAGGAGACCATCCACCAGCTGGATAATGAGCTGAAGAGCACCAAGTGGGAGATGGCCCGCCACCTCCGCGAGTACCAGGACCTGCTCAACGTCAAGATGGCGTTGGACATCGAGATCGCCGCCTACAGGTACGGAGCAGTACTGCAGCCCAGGATCACCACCGATGGTGGCTGATGATTCATTGTTCATGACATCCAAGACACACACACACACACACGTTTTATTTGCATAGCTCTGAATCACAATTCCAACGGGTTTACACATAAGCCGCCCATACACATAAGCTCTGTCAAGCTCTAAATAATGGTAACTATGCAACAAAGTTATGTAGAACAAATAAGGAAGTGATTTGTTTATCAATCTCAGTCAAGGGATATGACACATTGTATACAAACCTCTACTGCTACACTTATTAACCGACCGGCGTTGACCCCCTTAGGAAACTGCTGGAGGGCGAGGAGACCCACTTCAGCACCTACCCCTACCGCGCACCCGTGACCCCCACCAAGACCCTCAAGTCCAAGTCCGAGGCCCCCAAGATGAAGGTGCAGCACAAGTTTGTGGAGGAGATCATCGAGGAGACCCGCGTGGAGGACGACAAGGCCGACATGGACGAGGCCCTGGCCGAGCTGGCCCAGGAGCTGTCCGCCACGCTCGCCGACGCCGGCGATGACGCCGAAGACGAGGCCGACGCCGAGGAGGAAGAGGCAGCCGGAGAGGCCGAGGGAGACGACGCCGAAGAGGAGGCGGAGGCCGCCGAGGCCGAGGCCGAAGAGGCGGAACAGGACGAGGAGGAAGTGGTGAGCGCCACGGCGGCCGAGGTGAGCGCCAGCGCCCCCGCTGCCGATGACAATGACGACGACGACGAGGAGGGAGACAAGGACGGAGGAGATGAAGAGGAAGCCGAAGGTGGCGACGAAGGAGAGAAAGAGGCAGAGGCAGAGGGAGAGGACGAGGCAGAGAAGGATGAGGATGCCGAGCAAGGCGATGAGGCCGAAGCGGAAGACGAGGCCGGGGAGAGCGAAGAGGTCGTGGAGGAAACGGTGCTGTGCTCCAAGGCTCCCGAGGCAAAGGCCTCTCCCGTCACCGAGACGACGGAGGACAAGGATGAAGAGGAGGCTGAGGCTGAAGCGGAGGCGGAGGCTGAGGCAGAGGAGGCCGGAGATGACGACAAAGATGCAGGCGGCGACAAGGAGCCCAAAGGCGAGGACGACAAAGAGGAAGAGGTGAAAGAGGAGGCGACGGTCGAGAGCGAAAAGGACGACAAGGACGACAAGGAGGAGAAGGAGGAGAAGGTGGAGGAAGTGATCGAGGAAGTGATCGAAGCGGCCGTCGTGGCCAAAACCGAGGCCCCTCTGGTCGGCGCCGAAAAGGCCGAAGCCAAGCCAGGGAACCCCAAGGCTGAGTCGCCCAAGTCAGAATCCCCAAGGCCCGCGTCACCCAAGACCCTGTTGCCCAAGGCCAGCTCTCCTGTCGGATCACCCAAGGCTAGCTCACCCAAGGCTAGCTCCCCCGCCGCTGGATCCCCCAAGGCAGCCTCACCCAAGGCCAGCTCTCCTGTTGGATCCCCCAAGGCAGCCTCACCCAAGGCAAGCTCTCCCGCTGGATCCCCCAAAGCTAGCTCTCCCACTGGATCCCCTAAGGCAGCCTCCCCTAAAGCCGGCTCCCCCACCGCTGGATCACCAAAGGCAGCCTCACCCAAGGCTAGCTCTCCTACTGGATCACCCAAGGCCAGCTCTCCCACTGGATCACCCAAGGCAGCCTCACCCAAGGCCAGCTCTCCCACTGGATCCCCCCAGGCAGCCTCACCCAAGGCCAGCTCTCCCACTGGATCCCCCAAGGCAGCCTCACCTAAGGCCAGCTCTCCCACTGGATCCCCCAAGGCAGCCTCACCCAAGGCCAGCTCTCCCACTGGATCCCCCAAGGCAGCCTCACCTAAGGCTGGCTCCCCTAAGGCCAGCTCTCCTGTCGGATCACCCAAGGCTGGAACTCCTCCTGCCTCTGAGTCACCCAAACCCAGCTCCCCTAAAGCTGAATCTCCCAAGTCAGAGTCCCCCAATCCAGTATCCCTAAAGGTTGAGGCACCAATGGCTGAGTCACCAAAGGCTGAGTCACCAAAGGCTGAATCACCAAAGGCTGAGGCCCCTAAGGTAGAGGCCCCTAAGGCAGAGGCCCCTAAGGCAGAGGCCCCTAAGGTAGAGGCTCCTAAGGCAGAGGCCCCTAAGACGGAAGCCCCTAAAGTAGAGGTCCCTAAGGCAGAGGCCCCTAAGACAGAAGCTCCCAAAGCAGAGGAGGCAAAGCCCGAGGCAAAGAGCGAAGCAGCAGAAGAACCAAAATTGGAGACGAAAGACGCCGCCATGAATGGAGACATGGACAAGAGCCCCGAGGAGAAGGAGCAGCAGGAGGATGAGGACGCGCTGGCCAACGGCATGGACGACAGCCACCAGAAGGAGGACGCCAGCCAGAAGGTGGTGATCACCAAGACGGTGGAGACCATCACCACCGGGGAGGACGGAGCCAAGCACGTCACCAAGTCGGTCACGGTGACGGAGACCGTGAAGGAGGTGGACGAGGTGGTGCAGGAGAAGATGGTCTCCACCAAGAAGATGGAGAAGCACTCCACCCAGTCCATCACACAGGTCACCGAGGCCGAGTGAGCCTTCTTCCCCAGGGTCCACAACCGGGACCCACAACCCCCCCCCCCCCCCCCCCTTTCCGGAAGGAAGAAGTCGCGGCAAGCAAGCGATCCACCCCCAGAACTAACATAGCGATGACATCACACAGCTAGAGCGATGTATTACAGATGACACCGACACTACCACAACACCACCACCCACCACCACATACAAAAAACAAGGCATCCAAGACAAGCAACAAAACAACGCTAAACTAAACACAAAAACATGCATGTTGAGGGAAAGCTTTGTGCCGGGCTCGGCTGCGGACGCAGTGGGGAGCCGGCAGGGGTGAGATATTCTAATCTCTTCTATTTTTTTTCTCTATTTCCTTCCGCAGTTGACGGCAGTTGCGTGCGCAGGGTGGGTGTCTGCATGCGGGCTCAGGGAGGAGAGGAGACCCTCCCTCTCTTATGCATATGTACGTACGGAAGGGATACACTGTGTGCACGGAGGATGTGTATAATAGGAGCGCATCGCTATATATAGATATATATAGAGATAGAGATATATATATATGGGTGGGGTGGGAATGACAGATATATTGCTGGATATATTTATGAGGTATTTTCTTTGTTTCGTTTTACCGAATGTCTCTGTGGAGGTCGACAGAGGGGATGACCTCTACCCACAGGGACTACCACTTTATGGAAGCTTTATGGGGCCTTACTGAGTACGTGAAGACACCAACTGAGCCAAAAAAGGGAAAAAACCGAATAACACTTGACACGCACAGCGGAGAATGATAAGGGTGGGGCGGGTGGGGGGGTGGGTGGGCGGGATGGTAGATGATCATTATATCATGATCACGGTCATGTACATCACTACAATACCTGACGCAAGCAACTAACGACGCTATGTGAACCTGAAGAAACTCCTAGCCTTAACATGCTTTTTATCAGTGTCTCTTATGTTTACCTACTCAGTGCAATTGAAAAATAACTACTGTAAATGCGCAAACAAAAAGTGATGCATTCTTGTGTGCATAGGATGGACTTGAATTTAGATAATGAACAATGAATAATGAGGTGCTACTGTTTGCAAATCCCATGTCTTTACTCATGATCTATTTCCCAGCAGCATTTGCTCAATAAATGTCTTACTAAAGTCACAAACAACTCTCTTGTCTTTCATGGTATAACTTTCTATTTATAATTTACAATGAACATATCAAATCAACAGTGTTTCTTATAAATGGTATACCTCATAAACATTCTGAACCTTATTATCTAGAGATATAATAATATATACTATATAATCTAAAAAATCTAAAAGCTATGAAAGCTAAATGTACACTGTCTATAGGGTCAAGAAACAGAATAAAGAGAATAATATAAAATGCATCATAAATATACAATATATACTTATATATATATATAATTATTATTATTAAAAAAAAAAAAAAAAATTTCCTCCTCTCCACAGAAGCAATTGTGCTGGTGCTTACTTTAAACGATAATGGATTCAACAATTTACATTATATAGTAACATAATTACTAAAGTAATTAGTTACATATTAGTTTGTATAGTATTATAGTTACTTAGTTACATAGTGTGATACTCATCAAATACACATTGTATCACAAATTCCATTTTCTAACAGACTAAATTTACAAAAGAGGAAATATACATAATATACAAACACATAAGGCACATGCAGTCCAGATGATTACAATTGAAAAATTGAAACGCTTTAAAGCATATTAAAAACTGAAAAATACATTCATATCTTAACACACTCCTGTTTGGTGATCAATGCTAACATCCTTAAACGGGATCTACTCATGCATGCGCATCACGGTGTTCTTAATGAGTCTAGATCAATTGAAATCAGATCGCTGAACTCCGCAGTAATCAGCTCAGTGGTTGGAAAGGCGAGGCGGAACAACGGCTGGGTCACAGTGCACACTCATCGCTCAGCGTCCGTGTCCTGAGGTAAAGTGAGTAATGCAGGTGCACTTTAGAATCCTCTATCCTGCGGAGGAGTTAAAAGAGGTTTTTCAGTGCAGGGGAAAGGACTCTGCAGGCTAGCCAAGGTTATTGCAGCTCAGCAGAATAGCTGCTGTCACTGTGGAAGGAATCTGTGTGTGTGTGTGTGTGTGGGTGTGTGGGTGTGTGTGTGTGTGTGTGTGTGTGTGTGTGTGTGTGTGTGTGTGTGTGTGTGTGTGTGTGTGTGTGTGTGTGTGTGTGTGTGTGTGTGTGTGTGTGTGTGTGTGTGTGTGTGTGTGTGACAACTCCCAGCCAAAAGGTTGCCTTTTCAAAGCCCAATGTCAACTGTCTAGCATTAGGCAGCAAAGCCCTACTATGTAATGTATCAACAAAAGTAGTATGCAGTGTGTGTCTTCTCAGGCAATAAAAAGTGACGGCAGGTCTGAATGCGCCTCCTAGAGGAAACACTGCGGTATTACTCCACTATTGATATTAAATCCTCCTGGTTAGTCCATGTGATGTGTGCGAATCAGAATTAAGAGTTGTATTTTCTGTTCTGTTTATATTTGTATTTGTAGTAACCATTGTGCACAGGTTAAACCAGCCATCTCCACCCACACTCTCTCCTGGATGGCATTTGAGCACCTTTGCAATAAACCCGATTTCTAATGCCACCACCCTGTGTCCTTTGTCTGGAGGAGCCCAGAAAAGTTAATGTGTAGTAATGGACTTTGCTACAGTGTAGTTTCCAGCATTGTTCAAGATAATACAAATCTAGAATAAAAGAGCTCATAATAAATTGCAATAAAAAGTTACAAAAAAACATTTGTACCAGGATTAGGATATCAAGAGTTAATGATTTAGATCCTGAAGAGCAGGCATGTCAAGTATACAATTGATATAATACATATAGGCTACAATTGTATGCTGGTCCAAAAAGAGTGGGGTATTTTGAACAAAATGTATTGTGTCAATTCAGAAAAAAAGGATGGTGCCGTTTAGAGCAACTGTTCCTGGTGATGGAAGACCGGTCCAAGGTTTGGGTAGCTGGCGGTCAAGCGGTCATGCCATCACAGCAAAAACACGATCAATAAACAGAGCTGTTCATGTCACAGCGCTTTGTCCACTCTACAGGCACTATACATGACACATTGAAGTACCCAGCACAATGGCTTCAGGAGCCAATCACATGAATCACACAAAAACCTCTCAGAAGTCACAGCTTCAGGAAACATCTAGCATCTCAATCTTCTACTGGCAATCAAGTAATATTGACAAACAGAACAAAATTAAGCCCTTTCAAGCTGATATAGGCAAGCTTAAAGAACATATCTGTGGTCAACCGTGATAACACTGTGCAAGTGTGGGAAGAAATGCTCTGATGGATCAGAAATGAGGCAGGATCAGAGACCAGTTTATGCAAAAAGAAAAGGGTTTATTGAGCAATGCACAGCACATCAAAACAATAGAAGTATTCTCACCATGTTGAACACAGGAACGGCAACCAAACTCAATGACACAGGAAGAGTTCATTGCACGTGTAATCCTCCTTAACTGAGAAAAATTAAAATAAAAAATTAAAATACAATATTAAACCTACATGTACAACCGATATATATATATATATAGCTCAAAGTCTCCTTAAACAACCACACCAACCACAAGAAGCACTTTGTTTTGTCAGTAAAGCATATTCTAACAAAAAGTTCTGAAATATTTGAAAGGAAGTAACCTAAGCCTTGTAGCTCCTAGGCGGTCATGCAGCGTGTGTTGGTAGTGTTTGACGGAGTCCTGGTGTTTGTGATCAGCTGTCAGGATTATTGGTGGGTGGAACTAAAACTTGGTGTTTTTCTGTTGTATTTGTGTGTCCAAGACAAATTTTCTTACTGAAAATAAAGTCTTTCTTATGTTATGTTATTAATATACTAAGTACTGACCAAGCAAATTAACTTGAACAAAATGTACAAGAATGTATGCATTATATGTTTATTTCAAATTAAAATCGTAGGCCTTTATGATTATATAACATTACATAATTGACATTATATATCAAAGCAATATATTGCTATTGTATAATATAATCTGTATGTTTCTCAAGATGATGTGTGACTTTAGAGAGGTAATATATATTTTCAAGATATATTATTGGGATTTTTCAATTATGTTTAAATCGTAATTATTACATATCATAAATTATTACTTTATGCATTACAATCAACCTCTGGTCTTTAGACCCGTTTGAGTGTGTATCTAATTCTGTGCTTTTGCAAGCTTGAGGTTAGGATTTCAGTAAATCACAGAAACGGCCTCTATGCTGTCACAAATGACCTCTGCTAGGGATGCCCTTCCTGTGAAGTGGGTCAATACAGGAAATTAACATTAGGAACATATGAGATCATATTCAATTATTCCTTACACAATGGACAATGGGGCTTTCTATGAAGACATATACGGTCGTCAAAGTGAAGATTATGGGGTGCTTCTGAATGAAGACATTATATTGCAATTGGGCTTTCGTGTAGGGTGTCAAAATGGCAAATTAGTGATTCTGTGATCTTCATTGGCATAGGACAGGATATAGAAGCAGTTGATGCCTATTTCTCATGCAGGGTTATGTGTGTAAATAGATTCCAGCCAGCCCAGCCAATATGTTTTTGGTTTTGTCAATGTGTGCAAATGAAAAGCACTCACCCAAACTTCAATTGTCATTATTGTTTTATTAACCCGTTTAGACTGCACACGAATGAACACAAGTCAGGTTTGATTACAGACACACAAAGAAGGGTGTAGCCAGAATTATATTGATCACTTTGATTATTGGCAAGCAGTTGACCTTGGGGCTCAGCAGCATCGAGCGACTCTATTGGTTGTTTCCTGAGCTGCGGTGTTGGCATGCCGACGCTAGTACATTGTCCAGACCTGCGGTTTATTTATCCTCCTTGGTCTTCTCAGTTACTGCTTCGTCCTTCTTTTCCTTCTCCTGGGGTTTTTCACTCTTTATCTCTGGCTGAGCCGGCTTCCCTTCCTCCTTCTCCGCTTTCAGATCAGGTTTTACTTCCTCCTCTTGATCCGTCTTCTTCCCGTCGGCCTTTTCTTCTTCTTTGATCTCGTCTTCCTCTTTCCCGTCTACCTTTGCTCCACCATCGCCTCCGTCACCCGACACCTCTTTCTCTGCAACCTGCTCTGCGGCCTCCGTGTCCGCTGTCTTCTCCTCTGCTCCTTCATCTCCTCCTTCGGTGTCCTCTGTCGTCTCCTGCTTCTCCCCTTCTTCATCTCCACCTGTGACTGAAGAAAGAATGGAACGTTTTTATCCGAAAACACACTTCATATATACAGTCAACTTAAGAAACACAAGAACTCACTAACCTTCTGCTCCCTTTTCCTCTGACTCCACTTTATCTTCTTTGTCTCCTTTTCCCTCCTCTCCTCCCTCTTCCTTCTCGTCCTTCTCCTCTCCCTTCTCCTCTGCTCCCTCCTCCTCTCCTCCTTCCTCCTCTTTGACTTCTTCCTCCTCACCACCTTCCACCTTGTCTTCCTCCTCTTCCTCGACTTCCTTCTCCTCCTTCTCCTCTTCTTCCTCCTTCTCCTCCTCCTCCTCCTCTGGTTGAGGAGTGGCCTCAGTCTTCTGAGAGCGGCTGGCGCAGACAACCTCCTGGGCGGTCACAAACGTGGAGCCCAGGTGGACTCTTGAGGTGGTCAGGTAGGGGGCGCCAGAGCTGAGACCGGAGTACATGGTTCTGGAGAATGAGGGCGCGGCCACTGACCGAGCGTGGCTGCTGTACATGCTGGAGGCTCCTCCCACCAGTCCCACGTTGAAACGACACTCCTCCCCTTCCAGAAGCTTCCTGTAGAAGTAAGCACGAATAAAAAACTGTGTGAGAGTTGTAGGTCAACTGAAAATCAAGGATTCTGATGATGGAGAAACTGGGAGTTGTATGATGGATAAGCTGTTTTGTTTGAGTGAACTGGGCGATTGAAAAGTCTTACTCCACAGCCCAATTTGAAAACAAACAACAAACAAAAGTTAAAAACCAGTGAGACCCACCCAAATATTTATGATTCGATTAAATGCATGGTACTGTTCAATATTTAGAAATGGCAATACTCTGGGTGTGGTTCAGTGTCTAGTGTCTAGTGTTGCTGCGTCCTGTGGTTGTTGTTTGGACCTGTAAGCGGCGATCTCAATGTCCAGTGCCATCTTGACGTTGAGCAGGTCCTGGTACTCCCTCAGGTAGCGGGCCATCTCCTGCTTGGTAGCTCCTATTTCCCTCTCCTGCTCCTGGATCACGTCCTACAAAGACATGACCCGGCACAGAGTTCTATTACCATGAGGTAGTATTACAATAAATCACAATGTGGAGGGATAATAAGGACGATGATATGGGTTTAGCATGTGCATTTACATTTAAGGGATTTAGTAGACACTTTATCCAAAGCGACTTACGATAAGTATATTTGTCAGAAGAAGGAGGAACAACAATATATCACTGTCGGAACAGTCAAGATAGCTATGATAAGATGCTACATGATGCTAAGTAATATTTTTCGAAGAAGACTTCAAAGTAGACTGCTGGAGAAGGGAGAGAGGGTTACACAGTGGCTTGATGTTGAGATGGAACGCCTAAGTATCTACTACCTTGTAAGTAGTAGCTAGCTAGGATAGGATCATATCTTTGTGGTTATAATGTTAAAGTTAAATGGGTGATGATAATGTCATGGTCATGCAGCATCATATATTCCTCTACAAAAAGGTTCTAAAACATATAAATAAAAACGCAACGCCTGCAATACCACCCCTGACCTGCATGGCGCCGATCTCGGTGGCCTGGTTCTCCTCGGCGTCGCTCAGCTGCTTCTCCAGGGAGCTGTTGATGCCCCTGCAGGCGTCGATCTCCAGCATGTGGGCTTGGAGCTGGCTCCGGATCTCGCCGGCCTCGCCCTTGGAGCTCCGCACGGCGTGGCTGTGCTGGGCCACGCTCTCGCTCAGCCAGCCCACCTTGCCCTGGAACCAGTCCTCGGCCGAGCGCACGTTCTTGGCCGCCAGCCCCTCGTACTGGGCCCGGATGTCCCTCAGCGCCCCGGACAGGTCCAGGGCGGTGGTGGCGGAGGCCTCGTGCTCCAGCGCCGTGCGGGCCCCCTGCTGGACCCGGGCCTGCAGCTCGGCCACCTCCCCCTCGTGGATCTTCCCGAGGAAGGCCAGCTCGTCCAGCAGCGCCTCCACCCGCTTCTCCGCCTCGGCCCGGGCCAGAGACGCCTGGTCCGCGGCCCCGCGGACCTCCAGCAGCTGGGCCTCCGTCCCCTCGCGGGCCAGCGCCTCCTCCTGGTGGCGGGCCTGCAGCGCGCCGAGCGCCTGCTCCAGGTGCTCGCGGCGGCCCAGGGCGTCCTGCCGCTCGGCCTGCGCCCGGTCCACGGCGGCCCTCAGGGCGCGGGCCTCCTGCTCGTAGAGGGCCCCCAGGCGGGCGGGCTGGGCGTGGCGCCGCCTCAGCCGCTCCAGGTCGGCCTCCAGGCCGCGGTTCTGCTGCTCCAGGTCGTGCACGCGCTCCACGAAGCCGGCGAAGCGGTCGTTGAGGTCCTGCAGCTGCGCCCGCTCCCGGGTGCGCACCGCCCGGAACTCGGAGCCCACCGCCGCCGCCTGGCTCAGCTCCCGCTCCACGGCGGAGGAGGAGATGGAGGAGGGGGAGGGGCAGGGGGAGGGGGAGGAGGGCCGGAAGACCCGGCCGCCGGGGGAGGAGGAGTAGCGCAGCCGGGTGGCGGAGGAGAGAGGGGAGGCGTGGGAGGAGTAGACGGAGAGGGGAGCGCGGCCCCTCTTGGCCGTCAGCTGGGGGGCGGGGGCCGTGACCTCCGCGTACCAGCGGCGGTACGAGGAGGAGGAGGAGGCGGCGGAGGAGGAGGTGGGGTGGTGGTGGTAGGGGTCGTATCCCATGGCGGAGGTCATGACTTGCCCGGAGGAACGAGGACGACTCTCCTCTTCTTCTGCCTGAGTGTGTGTGTGTGTGTGCTCAGGTTGAAGCCCGGACTGATGTCGCTGCTGCATCGGTTTCAGGCTTTTATTGCAGCCCGGGTTCCTCTGACGCAAGTGGTTTACCCCCCTCCCTAAAGCTCTGACAACGCAGGATCAATAGGTTTACACCTATTGAGAGAGAGACAGAGGGAGGGAGGGAGAGGGAGAGAGAGAGAGAGAGAGAGAGAGAGAGAGAGAGAGAGAGAGAGAGAGAGAGAGAGAGAGAGAGAGAGGGAGAGGGAGGGCGAGGGGGTTAAAAATAGGAGATAGGATGAAAGATGTGTGATGTAATGAGGGCTACAGAGAGAAAAGAGGGAGAGACATAGAGAGAGAGATTTTTGGACCATTTGGAAAGGACAGGACTAAACCTTAGTTCAGTAACAGCATGATTCACATGGGTCGGCTTAAAGCATGAACTTTGTGACAGTACAATTTGAATATTCATTATTTAATATGCAGATGGCCGATTTACTTTCTTTAAAACTTATGTTAAATAAATGTGAAATGCTCACCCACTTACTACACAACATAAGTATAATGTATCATTTTAAATATTTCCAAGTTCTACAAGCCTATTAGGTTTACTTAAGGGGGAATGGAACATATTCTACCCAATATTTGTAACATCTTGTATATATTGCATACCACAAATCACAGCTGAAGAAGAAGTGACAAAGTGATTAAGTAAAGAAGTGATAAATAAATTTATATATTGTAATAACATTCAAGTAACAAACTTAATCTAATGATTTCAAGTAACGACTCAACCAGGTATGTTCATATTACATATCGTCATTGTGTCTGTAAACCAATACAATGACACAGCAGTCCCCCTGCTGGTGGTGAAGAGAACTACACTACACGCGCACACACACACACACACACACACACACACACACACACACACACACACACACACACACACACACACACTCGCACACACACACACACACACACACACACAGACACACACACGCACACTCTGAATATAGACATAAGCTTGTTTGTTGTCTTGCTCATAGCCAATATTGCAGTGGTTCTAATGTATGCTACAGTATAGAAATCTGACCCTCTCCAGGGTTTTTGCAGCAATTTTGTCATACACATAAGCTTATAATGCATATTGTGTGTGTTGGAGAGGTGTGGGCAGGTGTATTTGTGTGTGTGGGATGGGGTGGTGTGTGTGTGTGTGTGTGTGTGTGTGTGTGTGTGTGTGTGTGTGTGTGTGCGTGGGGAGGTGTGTGTGTTTGTGTTTATTTATGTGTGTGTGTGTGTGTGTGTGTGTGTGTGTGTGTGTGTGTGTGTGTGTTTATGTTTCTGAATGTGGGGAGGTGTGGGCAGGTGTGTGTTTGGGTGGGGAGCGGTGGGGGGGGTAGAGTGTGTGTGTGTGCGTGTGCGTGTGTGTGTGTGTGTGTGTGTGTGTGTGTGTGTGTGTGTGTGTGTGTATGGGGACTTGGGAGGCAAAGAAGTGTGTGTTGACGCAGGAGCAGCCCATGTTAGGGACCGTCCCGACTCCCGTATCATAACAGCCCAGGATAGGGGCCACATCATAACAGCCCGGGTTAGGGACTGTATTATAACAGCCCGGGTTAGGGACTGTATCATAACTGCCCAGGTTAGGGACTGTATCATACTAGCCCGGGTTAGGGACCGTATCATAACTGCCCAGGTTAGGAACTGTATTATAACAGCCCAAGTTAGGGACCGTATCATAACTGCCCAGGTTAGGGACCGTATTATAACAGCCCAAGTTACCGTCCCATATCATAACATTCATCCAGCGGCAGAAATCTTTAGTGGTAACTGTTGAGCTGTCATCTCGATGTTGTGCTTACACATACACACACCTGATTCTCACTATCACAATAGCGATCTGGGTCAGCTTTCTGGGCTAAGCAAATATTTTGAAGCTGTAAAAAGTTCTAAAATAAGAATGTAAGAGAGTTGAAATGTTGCCTCCCAACTTCCAGAATATGTCCGTGCAGGTGCTGTTGAGAAAGTCGCAGGCTCCTTTTTTTTATAGGCGGGGACAGGATAAAGTATGGAGTGTGCAGAGGTAAAGAGTTTCTGGTTTGGGGTGATGTTCTATACAGTGAAATTTTACAGAAGACACACTGATTCTCGCAAGTAGACAAAGCTTTCAGAAGGGGATTTAAATAAGTGTATTCCCACAGTGGCCAGTCTAGACGGTATTGATATGAAACCTTTACGGACACTTTTGAACTGGCAAAGTGTTCTCTGTTAAATATCATTACTCACTTAGAGATCCACAGGCCAGTAACGTGATTGGTTTAAATAAATATGAAGCAAGATTTAAGCTCATCTGCGGTCAGATTTAAAAATCGGTAGAGGTAGTTAGATGTAGTAGTGAGCAGGAGTAGCATTAGCAGTAGTACAGATAGTAGCCGCATAATTTGTTGTTGTACTATTTAGTAGAAGTAGTACAGGAATACAGGAACAAGTCTAATGTTCATTGTTGATAGCTTCCGTACTCAGTACTTTATTTTACCATTTACTGTAAACAAGAACTGTACTTCTCCTTTTTGTTACATCATTTTGGCACCCAACCTTTAGCTACCACCACCCCCCCCCCTCTCTCTGCCACACGTACACACACTCAAGTCAGCCCCCACCAACACACACACGCCCACTCCATATTTACATGTACACACAAACACACTCTCACACACACACACACACACACACACACACACACACACATATGCACACACACACACACACACACACACACACACACACAAACAAACACACACACACACACACACACACACACACACACACACACACACACAGACACACACACACACACACACACACACTAAATGGTTGCTGTAGTTGGGATGTTGTACAGTATGATATGACAAACTAATTCATCCCCATATGATGAATATGTATACAATGCATCAGCAGCTTCATATCTGTACTCTTCTATCCAGCAGCCCTCCGTTTAAAAGTCAAGTTGCTATTTTAGTTTCCATGTCTGACCTCTGGCCTTAGCATCCATGCTCCAGAGAGGAACCTGTTCTCATTGGCCGTGCCTGCGTGTCACTCAGAGCCAGGGGAGGCTTGTGACAGGTGGAAGGCCACGCAAGGCCCCGGCCCACGTCCCAGCCGGCTATAAAAAGAGCCGGCGGCGTGTCAGCGGGGTGGAACTCTACTGTGGGTACAGAGTCCGAGCACCGAGGGTCGTCTGTGCTTCCGTCGAAAGGTCAATCCCTGCCTTCGTCCCTTTCTAAAAAACCAACCAACAACCCCCCGCAACAATGGCCGCCGTCCACCGCCTCGTGATCGTGCGTCACGGCGAGAGCCAGTGGAACCAGGAGAACCGCTTCTGCGGCTGGTTCGACGCCGACCTCAGCGAGAAGGGCGTGGAGGAGGCGCGGCGCGGCGCCCTGGCCGTGCGCGACGCCGGCATGAAGTTCGACGTGTGCTACACGTCGGTGCTGAAGCGCGCCGTCAAGACCCTGTGGACCATCATGGAGGGCACGGACCAGATGTGGCTGCCCGTGCACCGCACCTGGCGGCTGAACGAGCGCCACTACGGCGGGCTGACGGGGCTGAACAAGGCCGAGACGGCCGAGAAGCACGGCGAGGAGCAGGTGAAGGTGTGGCGCAGGTCCTTTGACACGCCCCCGCCCCCCATGGACGCCGAGCACGCCTACAGCAAGATCATCAGCGGGGTGAGGGGGGTGTAGGGAGGAGGAGGAGGGGCTTTGTTTTTTTGCACGTGTACTGGATGTGTGTACTGTGTACTTTATGTTGATACTGAATGCTGGATGTGTGTACTGTTTATGCTGGATGTTTATGCTGGATATACCGGATGTATATGCTGGATGTTCATACTGGATGGGTATGCTGTTTATACGGTTCGCTGGCTGGGAAACGACGTGAAGCTTGCCCGAAATGGATGCACTGCAAAAGGAAGCGCAGTTGTATAACTAATGTACTAATGTACATGTAATAACAAAGATAGAAGAAATAGTACATAGTTTCATATAAGTACACATAAGTTCAAGTCTCAAATATTTTAATTGATGAAGATGCTTTCAAAAGACAAGAAAAGAAAGATATGTCAACACAGCAAAAGTTTTCGAATGTGCAATGTGGACAGAGATGTAAATACCGAAAAGACTCAATTAAAGAATTGCATAAAAAGCATATTTTTCTGTTCATCCGAGTGGACACTGTCACCTGCTAAGTGCGGTTGACACTCTCTCCCGCTAAGCGTTCCACCGTGTGACGCGGTGATGTGTGTGCTCCGTGCCGACCCCCAGTCCAGGCGCTACAAGGGGCTGAAGCCCGGCGAGCTGCCCACCTGTGAGTCCCTGAAGGACACCATCGCCCGGGCCCTGCCCTACTGGAACGACGTCATCGCTCCCGAGATCAAGGCCGGCAAGAACGTGATCATCGCTGCCCATGGCAACAGTCTCCGTGGCATCGTCAAGCACTTAGAGGGTGAGTTGGGACGAAGCGGTGGAAGTAAACGTTTTTCACACTCGGATGGCACAGGGATATTCTGGAATATTAGTTGTGTCTGTCGTGGATTCTCTGTGCCATCGTCGAGCAGTTAGGGGGAGTGTAGTGGGATATGAGCTGTGTCTCTAACGGTGAGGGTTGTAGGTGCGTCTGCAAATGGTAATGTTCAGGTGTCACGTATTAACTGAACTCCGACCTTATAAGTGACCTTTGACCTCTCCGGCACTCTAGCTCCGATTGGAAAAAAAAGTGGTTGACATTTAATTTATTCCGGTGTATGTGGATAAACATAGTATTTCAATGACATCCTATACACCAAACACATGGACATGCACCCATACACACAGGCACACGGTACACATTCCCAGATTACAGGGTCTAAAAATACCCCGGTGCCTCCTCTCTCACTCCCCCAGAGCTCGGACACTGGTAAAGGCCAGCCGCCTGGTTTAGCGTTACAAGCGTGACCTTTCTCCGGTGAAGGTCGGCAATTTTCTAGCAGCAGTGTTGCATGGATCAGGGAGTGGAAATGAAGAAATTAGAAATAAAAGACAATTATTTTGATTCTAACTTAGATTTAACAAAGCAATTTAGATGTAGCTTTGATCTACTGACTCGGGAGAACAGAGCAGCCGAGCAGAGGGGACAGTGTGAGATAAATGTATTCCAACATCCCATATTCAGGTCTCCAAGCCAGTCTAAACCACAATGCAGTGAGGCTATATATCAGAAAGTTTGCTGCATGGTCCTGGGACACTAGCTAAGAAACTCTTTTTAAATGCGACTCGAATATAATGGTGTTTTTTTGGATATTGCCCTGCATGACAGCAACATTTTTCACAGGGACTTTACAACTGCACTATTTCTTTTACTCCTGCCATCAATTCTGCGAAACACATTCTCACAGAGCATTTCACTCACTTATAGCTGACAAATGGCTTTGGTATTTTGGCATTAAAATGCTTTCAAAATATGTTTTGAATCTCAACTACAGCATCTTTAAGTTACCAATCATTTGGAAGCGGTGAATTATGATTTCAGATTTCCCGTCTCCATGGAGACCCCGCTTGTCTTAACCAATGGAACGCTCAGTAACCAAACCAAACCCTCATCACGAAAACAAGCTTGTCTGCAAAGAACTCGTTCGGCCTCGGCCATCCAAAATAAAACCACTGCATGCCTCCCGGTTAACCGGAGCGCCCACTGACTCCACTGACCCATGGGCGTTATTCCGTCTCCCCAGGGATGTCCGACGCCGCCATCATGGAGCTGAACCTGCCCACGGGGATCCCCATCGTGTACGAGCTGGATGCCGACCTCAAGCCCGTCAAGCCCATGGCCTTCCTGGGCGACGAGGAGACGGTGAAGAAGGCCATGGAGGCGGTCGCCGCCCAGGGCAAAGCCAAGAAGTAACTGCAAGAAGAACACGCCGTCTGACCAACATGGAGGAACACCAAGCAACCATTTTTTATTCCAAAAAGCACCTTCACTTCATTGTGTCGTTTTTCGAATCTCTTCGTCTCATCTGCCTTTTTATCGGCTGCTGTGGACACTGCCGTTCCCATCTGGAGACATGAACGCAGCTCTGCAGGTGGGGTTGTGTTTAAAGCTATTACAGGGCCTTCTGGTTGGCCACACTGAGGACAGGGAGAGTGACCTCGACCTGTCCTTGGTCCAGCTGTGTTTCACGACAAAAAAAAACTCCACGACACCAATCGATTTGGAATGCAGCCCAGACACACAGAAAATGCCACATTTGTCAAATCGAATAAAGTGAACTTTTTTTGTGTTTGTCGTCCTGGAATTTCCTTTTGTTAATATCTTTTATACGTAGTTATGTATTCCCCTGGTCTTTGATTATATTGTTATTCTTATAATTATCCATTTTTCTCTGTCCTCTGTTCCTCTCATTTGTAATTCAGGAGTTTCAGCACAGTGTAGAGTGCTGTGTAATGTTATCTAGAGGAGAGAGAGAGTGGTAGAGGGAGGGAGGGAGGGGTAGAGAGTGGGCGAGAGAGGTAGAGGGAGACAGAGAGAGAAATAAGTCAATGGGTTCTTCCTGGCTGTGGTCCAGTGTTGCGGGAGAAGCAGAATGACTCTCTAACTTTCCTCCATTACAGACAGGACAGAGACCTCAGGGCGCTGGCGTGGGGGGGCAAATGCATTGTTTGTGTTTGTGTGTGTGTGTGTGTGTGTGTGTGTATGTGTGATTGTGTGGCCACCTGCTCATGTGTGCAAATGTATGTGCGTGTGTGCGTGCATGTGGGCACCAACTAAGGTGTTTTTTGCGTGTGTTTGTGCTTTTGTGTCTGTGCATGGGCGCCACCCACTAAGATGGGTTTGTGGGCACCAACTAAGGTATGTGTGTGTGCGTGTTTGTGTGTGTGTGGGTGTGTGTTGGCACCCATCAAGGTGTGTGAGTGTTTGCGCGTGTATGCATGTGTGTGTGTGTGTAAGAGAGAGATAGACAGGTAGAAAGAGAGAGAACAGGGCATCACACTTAAAATCGATGCTGATTCATGCAGCCATAGCAGCAGACATAACAGCGGGTCGTTTTATCCTCCCTTTGCCCTTGTCTAAGTTGTAAATGTGTCATAAAACGCCACCCAAAGCAGGCTAATCCATTGATATTAACTGGGGCTTCGCAAACAGAACAATTGGCCTTCTGGGAACAGCAGACACAGTGACGAGAGGGTGGTTAGATAACCTGATCCCTTTATTGGCCCACAGGCACTTTGGTCCACCTGCTCAGCGCATTCACAGGATGGGTTTTCTTTACCCCACATAGGCTTTTTTATTTTAGACCTTAAGGTCCACAGCTAATGATTTTATGAAACGCTACAATACAAAAAGTACATTCCTTTATAAAACACAAGGCACGGGACATCAATAGAATAACAATGACATTACAAATATTTGGTCACAAAGGTCTCTACCTAAAAATAAATGTAATAAATACAAATAAATAGTTGATTAAAATAAAATAATAGTGATTACATAAAATAGGCAATATTAAAGGAATACATTAATGTAAGACATTTTACTCAGCCATTTTAACTCTTTGACACATTTAACACTTTTTCAGAATGTCTAATCATAAGCCACAACTGCAGTGCCATCTTCTGGTGTACAACGCTTGTGCACCTTGTCCTTCATTTGAGTGTCCATCTGCACAAATCAATTGGAGTGGAAGGTTTGTGTTAGATACGGACTTAAAGCTGCAGTACATAAGAAGACCAGACAACAGCAGTCAGGAATTATTTTGAAAACGAATCATGAAATAAATCAGTAATAATGAACGCCTCTCTGCTCCATCCCTCCCTACTTTCTCCACCATTGAGAAGTGTTGCATTCACACAACTGTGATTGACAGGCGAGATGGATTCCCTCAACCAATCAGGGATGAGTTACCCAGATTGTTCAGAAATGAGCGGCCTAAAATCGAAATGGCCTCATACAGAGCCAAGTATGCAGTCGACCAGAACAGACACTCCCAGCTAGTTATGGCATTTCACAAAATAAACTTACAGCATCTTAAAGGTGGACATTTTGGCTTTTGGTTTAGTTCATGGACAATATATTAAGTGACATTTACTTACCCATGTCTGGGTTGGAAGGAGGGAGGTTAGGTCTTGGGAAGTCCCACAGCTAAACCGACAATTAGCGCGATCAGCGCCAGCAATGTTGCAACAACTGCAGCAATAATGACATACTTCTGCCAAAATAAACACACATTATTAACGGTTAGGATTGGAGTTCATCGAAAAAGTAATGTCTAGCTCAAAAGGTAGAGAACAGAGAAGGAGCTTTAGAGCTATGGGGGGAGTTTTCCACCCATGCAATGAATGTATACACTCACAGCTGTAATATGCTTAGGACAAAAGCAACCAATATGCTATCAATGTAAAGAAATGGGACAGTCCAAAATAGACAGTTTGTGATTTCTCATTTCCTAGGCCACAAAAAGGTTTGGTAGAGAATCGAGTTCTCAAAAATGTAATCCATATCGGATACAATGAATTAGTTATTTATTAATTTGGAAATTCACTACACACACACTAGTTAAAGTATTAAAACATTTGAGCAAAGTATGTTTTGTCAAATGTTTAGACAGAATTTCACTTTGAAATGCATATCTGTCCAATTACATTGTATTAGATATGGCTAAACATGCATTACCTTTTTCTAGCTTCCTTGGATAAAATAAAGACTACTTTATTCTCTACATTCTTGAAAAAATTTCTAAAACCAAAAGAGTAGGTTAACCCATTTATTTTACCTTTCTCCACTGTTGATGTTAATCAGCTATTATCTTAGGTTGCTGTCAGTGACCTTAAAACTTGCGACCACTGTTCATAATCACGATATATATTGAACCATAACCCTGCAATTTACACAATTGAGTAAATTATCGATTTCTCCTTATTTGGACTTCCCAAATTTGCCAGGTCGCTTTGGAAGGTCAAACTCACTAACCATACAAACCATTTACAACATCATTGGGACATCCACCAATCGCTCCATATATCACCAATCATATCCCAAAAGTCATCCATCCTTATTCATGCCCAAAAATAACTTTCCAAAGCCACAGTACTCAACATGAAACATTATAGACTGATGGTAAATACTACTATGTTAACTATTCTCATTCCATCAGCAGACAGAAGACAAATGCTGGATGTACAAGCAGGAAGCAAACATTCTAAATCAATACATAATTGTTTTATTTAACACTTTTTTCACATTAGTTAGAGCAACAACAAAAAAAACTGTAAAATAGCATTAAGCATCATAGCATAGCAAACCCTGGATACAGCAAAGAAAAATAAATGATATATACTGTATAAAAAAAAGCTTTGTCACAGCAATAATAATGAAATTCCAGTGCTGTCATACATTTCCTCTGAAATAGTTTGACCAGGGTGTCAAACTATTCGTATGGGAGTCCCCCATAAAGGGGCTTTACTGACGGCACCCACAGAGGTCAGGTCTCAAGGCCTCAGGCTATTACCCTGCACGCCTTCTTCTTGTACAGCACTGCCTTCTTGGTCTCTCCTTTGGCAACGAAGATGTACTCTGCAGCGCTGCTCACGTTCTTCTCTATGTTATTCGTCAGATTACCCTGGAGAAGGCGACAGGGTTCACGTTTGTATACTTACACGTCCAAACCTTAAATGTTTTGCCAAAACTTTCGCCAAATCAAACAATTGGCTGCAAATATATTTTAAGCAGCACTACCAAACATTCTCACTTTGATTTATTATACCAGCTGTTAACAGTTACACTAATTAATGTGCTCACTAATTAAGCCAAGCTAGTTCTTGTCTCCATCCACCCACTATGTGTCAATAAGCTTGGCAAGAGTTGGATTCCTGGCCCACTGCCTCGTCCTACCCACTTTTAATAGACAAGCCTCAGGCCAAATCAACAACAGAAGTAGGACTGCAAATGTCTGAGCCAGAAACTAGAAGCCAATCATATGAGTCCTTCGTCACCATGAGCCACAGTTCCTGCAAGGTCAGACCCAGAAGAACTAGGCCTCCCATTGAATCAGGGCGGTGTGGTGGTGGATGAGCACATGTTGGGGTCAAAGTGCACCATCATTCAAACCACTCCCCTTGTAGCTGCAATGCCTGCATGATAAAGTCACCGCTTTATCATTATTAAATGCCGTTATTTGAATGTTATTTCTACACATGGTACCTGGGTGTCTACCAGCATAGCGATGTCGGTGAACATCTCGTTCAGCTCTCTGATGCTCGACTCCAGATCCATGATGTCGTGGTGCCGCGACTCGATCTCGCTCAGGGCGTGGCGCGTCATTTGGGAGTCCTGGGCCACCTGCGAGGAAAGATTATTGGAGTCGCAAATGTGTTGATTTGTAATGGAAAGCATTTATGAAAGCAATTGACTAGTCAGTAAGTATCAGCCATCACCAGGAACCAATCCACTACAGTCATCCATGCACACACGCAACAAAAAAAGGCAAGCATGTTGGACAATAAGGGTCAGAATGGCTCTTGAGCCTTTAACTAGCTAGCACTGTAATGATGCAATGTAATGAGTTCACTAAAATGGCCTGATAATATTGAATTGTTGAATTGAATGTATTATCAAAGTGGTCATATATTCCGAGTACATATGACCATGACTTCTTTGGGGCTAGCAGTAAACTTATTGTTTTAACAGTTCATCGATAACATTTATATTCCATTTATATTTCCAAGGATTCCAAGATTTTCTGTAACTACATTGCCGGAAAAAAAATACAGACTCTCTCTGTTCTCACTGCTTTTGTCTTTGATCAGTCCAATTTACAACAACAAAAACATGCAGTACATATCTTTACCCACATCAAATGTGAAGATCGAGGGATTGTCAGACTGCAAGATGGTCTCCAACTCTTCATTTGAAGTCACCTTTCCAGCTGAACAAGAAACAGAAGGTTAAGTCTCTTCACAGTACAAAGTGGTTAACATCAACGTCAACAGTGTGTGTTGTAAACATTTGGTTCATGAATAGCCCAGTGTAAGCAACTCATTTACATTTTACATTGAGGGCATTTGGCAGACGCTTTTATCCAATGTGACATACAATAAGTGTCTGTCCTGTCGGTACAGTAAGGATGTTCATAGAACAAGGGTTAAGCACAGGTTAACCCATTCCCTGTATGCAACAAAGATAGCTAGAATAAGATGCTACACAATGCTAGGTACTATAAGGTGCCAGGACCTACAACATAAAATAAGTGTAAGAGGGGTGTTTTTTAGGAGAGTAAGAGAGGACCCCTCATCATTAGTAACTAATGCATTAATAACTAATGCATGCAACGCTTGCCATTCAGACAAGCGATGAAGGTGAAGAAAAGTGGTGTAAGCTTAATCTCTACTGCGCAGTACTTCAGTCACACCGAATCTCTACACCTTACTATTGTTTATTCAGTATCATATCATGTGTGTTGGTGCTTCTGCCTTCAATGGTTTGCAGATGCATCGACAAACAAAAACATGATACCATGAGTAAAATGCATTTATTTTGCATGCGTTTTATTTGACTAATTAACTAACGTTGCATCTAGAAGAGGCCTATAGCACAGACCTACGACATGGCCCCTTTAACAACACTGTGCAGCAGTGCGGTGGCGGTTATTCCCTGTGTATCCGGGGAACCGCTGCCGTAGCAACACACAAGCACAGGTGTCTTGTTACAACAGCTCATGTTACCTTTGGAGGTAAAGACTGGGGACACACCCCCCAGCCCTCAGAGCAAATACTACTCCCGCTAGGGGCATGAAAGGATTCAGATGTGTCAACACGGGACACAGCAGATGGTCATTGCACACTCTGTCATAGTGTGTCATAGAGTGTTTGTGTGTGTCATAGAGAGTGTGTGTTTTAACTCACTGATCTCCAGCTGTCTGAGGATGCGGGCCTTGGACTCGTCCCTGAAGGCAACCTGTATCTTGCTGTACGCCGTCATGGCCTCCACAAACTGCCGGGTCAGATCCGAGTGCTACAGACAATATTCAATAGGTTTAAAATATCTCTGGATTTCCTAGAAGAGTAGTTTAATGAGATGAATAACAAGATGAATCAAGCCCTTTATGCAACTATAAGTAGCAAATGTGTCATAGATTTCAGATTTCAGATTTAGTGAGTGACAAGGAAAAAAAAAGACAAGCATGTTTTATTACTATCGCTTTATATCGTGTTTACTTACAATACCATAGAATAAAGATTAACACTTACTGCCACTTTACGCCATTATCAAACCTGAACACTGATGAATGTGAATGTGTACGAATGTATATTGTAAACTTTTTTTTACTAAATGACACAGTGCAATGATGTAATCAAATGAAGGACCTGGTTTTTCTGTATGCGTTGATCCACTGAGGCATTGTTTCCATTCTCATCAAGAGACAAGCCCTGTTTGATCGCTGTGGGCACGTGCACACACACACACACACACACACACACACACACACACACACACACACACACACACACACACACACACACACACACACGAGGGTGAGCCATGATTTGCCAGTTCTGCCAGTTTTCCTGTTTGACAGTTTGCACTACTACTTTAAATGTCAAATACAGACACAGAATAAACTAGGTTAAACTAGGCTAAAAGTCCTTCCATGGAGCATCCACTCCTCAATTTAACCACTAGAGGTGAATAACCCCATTTCACATTGCACTTTTCCAATTCAAAAACATGTGTACAATGTGGTTGTATTTCATATAAACCATGCAGTTTGAATACAGGAGCATACCTTACCTTTAAGTTCTGCCTGCACCAGTGTGGAGTCTCTTTTGATATCCTTGTTGAGCTCCTCCAGTTCATGCTTCTTCCCTGAAGAGGGAACGCAAATTAAACGATTCAAGTCAATGTCGTTCAATTAAGTAGACATCCGGACGATGGAAGAGTCTGAATTGGGTCACAACTTCCAAAAATCAATTTATTTCCCTTCCTCCTTTCCTTTTGTCTGATGCATGCCTATGTGTGCATTTTGCACTATTTCGATCAGTTGATATTTTTAAAAAGAAAAACTGCATAATCGTACACACTCATCTCTGCTTTCATGCCATTTGCCACACTGTCTTTCTCAGCGCAAAAGGAGAAGATCCTTAGGTAATCGTGAGATACTGAAATATTAAAACCCCTACTTTGCATCTTGATACGTGTTCTGCTACTGTGATGACATGCTTGCATCTCAGTCTCTCTCGTAAGTGGCTTTCGATGAAAGTGTCCACTTAATAACTACATGTAATGTCAAGTGTTCATTAGCCCGCTGTTCACGGAACATGATGCAAAGAGGAAGCCAGAGTGGCACCGATACATCTGCATGGCTAATACGCCTCAACATCATCCAGAGACTTTTTTCTCTTTCCCCGAAACAGTAATTTCTGAGGCTGGATACTAAAACCAGTAGATGGATTGGTTTAAAACTAATCGCACTGGGGTTGCGCGGAGATGTGGACCATTATGTGCTTCACTATATATTCTTATTATGGAAAACTTCAGCCACCACTTATTTTCTTCATACTTACTGCATATCTTGGTTTCACTCAAAAACTTATTGTAGGTACAGAAAAATAAAATAAAATAAAATAAAAAATAATGTGCAGAATGAGAAACTGAAGATTTGAGTAATTTGTCAACATTACAGAGAGCCTTTGTTATTGTAGGTGAATTGACCCCTCCCAAACCACCATGTGTAGACCTACAATTAGGCTAAGCTAGACAGAGCCACAGCCCCACTTATTAGTAGGCCTCCACAGTCATATACTGCTCAGTCCCTTGGCACCATGTTAGAAGGAACTGGATTGAAGAAATTTGTATTCAAATATCTTAGAATATATCCATAACAAAATCGGGAACAAGGTGTGACTTCGCCCCTTGAGGTTTCCCACCAGAAGTTCTGCTATAACAAGCAGGACTACTGGATCCGAGCGTACAGAGTTACCTTAGTGACAAACTAGGAGACACTACTCACTCTGCTCGGAGATCGGAGCAGACAGAATCTCATTGTGTTTCCTCCTCACTTCCTCCACATGAGAAGTGATCTTCAATATCCGAGACTGTACCTCTTTCACCTGCTCCAGGTGAGAGAGAGAGACACACACACACACACACACACACACACACACACACACACACACACACACACACACACACACACACACACACACACACACACACACACACACACACACACACACACACACACACCTCCATGTGTTTTGAGTGTAAATAAACCATTTGGGTTTGTTTTCATTTAGGCCTAGTAAAATGTAAAATTATGTACGCCTATGCACCACTTACCTTCTTGAAGAAATCGTCCATGTGTGAACTATTCACTCTTTTGATGGAGCCCTTGTCCACGTTTTTGCTGACCTGTAAAAAATAAAATGAAAATCCCAAACATAGGGAAAACTTAACGTTTTTGGAAAGCGAGAGTGACCGAGATGAGCAGAGCAACAATACTATTAGACCAACGGAAAACAGGCGTGTCAGGCGACAAATGAGGAAGACGGTGCAGCGAACAAAGTCCAGCAACGGTCTGTCTACCTGCACTATACCTGCACAACAGGTGTGTTCCCCAACACTCACCTGCGCCAACTCTGCCAAACGATCCCTCATCGCGCGGACATGCGTCTTCAACATGTAGTATGTTTATATTATTATTTGACGATATCGACTAACAACAACCGTCATCAGAATCAGCCCTTTGTCAGACTCACGGCGTCTACCGCTACAATGGCTGCTGTATAATCAAGTACGCGTGCACGGTGCGCACCCCCGTGAAATAGGCTACCTGAGGAGGGACACGCCTATACTAGACCCCTCGTCGGTTATGATGAACAATAGAAGAGGTCATATGTGCATGGATTTGTGGACTGGTTTCCTATGACAAAAAACAAGGCGCCAAAATGTTAAACTTTTTTCACTGGATGCATTTCCTTATGATCCATGCTTATTGCTTTGACTTGGGTTAGATTTGGGTCAAGTAAGTAAGTAAAGTAAATAAGGTAGTAGATAAGTAAGACCCCTTACGCCATTAGTATACAGTTCTTACTTATTGGTCAGCTATAGCCTCGATTTCCAGTCTCTCTCGTGCGTCAGCTCGAGTCACATTATTATTATTATTATTATTATTATTATTATTATTATTATTATTATTATTATTCACAATTGTGTTAAGTCTTTATCACCTCCTGAATATCTAATATATATTTTTACATTTTTAACTCAGCCTTCTCATTGCACATCGAGTCCATAAAACAGAAGCACATAATATATCGATTCAAACAATGGCAGAGTGAACATTGTCACAGAGGAAGTATTTGTTATTTGTACCACTAGATGGCGACGTTGCTACACATACTGAAGGTCCAGAGAGACTCACTAACTTTTACTACAAGTACACACCACACGCTCTGAACGCATGGATGTATAATGTGAGCGAGGAAAGTGTAAAAAGTATGTAGGCCTATTATATATATATATATATATATATAAGAATTAAGCATCAAGTGCTGATAGTCATACTGAAACAGAAATGCCTTGCGATAGAGCAGTGATACTCAAAGTGTGGTCCGCGAGAGGATTGCAAAAAATAAAAAAAAAGCGGAAAAGCGGTCACGGTTTTTACATTGCAGGACAAAGTTAAAGCCACTCGCATAAAAATGGATCTGTGCTGCGCGCGTCTTGATCGCCAGGAGTTTGACTGTTTCCCAACTCTAGCCGATTTTGTCCTCGAAGCTGAAGAAGTTCTGGATATCAACACACTTGCAGCCTTCAAGGAATATTTGCAAGAAATTCACACGCAATTGGGAAGATACTTTCCAGAATTGGATGTGGACCTTGAATGGATCAGAAATCCATTTGGAGACCAACCTCACATTGAGCGCGTCAGTTCCAAACTATCAGCAAGGAAGGTGGATAGTCTTGTGGACATTGCATCAGATGGAACACTGATGGAGGATGGCGTTCAGGGAAAAATGCTTGACAGACTTCTGGGTTCTCGTCCAACCTGAACATCCTGAGCTAGCTGGGTCTGCTTTGCAAGTGTTGATGCCGTTTTCAACCACCTATGTGAAGTTGGATTCTCCACACTGGTTGGTTTGAAAAACAAGCAGAGAAACAAGATCAATGTAGCCCCCTGTATGAGACTGAAACTCTCCAGTGTGGAGCCAGACATTGAGTCAGTGATGCAACCGCAAAAGCAACAGCATTCCTCCCATTAGTTGTTGACTGCTGTTACCTGTAAAGCTGTTATTTCAAATAAGCTGTTGCTTATTTGAAATGTCCTTTTTATCAGCAGTGCTAAAGTTCATAGCTTCACAAGAGCCAGTACAAGAGTTGAGTTCACCCTGACGGTATTTCAAATAAATTCTCTTTATACAACTGCCCATGTTTTATTCATCACATCACAACCAAAGGCAATAGCTCTGAACAAGATTAATATGAAACAGTAATTACACATAAATCTCACAAAAATCAAGGTCAAGGTATTTGGTAGAAGCCTAGCCTAATTTTGCTAGTAGCCTATTTATTACATATTTTGTATTATAATATTCTGCAGACATAATTTGTAATATAAAACATAATATGCTATTGTAGGCCTAATACAGGCTGTTTTAAAAGGTTTTTTTTTAGAGAGCAAATACTACTCCATGAGTAGGGCATGAAAGGATTCAGATGTGTCAACACGGGACACAGCTGATGGTCATTGCACACTCTCTGTCATAGAGTGTGTCATAGAGTGTTTGTGTGTGTCATGGAGAGTGTGTGTTTTAACTCACTGATCTCCAGCTGTCTGAGGATGCGGGCCTTGGACTCGTCCCTGAAGGCAACCTGTATCTTGCTGTACGCCGTCATGGCCTCCACAAACTGCTGGGTCAGATCCGAGTGCTACAGACAATATTCAATAGGTTTAAAATATCTCTGGATTTCCTAGAAGAGTAGTTTAATGAGATGAATAACAAAATGAATCAAGCCCTTTATGCAACTATAAGTAGCAAATGTGTCATAGATTTCAGATTTCAGATTTAGTGAGTGACAAGGAAAAAAAAAGACAAGCATGTTTTATTACTATCGCTTTATATCGTGTTTACTTACAATAGGCTACCATAGAATAAAGATTAACACTTACTGCCACTTTACGCCATTATCAAACCTGAACACTGATATGTGAACTTTTTTTTTACTAAATGACACAGTGCAATGATGTAATCAAATGAAGGACCTGGTTTTTCTGTATACGTTGATCCACTGAGGCATTGTTTCCATTCTCATTGTAGGAGCCATATTCATTTTGTATTATTTCATGTAATTTTGCCCTGTGCCACTAGGGGGCTGTATGTGTTTTGTGGTTTAGCCGACCTCGGGTCAGGCCAGGTAGGCCATTTAACCTAGATTAAACTGAGACAGTTTTAGATTAAACTGTTGCTAATTTGGGAAGCAAACAGTTTTCGACTGTGCCAGTGTGGCTATATTATATGTTATAGGTTATGTGCCTTGAGGGTGAGCAATTCGGTTTGTTGTTTTGGTTCCATATATTATGAGTTACAGTTATTGCCTCGGTATGCTATAGGAAGAAAATAAACCTGCGAGATAATTGTAAACTACTGAACTCCCCGTTTTCTATGTTCGAGCGCACTGGGCGCACGTCTAAACTTAATTTCGCCGTTTTTAGCAACCAGTAGCCTACTAGACTACGTTTAGGATTTAGTCAGTACATTTAGGTCGAAAACTGCTTCGATTTGGATAACGTTCATCGAGAAGGACGCGGACCTGTTTTGGATTTAACGGTGTTCGTTTGGAAACCACGGATGTGAGGAGGGCAAATGTTTGGAGTTGCCGATTGCTGATTGTCTGTACCGGAGCGAGCTACAGGGCCACTGGGAAACCAGCATCATCACACGGGACACCATTCATCAAAGCCGGCCAACGCTCGATTGGGGTATGTGGTAATCAGCGCTGATATTATGAATGGCCATGGTAATTTGTGTGCACACATTCGCGTAAACCCAATGCATTGGTAGCTACTCACAACCGTCTAAAAATAACTTTGCGCGTTTAGACTAGTTGTTGAGCAACACAAACTATTTCTGCGGGCTTATCGATTAATAAACGAATCAACTGTGCGTGGTCATTATGGCCGAAGAGGAAAAAGGCCAACTTGACCTTGAGACTGAACTTGGTGTGGGTGCAGGGGTAAAATCTGTAACTGAAAAACGTGTGGTTAAATTAACACCCAAAGCTTTGTTGGAAAAAATAAGCAGTTTAGAAAAGGAAAGAGTCTAAATTTGGTAAACTGTCGAGCGCAAAATAATCTATTGCTAAATTGATGGGTGATAAAGAGCATGTAAATGAGGTTGAAAATGAATTTAACAGGTTCAATGAATTGTGTGACAAAATACAGCAGGTGCATACGTCTTTATTGGGTTTATTGCCTGTTGATGAATCAAACAAACATGAAATATGGTACCAAGCTAAAATGTTAAATATTAATGAGTTTATTGTGGGTACAAGTCAATGGTTGTATGACACTAAAGCTCCAGCTACCAAGGTGGGTGAGGATCATAATGATGATTTGCCGGGTCAAAGTGAAACTCAAACTGACCAAGCTCAAACTGTCCAAAGTGAAAATGTAATTGGACCAACAGAAACACATACGGTTGTTGACAACACTTTAAAGGAACATGAAAGGGATGATCTTCAAACTGTTGCAGTCAATGCTGGAAATGGAAATGAGGTTGCTTGTGGAAAGGATGAGGAAGAGGAGGATCAGATTCGACCTCAAGACAGCATTTCAAACGTGTAGTCAAGGCACCATGGCTCAAGTAGCAGATCCTCCACTTCTTCAGCCAGACACAGGGCAGAGGCGGAACAGGCCGCGCTCTTGGCTCGAGCTGCTGCTTTAGAGGATAAGCATGCATTGGTGGAGCAGGAGCTCATCTTGAGGAGAAAAAGGGAGCAGCTTGAGCTGGATACTGAGATAGCTGCCACTTCTGCTAAGCTAGCAGTGCTACAGATGGGTAGCAGCGTCCATTCAAGGCAATCTGATGGAATGGCTTCCTACGTCAGGAAAGGGGCTAGATCTAAGCTCCCGCTCACCTCTCTCAATCCACAGGCCTCAATATTTGTTCATCCACCCTCACAGCGACATGTATCTCTACCTCTTCAAAGCAATGCATCTCTACCACTTCAAAGCAATGCATCTCTACCACTTCAAAGCAATGCATCTCTACCACTTCAAAGCAATGCATCTCTACCACTGCAAAGCAATGCTTCACCATTAGCCACGCCAACTATCATGCTAAAGCCAACTGTCAGTCAAGGCTCTCAACCCTCTAAGTTACAATCAAAGACAACCTTCACTCAAAGCTTTCAACCCACTCTAGGCCAACAAATGTTTCACCCTCTGCAAGGCCAAAATCAGACAGCAGGTCTCTACAATCTACTGCAACAACAGTGACATAACAGCTCTCCTTGTTTGCAAACGTCACAACTGCTGCCGCGCCGAGAAATTCCAATTTATGATGGAGATCCTCTAAGGTTCAACACATTTATGAAGGCGTTTGAGCACTGCGTGGATGCAAAGACCAGCTGTAAAGGGGACTGTTTGTATTATCTTGAGCAATTCACTAGGGGGCAGCCAAGGGATATTGTGCACAGCTGCCTTCATATGACTGCAGATAAAGGATTTGCTGTTGCCAAAAAGTTGCTCAAGGAACACTTTGGAAATGAGTTTAAGATAACAGCAGCCTACATGGAGAAGGTCATAGGATGGCCAAGTATCAAAGCTGAGGACCCCAAAGCACTCCAAGCTTATGGACTTTTCCTCCGGGAGTGTTCCAACGCTATGGATGATCTTCAGTACTTGGAGGAACTTAACATGCCAGCAAACATGAAGATTCTCAGTCAGCAGAGGAATACTGAGCAGTCAAATACTTTTGACGGCTGTACATTATCCTCCGCTTGTGGCTTTACAGGGGCTGGTCACTGCAACGGAATTCTTCCTATTCTGCCTGTTAAGGTGAAGTGCTCAAAGGGAAACAAGGTTATTGAAACCTATGCGTTTCTCGACCCAGGGAGTACAGGAACTTTCTGCACCAGGGAGCTCATTGACAAGTTGAACTTGGAAGGACGCAAATTCAAGATTCATATCCGCACCTTGGGCCATAACGCAGTAGAAAGCTCTGTTGTTGACAGTCTGGAGATTTCAGGATTTTCTGGTGAGTGCTTCTATCCACTTCCCAAAGTGTGTACCCAGAAAGAGATGCCTGTCTCTACAGCAAACATAATCAGTGAAAAGGAGCTGAGAAAATGGCCTTATTTTGAGGATGTAAAGATTCCCCACATAAAAGCTGATGTTGACCTGTTAATTGGCACAAACGCCTCCAAGTTGATGGAGCCTTGGGAGGTGATTAACAGTCGTGAAGGTGAAGTTGGACCCTACGCGATCAGAACCCTACTGGGGTGGGTAATAAATGGCGGGGAAGTAGCGACTGTGGAAGTGACCACCCTTCAGTTTATGCCAACAGAATCGCCATTGACAGAATTTAACTGTTAACCAGCCAGTACAACTACGACTTCAATGAGCGAGCTTCTGCAGAACAGGAAGAAATGTCAAGGGAAAAAAATAAATTTGTGGAGATAATGGAAAGCTCTGCTCAGCTTCAGAATGGACACTACACATTTAAAATGCCTTTCAAAGGGAAAGATGTTTTGATGCCAAACAATCTCAGTGTTGCTATGCAACGTGTTCGTGGGCTGAAAAGGAGACTACAGAAAGACTCAAGCTTTCATGAGGAGTACAACAACTTTCTTGCTGATGTCATTAGCAATGGCTATGCCGAAGATGTGCCGCAGCATCAGTTTGACTGTGGTTTCATCACCCAGTGTCGCCTGCCTTGCTCTTAGAAAGACCGCTGAAGACAACCAGGCCAACTTCACAACAGAAGTGATCGAAACGGTCAACCGAAACTTCTACATGGATGATCTATTGAAGAGTCTGCCCTCTGAAGAGGATGCAGTCACCATGGTTAAGAACCTTACAACAATTTGCAGCAAAGGAGGTTTCACCCTCACTCAATCGATCAGTAACAGTCGAAGTGCTTCAAAGCCTCCCAGAGGATCTCAAGTCCAAGAACCTGCATGAGCTTGATCTGGACAGGGATAAGCTGCCGTTGGACAGAGCTTTGGGTTTGCAGTGGTGTATCGAGACGGACTCTTTCAAATTCAAACTGAAAGTCAAGGAGAAGCCGCCAACCAAGCGAGTCATGCTATCCATCATCAGTTCCGTCTACGATCCATTGGGATTCCTAGCACCTCTAGTACTTCCCGCCAAGCTGCTGTTGCAGGAGTTAGGCAGGACAAAGTGTGATTGGGACGATCCAATACCTCCAGCTTTCCAGCAGAAGTGGAACAAATGGCTGACAGATCTTGAGAAGGTGGCATATTTCAAGATCCACAGATGTGTGAAGCTTGGGGATTTGGATTTGGGAGGACTGTCAGCGCCCAATTGCATCACTTCGCCGACGCGAGCGAGAACGGCTATGGTACGGCTACTTACCTGAGAATGCAGAACATGGATGAGAGGGTTCATGTTGCCTTCCTATTTGGCAAAGCCAGGGTGGCCCCCATGAAGCCTGTCACCATTCCCCGTTTAGAGCTCACCGCTGCCGTTGTTGCAGTACGAGTGGACAAGATGCTTCAATCGGAGCTCCAGCTTCCACTGAAGAAGACCTGCTTTTGGACTGACAGCACATCAGTTCTTAAGTACATAAAGAATGAGGACCGAAGATTTCAAACCTTTGTAGCAAACAGGGTAACCACCATCAGGGACAACTCGGAAGTTGAGCAGTGGAGGTACGTTCCCACATCCCTGAACCCTGCTGACGATGCTTCACGTGGGTTGAAGGCAGAAGATCTTGTGAAGCAAAGATGGATGGAAGGCCCGGAATTCCTACGGGAACCTGAAGAAACATGGCCATCATTTCCTGTGGATACAAGTGTCACTGCCGACGACCCAGAAGTAAAGAGAAGTCTGACGGTCAATGCAATACTTGTTGACACCAACGCCACATCAAAACTGATGATCCATTTCTCTGATTGGCAAAGATTGACGGTTGCAGTTGCGTGGCTCATTAAGCTCAAAGGAACTCTGCTCAAACTGAGTAATAAAAGAAAAGAGTTGGAGTTTGCAAACATCAGTGCTACTGGAACAGCAAGGTTGGATGTACAAAAGGAGATGCAAGCTTTCTCAACATCACTTGGGAATCAGAAGGTGACGCTGGAAGATCTCTTGGAGGCTGAAACCTCCATAATCGCTTTTTGCCAGCAAGAGAGATTCCCCACTGAATTTTCTGCACTAACCTCTGGCAAGCCACAAGTGCCGAGAAGTAGCAGCATCCTCAAATTGGATCCGGTTCTAGAAGGAGGACTTCTACGAGTTGGGGGACGGCTGAATAAGGCAGCAATCCCTGAGGACATTAAACACCCCCTCATCTTGTCAAAAGACCAACACATTTCCAACCTTATCCTCCGTCACGTCCATCTACAGGTTGGACATGGGGGTAGTAATTGGTTCCCATTTAAAATGGGCTATTTTTTCGATATTTATGGCTCTTTTGAATTTGATTTAATTGCTCTGGCAGACGCAATTAGGGGCTGGAGTGTAGGAGCCATATTCATTTTGTATTATTTCATGTAATTTTGCCCTGTGCCACTAGGGGGCTGTATGTGTTTTGTGGTTTAGCCGACCTCGGGTCAGGCCAGGTAGGCCATTTAACCTAGACGAAACTGAGACACAGGTGTTGCTAATTTGGGAAGCAAACAGTTTTCGACTGTGCCAGTGTGGCTATATTATATGTTATAGGTTATGTGCCTTGAGGGTGAGCAATTCGGTTTGTTGTTTTGGTTCCATATATCATGAGTTAGTTATTGCCTCGGTATGCTATAGGAAGAAAATAAACCTGCAAGATAATTGTAAACTACTGAACTCTACGTTTTCTATGTTTGAGCGCACTGGGCGCATGTCTAAATTTAATTTTGCCGTTTTTAGCAACCAGTACTAGACTACGTTTAGGACTTAGTCAGTACACTCATCAAGAGACAAGCCCTGTTTGATCGCTGTGGGCACACACACACACACACACACTAGTAGCCTATTTATTACATATTTTGTATTGTAATATTCTGCAGACATAATTTGTAATATAAAACATGGGGGGGGGTGTTGGCCGGCTGGTTAGGTGGTCCAGAAATTATGCGGAAATTATGATCAAGTGGTCCTTGGTGGGAAAAAGCGATAGAGAATCCAAGGTTATATTTGAGAGCCAAACCAACATGTGTCAAGCATGTCAGCCGAAGTAATAGGGAACAGATTTTGGTTGATAGGGAAGAATGGTTCGACTTTAGAGCTTGTTTTGGAAAGAAGGCTTTAGTATTCACCGGGAAGACAAGCTGCTACCCTGAATACTTGAGGCAGAACAGGACTTCCTTCATGTTGTTTTTTTTCTCCAAACCGTAGCCAGTTGATTATGGCTGCCTTTGGGCTAATTAGCTTTAGCTAATCACATCGAATGCATGTTGTCAGTCAGACATCACTATTCAGCCTTCTGGGCATGCTAACTGCATGGACTGTAACAATTAGTTGTTGGGAAACATTCAAAAGTCTAGCCACTGCTGTTTTTTTAGGTTGAAAAGCAACACAGTAGCATGAATCACACAAGAAATAAAAACATCCTTGATTATTTAAACGGTTCATCAGAACAGGTATAATGTATAGATTAATTAAGCTGACTAGGCGGATACAATACTTTAGTATTCTATACCATGGAGGCCTGTTTCTTTTATGAACATGAAGCTAAATAGCCTATATGAAAAAAAAAGTATATTATGAGTTTTTTTGTGTGTCTAAGTTACCTTTTTTTCTTCAGAGCCAGAAGTGGGAGAGAATAAGGTAAACTTTCTGTGACGTATCGTATTTAATTAAATCAGTGAAGTAATTTAAAGTTTTCATTGTTCGGTTCTTCATTCTCAGTCATAAAGTTACACATCCCACATATAGACCTAGGGGAACTAAGTACACACACTATAAATATGCAATCTATATTTATATCGAACATTACCGCGATTGATGCTGATGGCACCTTCATAATTAATAAACCATGAAACAAAATTCTAAATGCATACATTTCTATCTGCATTTCTAATTAAGTTGAATTTCCCCCAATGGCAAATCTTATTGCTGCAACATCATTAAAAAATTAGAGTGCAATAGATATCCCAGAATCAAACTCAATAAACACATCATCAACTGTACAAAACAAGATAGAATCAAATGGTCTGTGTGAGATACTGTGTGAAGAAATACATATTTAACATATTTAACACATTACTGTGATTCAGTTATAACAATGAATAATACATCAATTGAATGCTGTTAAGATCATCATTTGTCTATTGTGGGGAAAGATATGCCTCTTTCACATATGTTGGTGTAGTTTGATTATGAACCATTGGACTGTTCCTCTAACGGTCTAACTTTCAGTCATTCCTTCACACTTGCTCTCTAGTCAACTGAACATAATAACTTGTAAAGTAGATGGGAGGAACACATCATGTTATTATGAAGGCTTGGACACCATTATCCTTCACTCTCCTCTAACATTAGATTGAGTTGGCTGTGTGATCCAACAAGGAGGAGGAGGTGGAGGTAGATGAGTAACAGGAGGAGGAGGTGGAGGAGGAGCAGGAGTTGGACAGAAGAGGAGTTGGAGGGAATGCCACGATGAAGACAGGTTGACAGAGGTAACGGAGAGACACACATCCAAACATGAGAGGGAAAGATGGGTATGATTTCCATCCATTCTTGTCCAACAGAGTAATGTACTCAACTAATATGTGGTATACAAACACTGTAGGGGTTAGAAGGGTGTAGTGTTTGTATAGACATATTGATTAAAGCTGCCAGGAAAGATTTGAGAGTTGTGAAGAGAAAGCAGAAGAGAGCAAGATTTTGAAACAACCATGAAAGGCGACGTTGATCTCTAGGCGTTGAGAAGCGTTGTGCCTTTCATGTAAACAGATGAGTTTTTGAGTCTAGATACAATCTAAAAATGTTGTAGACTCCAAAGGGCGATTTTCTGATAAAACAGTATTACGATAGTATGAAATGATGAGGGTGTCAATATCAATACTGTCTCAAAACCTGTCTCTCGTTATATGTGCTTTTTTTTAGGATGACAAAAACTACGACGAAATCTTTTGACACTTTTTCGTTAACGAATAAAAACGAGACAAATGTAAGCGGGACGATTTGGGAAGAGATCCAATCAGAACTAAGCTCTTTATGTGGGGAAGTACTGATCGTCCCGCCCGGTCAACTAGCAGGCGCTTGCTGCGTCGCAAGCAAGTGTCCCTTTGTAAACAGTGTGGCGCAACAATCACTGGTTAAAACACAACCAACTTGAAGTCATTGGCAGACGAGTCATCCCGAAATTCACGCAAAGATAAGCATACTTAAAAAAAATTCTTTCAAGCTAATGTTATGTGTGTTTTCGCTAAAATTTGAATAAAATATAAGCTGAAAGAAACCACCGCTGTCCTGTAACGGTACCGGAGCTCTGTGCTGTCTACACCACAGCGGGGCACAGAAACACAGGATTCACTGTGGTTTCTGTGACATGAGAAACACTAAAAATGAATACTAATGTTTTATAAAGAAAGCTATCTTAGTGGGAAAGCCACACAACAGATAGCCACGGTTACATACAGTAATGTTCTTATGACGGGAGAAAGGAGCAGAAATATAGTATAGAGACAACTTGGAGCTGTGTGTGCGCGTATGTATGAGTGAGAGACGGGAGTGGATGAGAGACAGAAAAATCGGACCCCCCTCCATTCTACCTCACAGGTACAGAAGGCCTCCGACAAGGATGGGCCACTGAGTGCAAATAAAGCTAGCATCCCAGAACAACAACAGACCAAGGAGGATACACAGGATTAGCAGTCCCAATGATTGAAGATGAGGACTTTGTTTTAATGATTGATACAGTTGATAGGAGGCTGACTGTTCCCCAGAAAACGAATAAGCATCTGATTGACAAACATTATGAATCATCATTGGTGTTTTTGCATTTTTTTATTTTTCTGCAAAGAAAAAGCAAGGCCATATTTCTTTTTTATGAGACTTGGTTATAAGATAAATAAAGTTGTTTCATATCACAACAGTTTAGTCTGTTTATGTATATTTCACGTTTATTTCATTAATACACAGGATCAGATGTTATAATCCCTTGTGCCAAAATCCAAGGAAAACACATATTCAGACACATATTCAGAAGCCCCTGCCCAAACCAACCTTATAAGCACGCTGGCCACTAAGCTATCAACCAATGGTGAAAAACACAAGACAAATGGCCCAACTAACAGCAGTATGCAGTTTAAACCTTAACAACATTCCATAATACCGGTTAATAGATCTTTCTCCTAGGTGTATGAGTTTGGAAATTCAAGAGAAACGTTTAAATAATGTTTTACACTTTAACCAGTTTGATTTTAGTCAACTAAAATCAAAATGATATTTAGTCGACTATACAATACATTAAAAAAGTAATAAATTAGCATTTAGTAGCTTATTTTTCAAAAAACTCCCCGGAGTATAACCCTGGAACCCCCTAGTGGGTCTGTGTTTTCCTCGGCTCACTCATCATTCTCACCTTTTTCACCCCAAACCAGTTTGCATGCCTGGATCTGGGCTGATGCTAACTGGCTAAAATGGCTGAAATACGATTGCAGGCAGGCGGAGGAGAATAGGATTAAGGTTGGAACACGATTTATTTATGAAGTTTGAATTAAGGAATGACCATACATCGTATTTGATTTGTTGACATTACATCCTCCATTGAATGCCAGATTGAATTTACTGTTTTTTCATTCCCCCAAAATTTGCCTTACCTAAATGGCTTTACGGTCGATATGTGCACGATGCTTAGGCTATATACGTTTTGATGGAGCGAGGTACTAAGTGCTGGCGAGACTTTTTATTTCTTACTCCAAGACCTTTGAAAGCAGTTTAGAGGAGCGCAAATGAGCAAGGTAAAATAATGTCTAACACTATCGTCGTGCATGCAGAACACGGAGAAAAACATAAATAATAATAATATTTATGTGAAAGTCACTCTGTTTGAGGCATAGCCAGATATATTGCTTATTTAATAATGCCTTTTATAGACCTAGCCTTACCTACTTACACAAAATATTGTGTAGCAAACCTGTGAAGGTCATTAATCATCACTAGTCTACTACTCAAACATGCCTAAAAGCCTCATACTGGATTAGTTAATGGGCTTATTATGTATTATGTGTATTATGGTAAAATAGTGATATGCTGATGATTGCTTCCTCCCTTCTGCAGAAGAAAGTCTAGCAGCTCAAAGCACATTGAAACAAACTTCTTCTTTTACGTTTGATCCGTAAACCTCAATGTTTTGGGGAGAGATGTTATGCAACCCTAATAGCGAAAGGACTAGTGATAGTGAGATGGGGAGATTTTGATGGTGTGATAGTGATTTGCATAGTGATATAGCTAGTGAAAGTGAGATGGGGAGATATTGATGATTGGGATAGTGATTGGCGTAGTGTTAGTGAGATGGGGAGATATCCTAGCATGAGCCCAGAGAACACACTACCTCTTTAAACCTACACTCTGTTCTACATGCATTATAGGAATGGAGGTAGATCCTATAGTCTGTGAAACAATTGGCAGCTAATTTCCGTTTAGCCCTTAATCACAGTTACAGTCTCAGAGAGCTTAACAGGCCATATATTTATGACACCCCCCGAAAAAACTCCCTTCATTAGCATGGAAGAAATCTTGAGAAGGAACAGAGTGGGTATCCCTCCTTCTAGGCATGGTTAGTGCAATGGATGCCATAATTGACATAGATGGTAATACAAGCAAACTTTTGCTTGTACATTTGCTCATATTACTAATACTTTAATAAACATTTAGTTGATTAAAGGAGAACAAAATCCCAAGTTGGTGTGCATTAGATGACTCTATGTTCAACACATGCTATTGCATGCCTCACCTGTTAGTGTCTCATGCGGTACGCCTGTCCTATGCTGCTCACCTGGACGGCCTGTTTACAGGGAAGTGCCCAGCCCTGCTCCACAATCAAAAATAAAAATTGCATTTTAATAGGAAACCCTTATTTTCTTCGGTGTGACGAGCTAGTCAAAATCATTGGTGATTAATTATAATTGTTGTTTACAATATGGTCTGTTTAACTCTAGGCGGGGGATGTGATTACCCAACAGTTTCCCGAGCAATCTCCCTGACAGCCATCACATCGGGGAAATGAGAAATACGCTGGGAACATTGGTTTCCTTCAGAGCGTGTGCGTCTCTCCATAATGCATGATAGAGAGAGAGAGAGAGAGAGAGAGAGAGAGAGAGAGAGAGAGAGAGAGAGAGAGAGAGAGAGAGAGAGAGAGAGAGAGAGAGAGAGAGAGAGAGAGAGAGAGAGAGAGAGAGAGAGAGAGAGAGAGAGAGAGAGAGAGAGAGAGAGAGAGAGAGAGAGAGAGAGATTTGCTGAGCAGTTGAACTTCGTCTCTGTAAATGAATGCCGGGTGAAGCCACGGTCACCCTGGTGTGCCCCCAGCCCCCCACATGTACAAACTAGACAAGTTTACCGGATACCCAGAATTTCTAAGTAGCATTAATCACTACAAGGGAAATGCTGGTTGCATTCCTAAACAATGCATACGTATCCAGTGGGCTTCACACCACTCTGAATGATGAATATTACAATGACATGCATACATAGCCAGTGCAATGACACCACCATGAATGATGTTAAATACATGCAGTGTCCTTGACACCACAATGAAGGGATAGTAAATACATCCATACATATCCAGTGTCCTTGACACCACTCTCAATGAATATAAAATAGCATGTAAATATGCAACATGTGTGATTTGTTGTATTCTTTGTGTACTTGGACAGAACACAACCCAGGTCCTTCATCTCTTCTAAGAAGTAAGTGTGATGAGGATGATGAAGATGATGATGATGACTCTCTAGCAAGGAACTATGGTCCATGTCGGATGTCTTATATCTGAGCAGATAAGGACTTGTGTGTGTGAGTGTTTTTATTATTTTATTCATTCAAATGTCATCCTGCTTGACTCTCTCTCCACCAATAAGCATGTTTCATTTCTTCGAGTATGCAGGCCCATTGAATGCATCAAACAACACTGATGCAAACTGAGGCTGCTCTCTGGACTGCTAGTCATCTAAATCGGTGTCTCTCTTCTCACTAGATAGTATGAGGGGAATTGAAAGGTTTGCAGTGTTTCATGTATTTATAGTGACCGGCAGTATGAGAGTTGGAGTGCTCATGTGTTAGATCACAAACACAACCACTCTTTGTTCTGCTCAAATAACTGGGCCAGGGTGTGTATTTACTGTGCTTTTTGTCTGCTGTATATCCTTTATATATTCTCTATTTTATTATTTACTTATCAATTCTCCCCCTTTTTAGATTTCTGAACATGATTTCTGAAGGAAATCATGATGAAAGTACATGGATGATAACCAATAAGCAACTTTCACAGTGCAGCAGTTGTTCAAGTGTGAACGTTGAAATGGAGTCTCTGGAGGTTTACTTCAAATAAAGAACGACGTTGTCGATCTCAGTTAGCTTGGAGGTAAGCTTTGGCTTATTGTCACTGAGTTTGAGGAGGAAACACTCAATGTTTTAATAAACAAAGTTCCTTGAACTGTAAATACAAACGGTGAGGAGAGTAAATCAATGATTCGCTCTAACCTGCACAATCGGTTATCAAACATTTACTTTTGATCTTCCAGTTGAACATTATTTACACAAGAGACAATACATTTCCTAGTTTCCAAATGTCAGTGTACTGTCAACCATCTTCTAGCTATCTCAAGTAAAATGTAGTCAAATGTTATGTTGACCTGCAGAGCCCTGCCATGGCCCATGGCCAAATCAATAGTTTGTTTATCGAGCAAAGATGGCATGCCTCGATTCTGTTTTCCATCTCTTTTCACACCCTCTAATTGGACTCTTTCTGTGACCACAAATATGGTTGCGAAACTCTAAGTTGAATGAGTCACGGTGAAAGCAATCATTATGTCCGGTCTCCAGAACCACTTTTTGAGTCCTTTGGCAGTTATACCTGCATTTATGAAACATGCATAGCGATGACATTTCTTGAAATGTCGAACGTCCACCTCAAATTCTTTAAATGTGTAGTTTTTCGTTTTCCCACCAGATGTCCCCAGTTGTTCTTTTCCTCCTCGTCATCACTGTTTGAGTATCACCTGTATAAATCACCAATTGGGTTTGCCAGTGATTCCATTTGTTTAGGTCCTCAGTTTCACTGGCTGGATCAGACAACACAACATATCTGTCTTTCATGACGGTCACCGGGACGTGGGCCGGAGACGAGCTACACGACACATTGAGCACAATGCTCTGTCTTCATGACTCTGCATCAAGCTGAGAAGAGGCCGATAGTCAATTGATCAACATCAGTGCACACATAGTAGTAGGAGTTGTCAGTCAACACGAGAACAGCACAAATATTCAGGCTAGACTTTACGTCCACAAATCATGTTGTAATATGGCTGGACTTTTGTAGTCTGACCCTGGTTGGACTTAGATGGCTTATTTCAACCAATTTTTTTGGGGGGGGGTTTTCATTTTGAGTAGTTTGTTTTGCTCAAACTTCTACCTCAAGCCTCAACATCTTTGCCTCCATCACATGATTGATCCCTTTTTGCTGGTCGGGTCTTGGTGAGACAGCCGGTGGTGCTAGTGGGGGTGGTGCTGCTTGGGGTGCTGCTGACGGGGGGGCTGGTGGGGGTGGCTGAGCCCCGGGCTCCTGGTTCCTCTCCAGAGCTGGGGAGGAAGCAGGTGATGGATGGACTGCAGGCTCCGCAGGTATCTCTGGTATTCCACAGACGTGCTTAGAGCGGTGACGGAGGATAACGGAGAGCGGTTAGGAGCTAGTGAACCTCCGCGGCCCCAGGAAGTGTCAGCCGTCACGGCGGCAGTGGAGGGGCGTATGGGGAGGAACGTTCATGCTGATGGGTGTCCTCTCCCCTGGAAGCAGACCCTGCTGAATTGATAATGCACCAGGGCACACTTTGTATTACTGGTATCTGTGCAATATACTGGATCAGTGTGCATTGTACTAATTGTGTTTATAGTTTATAGTACTTTTCTAAAACGTATGCAAACTACTAGCGTCGCTGTTGTAAAAGGGCGATGGGTGTTTGAAGATGTCAACACTAGATGGCAGTGTGGTTTGGAGAGTTCAGGCTATTTCGAGGTAGGAAATCATCCTGCAGAAGTACAGCCAAGCAACATCAGATTAATTGCTGTTGTCCGTTTTTTCGCTGGCCGGCTAATGCAGCAATATTGAGTCCCAAACGAATTCCACTGTATGCGACTTGATGGATGGATGAACCATCATCCAATCCATATCCCCTTTACCATTGACACAAATAACCTCCAGTTCATGCATGCTTTGAATGCACCACCTTGACAGTTTTTGCCCATAAAGCCTTAGGTTGAACTTGCATAAGCATGTGTTGAAGGAATGTGCACAAAGGAGCCACAGAGTGTATTTCATGATCCACCGTGGAGAATGCTCTCTGTGTGTGTGTGTGTGTGTGTGTGTGTGTGTGTGTGTGTGTGTGTGTGTGTGTGTGTGTGTGTGTGTGTGTGTGTGTGTGTGTGTGTGTGTGTGTGTGTGTGTGTGTGTGCGCACTTCAATGGAGCTGCCTTCCTGGGAGCCTCATGGCTGAAAAGTGGTGATACTAAAGCAGTGATAACAAACCATTTTAACCTAAACGTGACTCTTCAGATTAACACAAATACAGTTGGGCTGCAGTTATATTTCTTAGGATACAGCAATGCTTGAAGCTATACTTACTTTACTCAATGATGACCATTTTTATGACCTAATCATAAGGTCCTTCTGATTTTCTTTTTTTCCCCCCTTTGTATCTTCTTCTTCTTCTTCTTCTTCTTCTGCTTCTTCTGCTTCTTCTTTTCCTTCTTTCAAATGTTGACAGAGATAAATAATATGATTAACCGCCGTGGGCACTGAAATTCTTTCATATATCCGTACCCTTGTGCGAAAACATGGAAGGAAGGAAGAAAATAATATTTGCCGCCCCCTTTTCTGGTGAATTATTGGCTGATCAATTGAACAGGACTTATGAGTTGTGTGCATTATTAGTCTAAAAGTAATATTATCCTGGGCCAGTCCAAATCCTCACCATAATAATAATAAGATTAATGAGCTGTGGCCTCATCCATGTGTTCCACATAAACACGATAAGGCGACACAAACAGCGTCAGAATCCAGGGTCCCAAAGGAGAAGCGTTAGTTACAACAAAAATAATACATGGAAAAAAAGAAGAAATGAACCACTGCTACTGCTACTGTCTCGCTTTGAAAATGCAGGAGACATCTGATATCATAAACCCTAATAGTACCAGGACACGCGGGAGGGAGTACCCATCCCTGAAGATCAATCCGGAATATTTGCCTTTCATTATAAGGGAAATTGCTTACAACAAAAATAAATAAATATATAAATTAATGCAATTAGAGCCGGTGAGCTTTGGGCTCAACGCGTGTGTCGCAGTCGAACATGTTTAAATGAGGGCTCCAGCCCGGGTGTAATCTAGATACCGCACAGACACAAGTGGAAGGTGAAACGGCTTCATGTGGGAGGAAGCCATGCATGCCTGCACGAACTGGTGATAGAAAATCGCTCAACACAACAGCAAAACACAGACTCCTGAAAGTTATATCATTAGTGGGATATACCGTCACGGTCACATGATCCTCGTGTTCAGATTCAGATTCAGATTTTATTTGTCCCATACATACAATGTAGTGAAATGTTAATAGTCGGCTCCATGCTAACTAAACACACAACAAAGAAGCTAAAGATAGGCTACGTTTATCAGGACTTCTTTTGTATTTCTCTTGTCTCTGTTTTGGGTCTACTGTTATTTCCAATGTGCATGTGATGTGCGTTGGAAGTGTTATATCACTTTATTTGTCTCCATCAGCACTCATTTTGGTTCTTGTTTTTCTCTTACAGTGCCTTCAAAAGTGTTTTTTTTCTGTCATCACACCTTTCATGTGTAATCAACCCTGACTTTAAGAGGCACTCGTCTCTCCTTCTGGTTGGTGGATGGTGTGTGTGTGTGTGTGTGTGGCGCTGGCTCTGTCTGGCCAGCAGTTGACATTGGAGAGAGGGTAAAGCTTCTCTGACCCTTTTAATAACAACTATGAGCTTAAAAGTTACTTGCTTGAAAAGAGGATAATAAAGTCGGCTTGATTCAAAACCATGGTGATAACCCCCCTCCTTCCTAGAACTCTAATATTGTTCAAATGTGAGCTGAAACAGACGGTAATCTTACACTTTAAAGCTCTCATGATAGTCTAGGGTACGTTATACGTATGGAGAGATGAAGCATTTAAGGCTGCCTATTTCACCACCAGGTGTGAGGTTGAATAGTCATTACGAGACTAAATCCATCCATTTGTGACATCACAAGTGTGAGTGCCCACCCAGATGCTTGACGGCTAGATCAAGGGAATTACGGTTAAGTTAATTCACCTTCCCCCAGTGGACTATTAAGCAAAATGTAGGCTGGAGTTCATCTTTCCATCATGCATCCTGCTTCACAGTCCCACTTGAGATCTCACAAGCGGATACGATTTGAGCATAAAGACTCATCAACCTCACGCCTGGTGGTAAAAGTAACACAAGTACCATTCACATAAGATCTTGACGTCTCACCCTCCCATTCTCTCACTTCTTTTTTCAACGCCCTACTCGCCACGGGACGCGGCCATCATGTTCAATGTCCTCCATCTACCGGTGTCTTCCAATGGGCTGCCATTTATCATGTCCTTTTTAATTCATGCATGTACATGTCTGCCCCCTGCAGCACCCTCCCCCCCCCATGCATAATATATTTGGCCCCTTAGTGGGATGACAAGAGGAGGAGGAGGAGTTGGTGGAGGAGGAGCAGGCAGAGCAAGGGCAGAATCATAAAGACAAGAAGGCTGAGGTTCACACTGAGCACTTCTGAAGGATCGTTAACCCCCCCCACCCGCACACACACACGTACACGCACGCACACAGAGACACTCACACGAGGAGGGTCGTGGATGTTCATGTCCCGGATAAACGTTTGTCAGATCCCACCTGCTGGTGGCAGTGTGCGTGTGCGCTGCTCTCATCCCTAATCCCTAATCCGTTGGCTCCCGGTGGAGGTGCGACCGCGGTCGGCTTTGATCCCTGTCTAACGCTCTCTAATGGCTCCTTGATGTGTGACGAGGGTCCAAGTGTCAGGCTCGGCGGGAGCGCTTGGAGCAGCGGCAGAACAGGCAGCGTGTGCTTTTCAGGAAACGTTCGGGCGTTTTGTTTCGATTTCTACCGCGAAGCTGGTGGCTATGAAGATCGGACTTGAGCGACAAATGCGACGAGTCTGAAGTGTGTGTTTTGAGTGAGAGAGGCAGCGCAGTCTAGTCCAGGTGATTACGCAGGATTGTTTTTTGTTTGGGTAAACACACCGGAGGAAGAGCAACGTTCAAGCCACTCCTGAACTTTGTAGACGTTCAGGAGTCGATTGCTCATCTAAAAAAAAGGAAATATATAATGGCCTATATCATTGTCCTCTGACTTTGTGCCATTAAAAATAACAAAAAGGGAATACACAATGCAACCCGTTTAAGGAACTGTTAACAAAATTTAAGTGGCAGTTCCCATGAGGTTTCCGTCATGGGAAGCCACTATTGGAAAGAAGCAGTTTGAATGTTGTGTTAAAGGGCCCCTATTTTACCATCAGAAGTGAGATCAATTGGCCATTTCAAGATCTATCTTTTTGTGACACCAGAGGTCAGAAGGATTATTCAAAAATAGATAATTTTCCAAAAACTACAAATCTTCCAAAGGTCAAATTAGGATGGAATTGATATTTACACTTTGGATATATAATATTAGTTGAATTGTAATTCATTATGGATATTATAATAGCGATAACAATATTATATAATCAAATCATATATATAATTTGATTATATATATGATTTGATCCCAAATCAACCTCTCTGTCGTATGCGGAATCCTCCGCCAGCAGTGCAGCCGGAGGAGTCCGCATACGACCGAGATGTCGGAACAATGGAGCGTCGGAGAAATGATATGGACCCGAAGTGAACTGACAGCTGTCTACTGAAAACATCTTTCTCGAATGCCGCCTGAGTTTGTTGTTGCTGGTAACGTAAAGAGGTCAACCAGTGGCTCTATTACCACTAGTTGAAATGGGTACAGCGCCACCTATCATACTGGGGAATGACATGCTTCGGCCAATGAATTGATTTACTCACCTCCATGTATACCCAGACAATTGCAGTTGTCCAATTGCGGATAATAGTCGAACTATGTCTTTAATCGGATTAAGCTGTGCATGTAAACATACTGACTGTAACGCAAGTGTTCTTTGTTATTTGGATAACCGTTCTGCTGTTGGTGTTATGGCGCATAACACGCAACACAATAACGCAAGCTTGCATAAAGCTCCCATTTGGTGAAAAGACTAGACTGCGTCGGGTTCTTTGAGGTCTCTGGTATTTCCACAACGAGATTCGTAGTGGGGGTTATCTCAGCCATGGTTGAGAAGGAATTGGGAACCGCAAGAAAGGGATTGTTGCCCAGGATTGTCCACCAGTGCCGGAACAGCGGGGCTCCGGTGGGAGACAACCCCGGGCAACAATCGCGGGCAACAATCCCTTTCTCCTCCATTTCGCGGTTCAGTCTGTACTTAATATTGAAGTGGAAGTGGAAGAACCAAAGGCGTCTGAGAACCCGACGCAGTCGTTTGAGATTCATATCATCCGGAGGGGTAAACAGCTTTTGACCATGATAATATATTACATTATATAGATATCTATATATAATATGATATTATTTAGATATAGAGCTCCAGGACTCCCGCCGGGGCACCCGGAGTGTTCAGTGTTCCACTGTAAACACTAGCGCATGGTACCGTGGCCGCAAGCTGCTCAGGGCCACACCCCCACCCTCCACCTTGACCCGCCTCTAAAAATGACACGTTTGTGGAGAGCTCATCTTGAATGTCTTCAAATACTGTATTAGGGGCCCACTAACACCTATATATAAGCATCCATAAAGTAGCATGCCATGGGATCTTTAAATATATTAGCATTTATATTGAGCAGAATTTAATAGAAAAGTAGAGTGAAGTAAATCACTTCTACATCTAAAGATTTTCTTCAATGAATGCTCATGTTCTCTCTTCTATCTGCCTTCAACTTCAGTTATTGTTCCAACACCGAAAAAAGATCAGCATTATTCAAAGGCAGAGAAGTATTTAAAGGCCATATCCTCCCTGGAAGACTAATCAACGTGCAATTCCAGACACCAGACACTATTGGATATCCCAGTATGTGTCTTGAATTCACGCTTTAATATTTCTAGTTGTGTTTGTATACATCCAGCAGTTTGTAGATCAATCTCAACATTAATGAGAACACTGGAGACCCTGTTACATTCAGCCGGTGAACAGAAAAGTAGTAATTGCAGCCCTGAGCTTACAACCCTATTTATATTACAATCCCATATAAATGTTGCATGGCTCTCTGGTTATTAGGCTGGTGCCATCGATTGTGTGTCTCCACTATCCTCTTCCCTTGAATGGATGATAAGGTCACGCTTATATACCTTGACCTTATACACAGTATATTTATATCATTGATTCAACATATCATTTTAAACGCACGTTGGGGTTGATTTGCACGCCGCAGTAAGGATCTGTGTAATTGTGACAGATTGCTGAGGGTATCTCGTTGTGTCATTGTGGCGTGCTCGCTTGGCTAGCGGCCTGAGGCGGACCACCCGTCGTCCCTCACCCAGCGTGGGGCGGTGCGGGGGGGTGCACACGCACGGAAATGATGCAGTATGGAACAGATCCATGCTGTTGGAAGCCCAACAAAACAGTACAAATCCACCAAAATCGTTGTGCAATCTCTTCAGCGTCTCTCTCTCTCTCTCTGTTGATCTCGCCCTCTCTCTCGCTCTGTCTCACTCTCTCTGGCTTGCTCTCTATCGCTCTCTCTCTTTCTATTTGTCTCTCTTGTTCTCTGCCACACCCGACTCTCTCTCCTACTTTACTCTTTGCATGCACCTTTCCCTTCTGCTTCTCTCATTGTTCATTCTTTCTGCCTGCTCTCAGTTCTTTGCACAGATATTTAGTACAGGGCTTCGTGTTATGGGGGAACTATGTCAGGTTTCCTCCTTATATGGCCCCATCCAAACAATGAAGTGAAAACATTGGGGTGGAGAGAATGGAGCGGTGAGGGTAAATAAGAGAATTAATGTGGCTTTCCTTGTATATCTGCTCATGGACTTCTATGGGACACTGTCTACTTAGTGTGAAGTTGTCGACCTGTTGCGGGCTCACATGAAAGCTGTCACTGAATAACAGAAATGTAAATGTAAAATGAAACACAGACGGGAACTGAACCAGCCCAGTTCAGACCAAAGATTTGCGACGCAACTGCTTGCAACTCGCAACTCCTTGCGACTCCTTGCGAGGAGACGGGCTGAGACGTTCTAAAAACGGGGCAGTTCACACTGCTGCACCGGGCGGCGACGGTAGGTGGTCTCCCTAGAAACTGTGAACGCTCTGGCACAGCTGAGAGCCGCATCAGCATCACGTGCATCCTTCTAAAAAGTAGCCTAACTTTTTAGGCTGCTGCTTTTAAGGTTTGCAATTAGTTTTATTTTTATTTTGGTTGAGAGTAGTTTAGAGTTGCTGTGTTTCGTTTCTCCACTACTTCTGCATTGTAGTAATTCGCTGGAGCTTAGTTTGTTTAGATCCCGCTAGTTGGATACATTGCATTCTTTCGTAGTGGCGACTTCTCTACTGCAAGGGAAGCTCGGCTTCACCTAAAATTAAAAAAATGAAATGGTCAGATATATACTGTTGTGTTAACATTTCATTGATTAAAAATGCGTTAGAACACGTCCATCTCGAAGACGAGTTTGTTCAGAATCAGCTGCTTATCGCAGGTCGACTGACTCGATTTCCTTCTCATACATTCCCATAGCGTCACAGTGCAATTGCCTATTGAAGCTCAGCGTCCATCCACTTGAATGGGGCCGTTTAGAACAGCTTTTTTTAGTGTCAAAAGTCAATGTCATTGGATAATCCTGCGATTATGTCTCTCCCACGGACGCTCAGCGTCTCTCGGGGTAAATGGGGTAGTGGGCTGGCCTGAATGCTGGGCTTCCCCTCTTTGAGAGACCAGCAGCCGCCACAGTAGGCACGTCGTTCGTTGGTAGGGCTGAAGCGCTCGTAGAACCGTCTTAGCTCTGCCGTAGTGATGTTACAGCTCCTGCAGTCTCCGCCACTGTAACCCCCTTAGAAATCCCCATGTTCATTCCAAGTTTGCATCCGTAGCCAACTGAGGCCAAATGAAACGGCATGTTTGAATTAAGGATATTGTCTCGGCTGTTCTTTATTTTGGGCCGTGGATACAGCTGGCAAGGTCAGCTCGACTCGCTTCCAATAATTTAAAAAACTTGCAACTTCAAAAAAATATTTTATTCATTTTACAATTCAAAACTGAACAAAACGGTCTTCTAAATTAAGGAAATGATACTGGGAAACGAATAAACCATTACAAGCAATGAGTGAACTTAATAAGTGATCCAAATACTTTTTTCAACCACCGCCTCTTTCCCTTGACATTTAGTTTTCACCTGACGAAGGCGACCAATGTAATTAAGGCAACCTGGTCTCACAGGAATCCATGAAATGAGTCGGTCTACGTCCCGTATAGTAGCCTATATTTTTAATTTAACGTCTTTAATGGTAAGAGACCGCACGGGGATGGATAATGAGTGTTGTTTAAGATGACATTACAATGCCACAATGACACCTTCAGGTATGAGAGACCCCCATAGTTTTTTGACATTATTGCATTTTTGGGAGCTCGGTTCCCTCTGGCTCCCACGTAATTCGAACACTGATTTATACATTTGCAGGGCATGTAAAATAAGTGCGTGTCGGAATGGGGGCATGTCGGACTGGTAGCATTTAATCATAACGGCTAACGTGTAACGGTGGTCCCGTTAAAATTACGGGTCTCGTTGCAAGTCGTTGCGTCGCAAATCTTTGGTCTGAACTGGGCTTTAGACTTAAGGATTCATCATTCCTTTATTGACTTCATTGAGCCTCAACAGTTTGGTGAGGCTGCATCTCTATGTATTCCTGCAGACGCAGTGACTTGGCGCTTTCTCCCTGACCATTAAGGATAACGATTAACAGCGTAGCATCTAGCATAGTAGCCAGCTGCTGGTTAGCAGAGCAGAGCGTTTAGTACAACGGCTGGCAGAGCAGCTAGCTTATGAGCTAGGGAAATGGCTAACAGCTAGCAGAGCAGCTTGTGGAACGACTAGCAGAACAGCTAGCAGAACAACTAGCGGGCTGCTAGCAGAGCATCGGGGGTGGCATCGCTTTTCACAGATTTTGTCATAGCGACCGCCGTGTATTATTTATTTGTCATCGTTAGGCCCTCGTGCGAGGGGCCGGCTGTCTGCCCACTCTCCCTCCTAACATGAACGGATTCCGCTCGGACTCCGGAGACGTATGTAGTATATTTTTGTTGTTTTTTTGTTTCTGCCTTAAGCCTCCCTCAGCTTATTGTTTGTTGTCACACTGATTTATGGGGCCTCAGCGAAGACATGCCCGCCAGAGTCCCAAGCCGTCACGCACACTACACATTGTGTTATTCGGTGGAAGCAAATTCACTAAAGAGAAAAGCCCCAAAAATCAAGGGTGGTTTTCCCCCCATCTTTCCTCATCTCACTCCACACCACAACGCTAAATGGAAGAAGTGATCAGAGAACATGGATGCCAGGGGCATGAAATTATCCAAATGTAGAATAATGTGCTTGTTTTTATCAAGTGAAAAGTAGCTGTGATGGATGCCGCTATGTAGAGTGCAGTTACTTCACAGAGTAATGATGTACTGCCGGCTCCTGCTGGGTGCGCTGCTAAAAGTGGACCCCGGAAAAAGTCCCACAAACACCAATGTGTGTGTGTGTGTGTTCGCCATCTGCTTGTATGGGACAGTATGCAGTACTTACAATTGTGTTCCTGGTACATTGTTTCCCATCAGTTTAGTAGGCACTCACTGCCTCCCCCCATCCCTCCCATGCTCCAGTCTAGGCCAACAGAAAAAAATAATTGGAGAGAGAGTGGGATTGCTATATTAAGACTATATTGGTGTACCAACAAAACAACTATGTCCCTGACCAGATAGTACCACGCCACATTGGCCTCTCTTACACCATTCATATGTGTGGGAGTTTGCAGCTAACAATCAATCTTCAGTAACAGCTTCAGCTCACTCTCTAGCTCCATGCCTAGCTTGTTTCCTCAGGTTGACAATAACTGCTGATGTGGTATTGCATTTAATAATGATGGTTCCTACCAGGGGGGTTATCAGCCAGCATACACTGTTATGGATTGGAAAACACACACGACTCATCACCTCACTGTTTGCTCAGTGTGGTGACGGCTCAAAACCTAGACAAGACAAATAGGGGATTGCATAGCCGTTCTCTTTCCAAGACGCCACATTAACTTCCTCCTACAGCTCTGTGATTCCATCATCCAGCAGACGATGGGCAACTCTGCTTTCTTGAAATGTACCTTCCATACTGCACTGGTCAAAAAGTCGAATAAAAGTTGTATATACTGTATGTATGTATATATATATATATATATACAGGGTTGTCCCTAAATAATTTAATATTTATTTGACGTTTGACGTTCTCCCATTTAATCTCTGAAACGTAAAAACACATATTTTACTTGAACGCCTCAAAAAGCAAAACTACAATTACACAAGTTATAATATATAATAACAATATCAATGTGGTTACGGCCAAGCTTCTCCTTATGTGTCTCCTTATCACACTGATACATGGGTGCTATCCTGAGTCATGCTTATGTGTTCAGCATAGCACTGTACAAACAGGGACCGACCCCTCGGTTTATCCTCTGAGCATGAGGTGGCATTGCTAGCAGGCTAGAGGGATAATTCTGCCAATGTCTTGAAAGTCTTGCTGATCGCAAGGATATACTGTATTTTCCTCCGGCTAGCTGGGGACACTGTAGGGATCCTTACCCTTAGGAGAAACTAGAAGAATGCTCTGGGGAAATTAAGGGACACCTGAAGTGCTCAGCTTACCCTTTACCACCACGAGTTGCTATGTGTCACACTGAGTCCCAGTGAGTTTGCGGGAGACCTTCGGAATTATTAAACATACAAATAACAGTGTTCTGTCCACTCTAACAGGCTGTGTGGTGGGACCTAGCAAGGAATAGCTGGGAAGTAAAGACCTTGCTGGATCTGTCAGGACCAGGAATAAAATAAAAGATCATAGAAAAGATCAGCAGGAAGTTCGCCCACAAGCTTAGCTAATGAGGCCTGGGATTTTGTCCAGGGTGGCAATGAACATATGACATAGCTTACGCCAATTAAGAAAATCACCCAAGCCACAACACACATACCACAGCAACCAGTGGCGGCTGCTGGTCTTTCAAAGAGGGGAAGCTCATTTTCGGCCTACATCATATAAATTGTCAATTTATTTATATATAAATTCTGTTAAACTCTCTGTTCCTTTTCAAGGAAATGCTCTGTGACCCTGTCATACCAACTAGCTGTCTTTTCCAGTGACTTGACCAGTGTCCTCTCAATGGCCAGCAGAACTAGGCTGCTTAAACGGCCTTGACCCATTGTGTTACGCAGCACCGGCGCTCCGCACACGCAGAACACGCACTGCGTGTTCTGCGCAGTGCCCTACTACTGTAGGGCACCAAGTGTCTGGGGGGGCACCAAAAAAATCTGTCTCGTAAAAAATCATCATAATAATAATAATCATAATAACGCGATATATTTAAAATGAACATGTGTAAAACGTGTTAATAGCAATACAAAAGTAACATTTGCTCGAGAAAAAGATGCGTCTCCTGTGCGGCCCTCTCTCTCTCCCCTTGGTGCCCCCCTCCCCCACATCCCAGTGGTATGTTCGATTAGATCAGCCTCAAGTTTGGCAGACACCTGTGTTTGGACATGGCCTCGAAAAGCCATCAAGAGTCGGGGGCGGATAAGAGAAAAAAGAAGAGACAGCGAGATGATGCACGCACGTCGATGGCAGGTAAGACAATGTTTTAAATAAAAATGGCTAATTCTGTAATTTAGTACTTGTATGAATGTCTATGCTCATGCCAGGTAATGTTAACGTTACCGTTAACGTCAACAAACTAACGTTAGCTCCTATATTCTTTTAGCCATCAGAAGTCGTCAGCCAAGTATTAGCCAAGTTTACTTATATAGGTCTACTGCATTTCAGGACGTTTATTTGGCGTTTGTTATGTAGCCTACTTTATGACGTTATGCATGTGTACTGTGAACCAACGAGTATGCAATTGTGTACTGTAGTGGAAAAAGTAATGCTACAGATGATACTTTAAAGTAATGAGTTGATGAATGGAGAATGGCTCCTGGTAACATGAATTCTGAGAAACCTTGCATCTGCAGGGCAACATCTGCAGGTGAAACTACAATTTGAAAGAAAATAAAGAAATCTTAGTTATGTAGATCCCTTCACATTCATAGTTTTCAAATTATGTAGATTTTTTTTTATATTGTGAGCCATCAATCATTCTCTTAAAGGTAAAATAGTTTAAAATGTTGTCAAGCATCAGTGATTTACACATTGGCTTACATAAACCTGTAATTAATATGTAATATTGTTTTTGAATCAAGGTGCAAAACTGTATTTTAGTGTACAATCCCTGAGTATTTTTTCTTGTATTTCTGAATGCAGGGTCAATGCTTAGATATGTGCAAGGAGTTCCTCAAGACCAGGAGGAAGATTTAGATGATCAACTATCCACCAGCAGTTCAAGCACACATCATCAACCACCAATCTCTGCAGACTCTGCAACAGCACCCAGCCCTGACCAACAACCATCAACTACTAGTTCAGGACTTATGTTAATGTTTGCTGCTATTGTTAATGCAAAATTAGTGTAGTCTTTTATCAAGATTTTAATTTCTCTTTATTTGCACATTACATTTTGCAAAACTGTTGAGAAGTTATTTTGGAAATAAAGAGAAACGTACTGACAATTACTGAATTGATGTTTGATCGATGATTTTCGGGGGGGCACCACAATGCATTTGTGCTTAGGGCACCCAAATGGCTAGCGCCGGCCCTGGTGTTACGGGTGTAGGACTTGAGCCGCTTTAAACAGCAGAAGCTCCTTTCTACACCTGCAGATGTAGATGTCCAATTGTTGCCACTAATGAGAACAGTTTGTAAAGCTGAGGCATTGCACTGTCCAACTCCATGTCTTTAAGGAACACCAAGAAATCACAGAGCTTTCCCCTGTCACCCTGCAAGTCCTGATCTGAATACAGGACTTGAAGTTCAGGCTCCCTGAATCAAAGTGATGGCCAACTACCAAAACGATATTAAACTCGAACAAGGAAATGTGGGAATTCTGTTCAACTGAAACAAGGAATTGTGTGTATAAGTGTATGAAATGTACGATGTCTAGCAATTTCGCCAAGCAAATATCAAGAAATAGGTTGCAGTTTGTCTTTCGACTCGCTTGCAAAATCTGCGATGGGACTGAGGACTAAAGAGAGCTCCGGCAACGTTTTATGGTTCAAAATTGCTGTCATCAAATGGCAACTCAGTCTTTGGCAGACCCTCCAATCATCACTCTGAAGCCCAGCGTCCAGGCCAGCCCACTCCTCCATTCACCCCCAGAGACGCTGAGCGTCGGTGGGAGGGACATAATCACAGCATTATCCAATGACTGTCGACTTTCGACGCACTAAAAAAAGCAGTTCTAGGCAGCCCCATTGAAGTCGATGGACAATGAGCTTCTACAGGCAAATGCACTGTGACGCTACGGGAGAAGGAAATTTAGTCAGTTGACCTGCAATAAGCAGCTGATTCTGAACAAACTTGTCTTTGAGATAGGAGACATCTGATTGGACTTGCCTCAACAGGTCAGGTCATTAACCGTGGGTCAGTAAATCTGGGAAAACTGCAGAGGAAACGTATTCTTGCCACTTGTATTAGTTCTGTCACTATCCTCAGAGCTCTCGACCATAGCTGAGGAAGGGATTATAGACTGATCAACCCCTCTTTTTCCTAAATGCATATTACATTCAATCAAATATACATATACGTACCTAGTTTCAAAAATGAATAATTCATGAGTTCTAGGTGCACGTATCATGTCCAACATGAAAAGTAATGTTGAACAAAGTCTGGGGACACATGGTGATAATTAATTCCTCTTCATACAGATTGTCATCAATTGGGTGCAAGTCTGAGAAACAACTGATCCCCAGACATCAGACAAGTCCAATCGCTTTCAAAAAAGAAGCGGTATGCATGGAGATGTGAGTCAAACGTTTTCGGGAAGTAATGACTTTTTCCCCCATGGATTTAATCAGTGGTTCTTAGTTCATCATGTTCTCTGTGTATTCGGGAGCTCTAATGGTAAAGAGGCAAATGGTGTGCTTACACTGCTTCCCATTATTGTGGCATAGTTGCCCAGCAGGCCACCTGCTTTTTGCTTAAAGTTGCGGAGATGCCAATTTGGTGTCTGCCTTTAATGGCTACCTTCTTAAATACCGATGCTGTCTTTCAGAGCACATGCACCAGCATGACCATATTAAAAATATGTAGATAATATTTGCAAGTTCGATTTTTAGATATGAAAATGAGTCTGGAATAATGCACTGATATTGACATGTTGGTGTGATGATCACCAAATTCAACCCTTATTTCTGGACTCTTGGACAGAGTTAGGGTCGGGGTTTCACTGAATGTGCCATGAGAACATCTGTTATTACCCGATAAAGAAGATAACCATGGAAGGATTTACAGTTGGGGGGAATACATTGTTCAATCTAAAAGGGTAACAGCCTAAAAAGCACCACTTCTGTGGAGCTGAGCCGCTGTGGAGCTGATGTTTCAGGTGTAATCACTAATAGTATGCCTTCTAGTAAATCATCAATGCTGTCTAGAGGTCTAGCATAATCCCAATAGGGCCCAATAACACATGACTAACTCGCTAGCTTTAGCAATAGGTCTGCCTAGCCTTGTGGAAGACTCTGGTCATGCTCAATGAGTGTGCAGGCAGAGTGCCGGGTAGGCACTCGTAGATTATAATATCATTCCCACCTCGACTATTATGATATACTATATAGAAAGTCTGTGATAGCAGTTTCGGAACTTGATCTTCCGTATTGAAGACAACACATATCCGCCACCAAATAAGAATAACTATCTATCTAATCTATTATCCTAACATAACTACGTTCTATCCTTATCTATCAAAGTCAGTTTAACTTTTTTTTTTTCTGTTTACATACGCTACACGTAAAACCACACAAATCAATTCAGTGTATCATAAATATATAGTTGTACTACTTCTACCTTCCTACAAAGTCACTGAGAGCTCTTTGAACTTCAGAAAATCAGAAAATAAAATCATTACTAAAAGTAGAAAAGATCCAATATTGTTCTCCCTCTCGCTCTCTATCGCTCGCTCTCTAGTTCATGGTTTTTCTACTGTAACGACAGAACCTTCTCTACTGTAGCTTGCCACATCCCCAGAGAGGGCAAGAGAGATGTTGTTTTCCTGCTGTTATGATACTATCCCCCCTCTATCTCCTCTACCTCTTCCTCTTCCCCTCAGCAGTTCCCGCTGTGAGATCACCAGTGATAGAATCGTTTTCGGCCCTGGTGTGTGTGTGTGTGTGTGTGTGTGTGTGTGTGTGTGTGTGTGTGTGTGTGTGTGTTCTCAGAGCACTCTGAGATCCAATGAAAGAACACACACACACACACGTGTGTGTTCTTTCATTGGATCTCAAGAGTGCTCTGCTCTATATCCAGCTGGGAGATGCACACCAAATGCACCCGTGGTACAGCCACACATACACATGGTCACACATACATACACACACTAGTATCTGTTGTTACATAAATATGTGACTGTCCAATACACACAACCGTCCAAAACTTTTCTTTCTTTTACTTAAAAAAATAAAAGGCTTTCAGAAAAGCTTGAGAGGAAACCTGCGGATCTCAGCAGGGAGTATCATCTCTGTTCTCTCTGCCTCTTCATTCTATTCAACATTACTTTCTCATTCCCTGCCAGCCATCTCTTGCAAAGAACAATTGTATTGACTTCAAAAAGCATTCCATATTTGTCTGATGCCAGTAAGGTAAAAAGGTAGCTGTGAACATTTTCATTACATACTGTACTGCGCTCTATGCACTCTGTCTTTCTCACTGTATCTCTGTCTAACTAGAGCATCTTCTTGCCAAGAACAAGTTAAATTGTTGACATATCGAGGTCTCAAACACTATTATTTTACATTATACATTTCAATGAAACTAAACTCAAATAGCAATATGCAGTAATACCTTAATAATTAGAGTTTGACTAGCAAAATAAATATTTTTTCCATCTGCCAAACACAAAGCGAAGAAAAGAAAAGATAGATTTCTGCACATTTCACAATTGATTCAAGAAAATGTCAATGACAAAGAACTTTGTCTATTTCATTTGCTGTGATTTTTGTGTTCACTGTGTTCATTGTACCTCACTCATCAATAATAAAACTAACAATTATTGTAACTCGCTTCGTGAGGACGGGAGAATCAGTGAGTTTACCCAGACTATTATAATCTCATACACAGTACAAGATCTCCATCATAACGTTTGTTCTTCTCTGTCTACAGGATGTTGTTGTATTGCGTCTCTGGCCATTCTATGCGGCAAACATTGAGGATGATCGTTAAAAATAATAATAAAAAAGTTAAAATATAGTTAGAACATTTTGGTTGCATACAAGCAGACATCAATGTTAAGATAAACTGAACAACATTGATGTTTTGTCCCGCTATTTGTTAGCCTGGGAACAAGACGAATCTCGCTAGCTCATGTTTAATTTGCGCTGCAGATAAGGTCTGGCTCTCCTCCTATACAAAAATGTCTGCCCGGTACGAGATATACCGACCAATCACCACCGTTTATCTTATATGAGGCGGGATAAATACGATGACGCTGCTGAGGAGCATTTTCAACAACAACCAGGATGGCCGTTGATGTTGATTCCGCTATCGAGACAGCATTAAACCAACCGGACGGTATATTTTCACTAAAAGAAGAACAAAAGCTTTTGTTTGAGAAGAAAGAGGCTTTTTTTCATCGCTCAGTGCTGCATCACCCATTCCGCAGCTGTGATTGGTTGAGGGCCTATTCAATTGCATCCAGGGGCATTTTGGTCTTCGCCCGTTGGCGGCCCCCCCTCGATGCCTAGGCTAGGTATTCGTATCTCTGCTTATTCTAGACGGTGGTTGATGTTGGATAGGGACAACCATTTTAGCTGTAACCTAATGTCCCCACACAATGTTGGCCATACAGACTATCCTAGCTTATGCAGCCAGAGGAAAACATAGGACCATAGGTCCATAGGACCAGCACTGCGGTATTTCCCTTGGTTCCTCATTATTAAAAGGCCAGGTTCCAATGGCGGCAAAATGAGAGTCCTTTCTCTGACTTCCACCTCCCAGGTATTTACTCTGTTGTGAGGAGGTACTGCAGTGTCTATCACAAATATAATTTTACCAACCCCCCCGGCAACCAATTAAGACGCCGTTCTCAGTGGCAGGAGGTGCTGGTGGGCATGTTGCGGGAGAGAGGAAGTAGACATTGAGATCACTTGGTTGCTCTGTTAATACACCACCACCACCTCCAGCACCATCTCCTTAAAGACATGGAATGAATGGGAGGCTCTTGTCTCCGCAGCTTCTGTTATTAAAACAATGAAAGTATCCCAGCTACCACTATGGCTTCTAGACTCCAGAGCCCCTATAGGATCTTTGGCCCTGCATCACTTTAACCCAAAGGAAGGTTTGTCGCATTGAACACAACATAAACCACACACATTTTGTAAAAGTGTTATTGCACTGTGTCTGCACAGCCACCAACTGTTTTATTCTGAGGCCCAGTATGTGTGTCTTGTGTTTAATTTGTGTTGCAGTTTTTTGCCAATTGGATAAAGCAACATTAGAGAAATCCATTGTTTGCAATGTATTCAGCATTTATGCATATTTATGCAAGTCTACTTGGAATTCAGTTTTGAAAGAATAGGGATTTTCTGACATTTAAAATGCACCCACATATACATAAGCTTTTTAAACAAACACACAAAAACACACACGCAAACGCACACACACACACACACACACACACACACACACACACACACACACACACACCAGTCTGCAGTCTCTGTTGAGTGACAGTGGTATTGAGGCAGAAAATTGGCCAGTATGTGAGAGTTCTGTTGTAATATAATCTCATTTGAGATGGAGATTCGAAGTCTGCCAGTCATTGCAATCAGTCAATCTATTAATCTCACACACACACACACGCACACACACGCACGCACCTGCACACACACTCATGACATCAGCTATTACATAACTTTACATAAATAACTTTACATTTAACCACTTAATATGACTGATTAGTGCTGATGATTAGCTCGAAAATTATTATGAATAGATTTAAAACACAGAAAATAAGCAATATAATACTTGTAATCGAATACGTCTTTTGGTATGTATCTATAGTGTGACATGTCTCACAAACGTTTGAGAAACATTTCACACTGAAAGTATAATCAGCATCACTTGAATACTGACGTAAACCACAGCAGGAATCAACAAGCATCGTCTTCCAACAAGGGACTTTTAATTTGGAGTTCGCCACCTCGCTAGCAAAAACCAGTGCTGATCGTGAACCATTACACTTATTTTCTGCCCACAGTCTATTACGCAACACCCTGCTGGTAAACAGAAAGCTGCGGCACACAGAGTTCACCAGGTCGCTCAACTGTGAAATAGACCTCAAATTACCTGTAATTACTGCATAATGAGTCAACCCACCGCACCTCATAATCATATTAAATTAATGAACGTTTTAATTATCAAATCCCCAAAGGGCATTCCGATGCAGCAAAAAAAAGCATCTTTTCAGATCGGGTGGTGTTTCAGCCAGTACATTACGCCGGGGTTAGCGCAGAGCCTTTTGATATCAACCTGTGCAGTCCGCTGAGATTCAACACAACACTGACCCCTCCATGCACTAACATTCAGCTGGTTCTGATATCGGCTGTGACTTCCCCATGAACCCAGTCACATGAATATGAATAAGATATTTAGGATACATTTGAATCCTAATTCGCATCCCAAAATGTACTCCACCTGGGGCGCGTCGCCGTATCCAGCCTTTACGGTCTTTATTTGTCGCTGTATGGCTTGTTTCTTCAGCATGTTTGTTTATTCATGGCTCTATGCACCACAAACAATCACAGAAGGAAAAGCACAACCCTGGCCTGCCAACGGCGTCGATGGAGATGGGGCTATGGAGCCCTCGAAGCCCCTCAGACCTCACTCCTCTTAGTAGGGGAATTTAGGTTTTTTTTTCTGTTTTGTTGCGACACACTATTCCAGCATGCTGTGTGGAGACCGGGCCACATCAGCATGATGTATGGTGTCCATTAACACTGGCCTGCCATGGCCGCAGACGCAGGCTTTTCAGGCTTTTTGGATTGTGTTATTTGCTTTGCTAAGTTTTAAAATGTCATTAGAGCCTCTATGCTCCTTTTTAAAATAGACCAAAGCTTTAATTATTAACATGCTTTAATTATGTGTGTGGCAGGCCAAACATGATGTGACATCTTCCTGATTTAATGTCAGGTGTTACCATGGAGACGTCATGTAAAAGAAACAAGGGTTTTCTGTCCTGTTCCCTCTATAACTTTATATATATATCTACAAGTATATGTTTCATGACAAAACGTTCTGCTTTTGCTAGGGCAGGGTAGTGTTGTGATCAGGAGAGGGTGCTCCATCGTATCCAAACGTCATTAATTCAACATTAGTTTCAACCTCCAGTGTCTGCAGTCCAACACTTTCAATTTGTCATCCCTGAGCAAGATGCAAAACCATCCATTTCATGAAATTCACACAAAACACTGAACCGCACATCCATTTTTCACAGCAAGGATGGCGCTCGATGGCGCTCACTTCTGAAGGTCAAAACCAGTGGTTTCATGTAACACGGCTACAAACAATCTATAAAGATATTATAAAGTATATGTCTCGCACGTCTGTGTGAGTCAGGATTTACATTTGTTTTGTTGTTTTGTTTTGTTTTAATGAGCCTGGTAAAAGCCAAGCCAAGGTAAGGTTTCCTGGCAGAAGCTGGGCTGAATACTGAATGATTTAGGCTAAATTAAAACTGCATGGGCAGTTTTAGCCAATTTATTCTCCACCAGAATGTTTCAATGTTTTGCTGTAAAATAATTGCCTTGTTTGCTAATTAAACATTGCAAAGTTAGGCTGAAGTTTTCAGTGGAGATTTATTAATGTTTACATGGATAAGTTGACCGATTTTGCTGACTGGCTGAGAATTTATCAGATGAGCATGCCCACACAAACGGAGCCTTCACTTCTTAATTCCGTCCCTTAATCAGTACAGCAAAGTGGCTGCTTGTTTGCTAAGGTGCTATAGTTGACGCCAACAGTTGAGTTATTGTGGGATCAGTCAGTTAAGGCAAATGTTTTGAAGAATGATTTGTAGAAGAGTTGTCGATATTGTTCACTGTTTGTTGTTTTGTGTTTGTTTTAATGAGAACATGAAATGAGAAAATGGTGTAATGTTTTTATAATTGTGGCAAAATTGTGTTTTTCGTTTATTTCCAGACTTTAAACTTCACATTTCAATTTGACTTGGTAGCAAGTGAGTACCATCTGGAGACAGATAGAAATTTCACAAAACCCATTTCCTTTGATAATAACGTAGAAGCACCACATTTCTGGTTTTGGTACAAAAACAAACACTTGACAAAAAATAAAAGACAAAAGGTCCAAGCTAATTATGTGAACCTTGATTTGATCATAACATCCATTGCTGGGTTGAGCAATGAACTTCAATGTTAAAGGTATAATATGTAACATTTGGACACGGGATGGCACTTCATCCGCTAGATGACTCTTCATCGCTTTATCAAACGTAGAAGAAAAGAAACAGAAGTCTTATTAGTTTGATGACGTCGTGTAGCAGCGTGGGTTCATGGGAGTTTTGGTCTTCACAACAACTGCCGGTGAAAATCGATCTGACGTGACTCAGCAGCAAACATGTTCACGGACGAGGTAATGTATGTCATTTCATTGTAATGAAATAGCCACAACTAACATCAACAAGTAGCGTTAAGCTGCTGAATTGAGATGAGCTGTAGACGAGTTGCATGAAGAATTACATCGTAGGCTAAGTTAGCCTAGCCGTTATCTGAGGTCAAAACAATCACACTAACAGTCACGTTTCAGCGTGTTCAACGTTGTTATAACTTTATATGGTAGCACATCGTAGTAGGCTTGATGTTGTTTGCTAAAACACGACAGCTCTTTTGATTGGATCCTCATTGGATGTACCAATGTCAACTGTTGATGAGACCTGGAATCATCCCTATAACAGGGCAAGACCCAACACGGAAACACAAGCGCGACGGCCACAGGAAAAAGGACGGGAAGAGCAAGTGGTGCGGCAAGAGGAAGACCAGTGCGTAGAGGAAGAGGGTCGGCATCAGCAGGCAACACGGCAGAAGTTTGCAAATATGTGACCAATACCCAGACCATAATGGCCCGCACGCTGGGTTCATGGCAGCACTGTTATAATTAATGTTAGCAACATTGAATGAAACGAATATACAGTATAAAGTGCAGCTCGTTCAGTTGACCGTTGATTTTGGGACACCGGGGTTTGGAGTGAACAAGGTTGTAGTTTACGTTCAGCACGTGTATCTTGTAGTGTAGCGATGGCCCCTTTGAGGTCAAAGACATTGCATTCAGATGAGTACAAATAACCATAATTAACCATCTCAGAAAAATGTAGACCACAGTCATACCACTATTCAATGAGACAGAACAGTAGCATATCCAAGTTCTGCTATTAGCCTGTTCATAAATGTTTAATCCTCATCAAAATGAATATCTTCACCTTCTGTTGAATGTTACAGGACGTATTGTATAGCCTAGTGTTCATTTAAAACAACCAACACCACATACCCTAATAATATCACCTTTCATGTAGGACCTGTGATTCTATTTCTGACATGGAAAGGTCTTAAATTCTAGGCTCCAGAAAACAGTATAGAGGTGATATTCTAATAATTCTGTATTCCTTACCTATCTGATGGTAAGTCACTGGATTGTGCTACGGTGGAGGCTGCTAGTAGAAAGGACTTGAGCAGGTTTTCGAGGTCTCTTGCTTGTTGATGTGGATGCTCCTCCTGTCCGGTAATGTTATTTAGCATGTGCCACAAACGGATAATATAGGCCTGGGCAATAAAACAATAAATGATCGTATTGTGGTAGACTTTTGATCAATATCAATATAAAACATGTTCAATATATATTGATAAGAGACTGGACCACCGAATCTAGCAGCTGAGTTTGTTACATAAACACGGTTCCATATTTATTTACAATATTTAAGTGTTTTTCATTGTTGAATCGCCATTGGCGTATTTATCAATGAAGAACAGTGGAAGGTCATATTAAGTGTTAAACAAAAGTGTTTAAATCGAGCATGGTAATTCCTAGTCTTTCAAGGTCATTAAAATTATCAAAAGTTATCGATATTGATCAATATGATCAAGTTATTTCAAGTCTTTCAGCCATATCGCCCAGGGAGAATATAATGCAGAATAAACAGCCAATATGATAAGCTGCATCCCCTCATTTGAATCATCCACAGACAATATCATAGCATGGGAATCAACAACAAATATTCATTTTTTGCCGCCACAAAATTGTTGATAATTGCTTTAATTGCTGGATCCATTGTCTCTCTGACGTGAGCTGTGTGTACACTCACACACCGGGGCCTGATTAGGAAAGGTAATTATTTTAGGCACTGCTTGAATAATACCCGGCTTAATGGCTAATTAACCCGGAGCGTTGAAGATCTGAAAACGGCACAAAAGGAGGCGTCTTCGTGGTCTCTGAAGCGCGTCTATCTGTGGACTCAGGTTCGACGTTGAAACGGGACGGATCACGGAGCGATGGAGTCGCTTCATCCAATGCCACTCCTCAACCCGGGATGGGAGATTAAGTGGGAGGGGCTGATGCGCATGCTTAGTTGCTAATAACGACGCTCATTTTTATGGCTATTAATATGAATTAAAGTCTTCACAAATTACAAGGCACAAGTAGCAATTAGGTGATACTTATTTGAGGATACAACTGTTAAATTAGGCTGTATTGAGTGATGGAAATGTAAGTGGCTAGTCACGTACACTGGGCTTTAGCTACATGTAGGGGTGTACGGTATCAACGGTATAGAATGTACACTGGTGTGAATTTGCGCTACGGTATGGATTTTGACGTTACCGTGAGACCGGTGTGACCGGTAGACAGTGTTGTGGGTAACACGTTACAAAGTAAGTAATGCGTAAATACAGTAACGCAACTACTTTTTCATGTAAAAAGTAAAGTTACGCGTAACTACTGAAAATATGGTAACGAAACGTAGTTTATTTTTCAATTCGCTGCAACATTACTTTTCCCAGGGACCAATTTGTCAGCGATACTGCCTTCTCAGGCAGTATGCAAGCACACAGGCGCGCAGCAAGCATGTAGTCCCTCCACAAGCTCTCATTCCACACCGTACGAGACAGAGTGCTGGTAGCGTGAAGCTGTCTCTGCATCTAAGACATAGCTTCCGCAGGCATTCTCCAAAGCCAGTCCTGACTCCTTACGACTGAAAAAGCCAGCAGTGGAACGAGATAACAAATGCCGTCACTGTTTACCTGTGTAAGGACATGGTTCCCTTTCAAAATGTAGTTAGGGCTTTAAAGAGATGGTCCAAGCACTCGATCCCAGGTACGCGTTACCTGCCCACACACACTTCAGCCAAATTGAGATGCCAAAACAATACGGCAAGGTCCCCGACCAAGTGGAGAAAGAAATACATACTTTTAAACATTAGTGTTTCTCAGAGATGGAAGTAACTTGAGAAAAAGATTTTGGATTTTTTCTATTGCTCAATAAATGTTCAATAAATACTTCTGTACTATGTGAAATATGTCCTAGTAATACAAAAGTACAGTAATAGCTGCCTAACCAGTATTTTACCCCTTCAGAAGCATTTATATCAAAATTTGTAGATAAAATCAACATACCGTGATATAATACCGTTACCGTCAATGCCTCAAATCATACTGTGATATACATTTTAGTCCACACCGTACAGCCCTAGCTACCGGTTTGGAATATATGCTTTCATTATCTAATAACTGATCTGGGTGTGGTTAGGAAGGACCGTACTTAACATTTACTATACATAACAGTTTCAACAAGTTGCTCCGGTCTTCCTGGTCTCCAATGTAAAGTCTGGCTGTTGAAGAAGACCAAATCTGTTAATTAATTCTGCAGTGGATTTCGAACTCCAGAGTTGGGGTTCAGTTTCAAAGAGTTTGGTACAAAGGACTGGCACTCTCTTCTGTAAGCTGATTTCTTGATGTGTGTGTGTGTGTGTGTGTGTGTGTGTGTGTGTGTGTCTGTGTCTGTGTGTGTGCGGGCATGTAATTGTACTTGTTCACCAAAGTTATAGGAAGTAACTTTTCTTCTACAATTTAATGAGCCAGGTATTTTTGTGCGATTTCTTTCCTTTTCCTTTCTTCCAGGCCAATCTGTGGTTCATATCTCCCTGAGAGATACCGACGCTGTCGCACACTGCTTTGGTTTCCTCCCTGCTCCACTGTATCTCCCATGCAGACACTAGACTTCGTTGTGCCTGAGTTGAATGTGAGGAATACTTAGAATCTCAGTGCAAGCTCTGTGAGAACAAACGGGGGCCATTCCAGGGCCCCTTAATCACACACTATTGATGTTACTTTGGTTCTGTGCAAACTGACAATGGCTGTACACTTTGAAAGAGCCTGGCTGTAAATCAAACCGATGATTGAAACAGATGACCTAATGATCAATACTTCTTGTGTGGGGAACAGGATCCATTTGTTGGCTGTCGGTTAGATTCACATTTGAATAACCATTCGTTCCCATCGTGGCACTAAACCTCACTACAGACATCAATTCAAAAGTAATATTCGATAACAAATATCTGTCTTTGAACCGCATTCAGCTGCTAAAAACTACAATTTCTGTGTTTGTCTTGCTGTGGTTATTTTACTTTTGTAAACATTTCTCAATGGATTCACAAATTTTGGGGGGTGGGAAGTGCAGTGAGATACACTCCAACTGTCTGTAGTGCATAGGAGTAAGACAATACTATACTTCTCTCGTCCCTTCGCCCTGTTAAAAACAAGGTGTTTCTATTTCCCTTTTGAGTCGCCACGAATTGGAACCGAAATTTGTGCTTTTGCACGCTTTTGCCTTTCGATGTGGCATGAGGACAACCGACCTAAGTGATTGGTGTGCAGCACTCCTACTCTGTACCTCTCTTAAGCTCTTACATTTAACTCTGGGGCACACGGCATCCGCAGAATCCCTGTCGACGTGATCTGCTGTGTACCAGTGATTAAAAGTAAAGGAGAGTGTGGGAGTCTGCTGAGTTTGAGAAGTAGTTATGTCCAACGGGCTGTTGGTTGCTGCCAATACATAACAGTACGCTCCAGCAGGGAGCTGATAAAATAAGACTTGTGGAAGAATAATATTGAGAAGGATCGGGGTGTGAATATATTACAGTTGGATAAGCTGTAGGGGACATGTCAACAACAAACTAAAGTGGCGTGGTATTATTAGCGAGGACATAGGAGAGATGGCGCCCACACCATCCATATTCATAACGCAGCTCTTCCAATATCTGCAACGGACTTGTGTTAAAAAAGATCTCTCCTGGCAGTTCTGGCACATAATCCTGGGACGGATCAATCATTGTGTTTGTCTGCTTGGGCTGCCAGTCCGGTCATTAGTGAAAGGGACGTGCAACACCCATGGGTGCTGCACCTCCGCTTTCACAGGAGGGTAATAGGCCGCAGGCGTTCGTACCTTTCAAGTCCTGACTCATCGTGATGACAATCCGCCCACAATTTGTCCTTCCCAAATATCCCGCATTCCTTTTGGAATTGCAGAATTAGAAATTCATGGGAAGGATAACCCCTCTGGATGGGCCCTCTCGTTTTTCAAGAGGGTCCAATATAGCGTTTCCTGGGAGGAGCCGTGAGGATATTCAATGTTGTTTACTGGGGATCTTGTTTGTGGATGGTATTAGCTCCTCATTTTGCATTTCCATTAGGACATATGGATTTAGTCTGAATTCTCACAGCTGGGTAATCCGTAATTGCTTCTGCGTTCACTTCTCCAATATTACCCCTCAGTCTGCTTGATTGAAATATTAAAATGTGCTTAGTGCTGTTAAATGATGTATGTGTGTGTGTGTGTGTGTGTGTGTGTGTGTGTGTGTGTGTGTGTGTGTGTGTGTGTGTGTGTGTGTGTGTGTGTGTGTGTGTGTGTGTGTGAACGTGAGTGTGCATTTTGCATGTGTGTGTGTGTGTGCTTATGTGCCTGAGTGTATGTTGTATGTGAGTGTATGTTCTTCATGAATGTGAACGTATGTGATTGTGTATGTTGCATGTCTGTGTGTATGTTGTAATGTGTGTGTGTGTGTGTGTGTGTGTGTGTGTGTGTGTCTGGAGGTTGTATTTGAGTGCAGGGTGTAGATGCATGTGTGTGTGTGTGTGTGTGGGTTGTATGTGAGTGTGCATGTCAGTGTCTGTGTGTACGTGCTGTTTGTGAGTGTGTGTGTGTGTGTGTGTGTGTGTGTGTGTGTGTGTGAGTGAGTGAGTACGTGTGTGATAGGGATTTGTCATCCATGTGCAGGGATTCCCCTGCGCTTCACGTATACTTCACGACCTCCCTCTCCTTTGCCCCATCATCAAATGACTCATTTAAAGTACAATAAGTAATCCGCCGCAAGCAACTCTACCTGTCTCCTCTCGTTCCAATCGCCTGCTCCTCTCACGGTGACAGCTTCCGAATATGCACAGCTGGCGCATTGTTCAGTGTAGTGTGTGTGTGTGTGTGTGTGTGTGTGTGTGTGTGTGTGTGTGTGTGTGTGTGTGTGTGTGTGTGTGTGTGTGTGTGTGTGTGTGTGTGTGTGTGAGAGAGAGAAATATAGTGTGTGTGTGTGTGTGTGATGGCTAGTATATATGTGTGTGTGTGTTAGTGGGTGAGTGTGATTGAGTATATGTGGATTAGTTATTAAGTGATTGGGGTTTCTGTGTGTGTGTGTGTGTGTGTGTGTGTGTGTGAGAGAGAGAGAGAGAGAGAGCCCTGCAGTGTTTGTCTTCTTTCTGGGAGTTTGTGTTGGAGAACAGAAAGCTGCCTGGGGCAAAAAGAAACGGCTGCTGTCCACCACCAGCACTTTCCTCAGCTTACAGTCCCGGCACCTGACCCAAAGCGACAGAGCGAGGGCGAATGAAATAAACATACGGTGCACCTTGTTTGTACGGTGGTGCACGGTGTGCAGTTATGTGGTGCCCCTCTGTGTGCTTGTTTGTGTATCTTAAGCCTCTAAGATGACTTCAGCATTTTCTGTACTTTAATCCATTATTTATCGCATTGTCAGTAGAACGTCGCCTCTCTGTCCCAAAGTGACAAAAAATGGTGAAGTCGAAAGAGTCTGAGTCTGTTAGGATATAGTGTGTTATTAAACCATGCTTAGGCTGGTTGGGGGAGGGGGGGGTCTCATCCATGTCAATCAATGAGGTGTTAAGGGCTCTTTATCGTCCCACGTTCACTCAACGCAAGGACCACGCAGACGCTTCGACGTAGTCGTGAACGTTTATGGTTCTGGCCCTTGCGGTGGACGCAAGTAGGGTCCGCAAGGACGTAAGGGGTCCGTAACCCCCCTTGCGTTGCGTGAACGTGGGACCATAAAGAGCCCTTTACGCACGTACAAAGATCAGTAGTTTCTTTCACCAGTAAGGACAGACAGACTTTAAATGAAAGTTCAGTGTGCTAATGAATGCATTGACAAGTAGGCCTGCATTTACGCTTGTACAATCAAGTCAATGACACGGCCGTTTTAGCGTTCCTTGAGACGTCTTAATGCTCCTTGTTGTTCCTCATCGAGGGGGATGTGTTCAAAGCAGTTCTTCCTCTATTGTCTCCACTGGGCTGAGGAGAGAGAGACAGGAGAGGCTGCTGAAGGCCGTATTATTTCCCCGAGGTGCAGAGCACTGCCCTACCTCCCCGTGTGTGTGTGAGACGCAACCCGAAGCCAACATCTTTGGCGGAATAACATTGCAATCAAGTTATTATTTCCACTTATTAGCACATTTTCCACAGAGCGGCGAGGCCAAAGATATGCTTGTCAGGATCGATCTCCTTGAGTGATATGGTCCGTTAAATGTGTTTGGTTTGAGATCGGGAACCCACACCGTGTGTGTGTGTGTGTGTGTGTGTGTGTGTGTGTGTGTGTGTGTGTGTGTGTGTGTGTGTGTGTGTGTGTGTGTGTGTGTGTGTGTGTGTGTGTGCGTGTGCATGCGTGCGTGCTTACACACACACACACGCTCGCTCGCATGCACGCGCGCATGTGTGCGTGTAACTGACTGGCCCAATACCTTCTACGATTTGATGTTTAACTTCCTTGTGGCTTCTGTGAAAGATGAGGGGGTAGCAGGGTTCCATGGGGTTGATACTGAAAACTGAAGGGAGCTTTGTTGGTCACAGTTGTAAGAGACTTTCATTTTGTTTGAAGTTACATGAGGTTGAATCATGTTCTATATGTATCATTGCTCCCAGCTGTTTGTCATTCACAATGTATGGTGATTTAAGTTATTAAATAAATGTTTTATGAATGGTAAAACAGCCACAGGGAATTTTTTGTGACAATTGCAATTATTTGAGCTCCCTGATTCATATTTAATGAAACCATTGACCTTCCTCCTTCTGGCCCATATTTACTGATGAGAGTAATGAGTGCACTTATAATGAGATGGATCGGGGGGATGTCCATCATTAGTTACATCACAAATGTAATTAATTCCATAGGTCGCCGTGGCCAATCACGTGCCATTGAGAGCCAAGGGTATGCAGATTGTCATTGGATTCCATCCAATAACAACACCAGCTGATTTGTGGAAGATACAATGTTTTTTTAGCCAATATTAATGAGAAAACCATTGTTAATGATATGAATTTTATACTCATCGAAATCAACCATCAATCATGTCAATTATGTTATTATTAATGTTGTAGTGTAATTACGAAGGACAGAAATGTTTGCCAGGGCATTCTGTGAGCAGTGAGTCTATGATAAGATATTGAAGTATTATAACAATACACTTGAAGTTACAATGCTATCAATAAGATGATAATAACAATTATAATGCCTACAACATAATTTACTCTCTTTAAAAAAAATGAATAAATTCGACCTGAACTTATTCAACTATATAAATGCTGCATGGTCTTTCTCTTTTGTGTGCCAGGAAGAGTTTGAGTTTTTTGTGTTTTTGGGATATCACCACAACCTCACTGAGAATCCAATAAATAAATAAAAGCTTGCATCATATTATATTTCCAGTCCAGCTTCCTCACGTAAAAAAAAAAAAAAAAAGTTGTAGACACGTCAATTAAAAACACGTCTTCGCACTATGATGAATGTTTCATCGGTACGAGACAAAGACTTGCATTTTGGATGAGCTTCTTCAATGTGAGTGCTGTAGTGTACCGCCCCCCCCCCCCCCCCCCCCATGGTACAACTGCAAGACATTCTCTAATTAAACATTCCTGGATCTTGTTCTTTTGGTCAGATGTCTTTAATCCACACAGTCTTTTCTCCTTGCATCAGGTCTCCTCTCCCGAAGCCTGGTTTTGTGAATTGCTCATTCCATGCTAGGAAGAGGCAGACAGAGATAGACAATTTAATTATTTAACTTTGTCTTCTCCTACCCTTCTTCTACCTGCCCTAACTGTTCTTCCTCCAAACGTCCTCCACAGCAGCACGATTGCTTTGTGTGTAGACCAGTCCTCCTTGCCTCTCTGTGTTTGTGGATGCGTCAACGTTTCTCATGTCTTAATGTGTCCATCTAATCCGGTTTCTATCTGTTTGTGTGTCTAAACGCCATTTGTCTGAAACTTTTAGCCAGCATTCTGAGCACGGAGGACACCGGTGGGAAATCGAACCCTTTACCCTGGTCGGTTTAAACAGTTAGACAGGACCATCTGTCCTGTTTGTCGTGTCTATGTTTGTGTGTGTGTATGTGTGTGTGTCTGTTTGTCTGTGTGGTTGTGGTCGTTCGTGCCATCTTCCCCATGATTAAGGTGGACTAGTGTGCGTTTTCAGATTAAGGAAGTGAGACACACTCTTATCCCACGTTATCCTTGGCTGGCAGTGTTTGTATCCTATGGCCACACACACACACACTGCCTGAATTATTCACCCATGTTCCGGCGGCTGCTGGGGTCTGCCTGCCTCCTCTGCTTTTAGAGTCACTATTTCATTCTACTGCCGTTTCCTGTGTCAGACGCAGGGTAACGTGGGCCACGCTAAACTTGTTAATGGTTTACCCAAAGTTTGTGGGTTGTGGCGGGCCAAGTTACGAGTTCAGTTTTAAACAGCCCACCCCCGCTGCACTCTGTCTCCCGGCGAAAGGGGTTTGAAAACACATAACTTCCTTTTCCAGTGTCCGGAAAATGTTTTTTCCGTCCACTTCGTCTTTACATCAATACACTTCCATTTGATGGTTGGTCTCTTGAACGTGGTTCTAGGGGGAGTAAACAATAAAACAGCTTGACATTAATATTCTGCATGAGAAAAATACAATTCCTTGGTTTTGATCAAGATTTTATTTTCTCCGCAATATAGCGTTTTGGATAGGAAAAAAGTTAAGGATTCTTGTGATGTTCCATCAATAATTTAGTCCAACTTATTTTCTGCTGGACGAGTGGAAATTAAATGAGAGAGAGAGAGAGTCCAATGATAAACAGTAAGTATAAGTTTATTAAACGGTAAAGTTGACTGAGTGAGTGGCAGTGGCAGTAAAGGAGCAGGGGCCTCATGTACTAAGACTTGCGTGGATTTCTGACTAAAACTTTGCGGACGCCAAAATCTGGAAAGTTGCTGCGCACAAAAAAATCTGGATGTATCAATCGTTGCGTAAGCACGATTTCACGCAGATTCTCTTTGTACATCCCAATTAATGTGAAAATGAGCACACATGCACAAGCCCGACTCTCCGCCCAGTCTCCTCCCTCATTTAATATGCTAATTAGTATAAATAGGCCTGCAGTAGTGCCCTCGTTAGGAGAAATACATAGTTCCAAGAGGATAGCTCTTGTCATCATCATGAGCCAAAAAATCATAATAGTCGCAGAACACCCGTTCATTTTGAATGCGACCATTCGCAATATCTTCTAACAAGGCCAACACTGCGCACACACACACACACACACACAATCGATTATAGACCCATTTTGCGCATGCTTTTATATTCTCATTTATTTGAATGCATGCTGACGATAGGTTGTTCCCATACACCCAAGGTGTCAATAATATGTAGGCCTACATAATTCAAAATTGGCCGACTGGTTCATTGATGGATTGATTTGAAGTAACAATGGCTTGTGCTTACTCCACTCAACATCACATAATAATATTGCAGTCAAGAAATTCACAACACATGTGTGAAGAGAGATCAATTAGCCCAGATGTCATGCGTGGTCCGGAAAATATGTAACGTTTAATAAACAAAAATAAACAAAAAAATAAACGAAAATAATATTGCTGGGGCTTCCTTTTAATTTCCTTTTAATTCCAATATTGAAAATTTAGTTTTATGGGTCTGTTTAAGTTTAGCCTAACAACAGTGTCACATTATGCGTCTCAACAAAAATAACGCATGATTGAAGTGCATTTAAGATCACGCATCCCGACGTTCAAATCCACTTTGAACTAGCCTCATATTGCAATATTACTTCATGACTCTTGATCGACTAGGCCTAATGTTGTTGGGCTGATTTGCCTCTATGTGCCGCCAACTGACAAAATGCAGCAGAAATGTGCGTAAGCCAGCCATTTCGTTTGCGTGGAGAACCGCACTTTCTCACGTCAAGTCAGTCTTTGTACATCCGAACGTTTGCGTGAGAAGTTGCTTACGCAGCTTTTTTGTGCGTAAGCAAGCTTTGTACATGAGGCCCCAGGGCATTTGATATCCTTGAAGTGCAGGGGGAGATGGAGATTATTTTTGGTGAGAATGAGAATGAGACAGATATCCAGCTGTGTGCTTAAAGAAGAAAGAGGGGAGTGGCTGAGTGAGAATACATTCAGAATGCTCTCTGTGCATGAGGCCCCGAGGTTTACATGAGGTGTGTGTGCTTGTGTCTTGTGTGTGGGTGTCTTTTGTGCATGGCTTTGGTAGAAACACAAAGGGAGATTGTTCTGTAGAATCTATAATGACATCCTGGGCTACAGGAGTGACTGTGCTACACACAGTGTTTTGAAACACACATTCACGTTTTCGTGACATACTGCGTCAACAAATATCTTTATAATGGTTATCCTAGGTCTGCCTCATTTCTATGCAAACCAAATCCCTTAATGGGCAATTACCTTTGGAAGCAACAAACAATGGTTGTACAAAATTGTTCCGTTGCATGGAGGTACCCATGTCTGACAATACGGCATTAGACCAAATCCCATTTTGAATCTCTACACAGTCTGCCATCGCTTAATCATATACAGGGATCTCTGGGAAGTAAACTGGGAAAGGTGTTAAGAAGAGAAGAGACGTATTAAGTAGAATAGATCAGCCATGACACACTCCACTAAATCTCATTATCAGTAATTGGAAAGGGATTACATTTTTGAAGGCAGTGATGTAAGAGAGTAATTTATAGTTTTCATATTACCCTTATACATAAACCAAGGAAGAGCATAATGCCAATGCAATTCTTTTTTGGGTTGTTGTTGTTGAGGGTCGCAGTCTGTTATGTCTCCCTCGTTGAAGGCTGTCGTAATGTGGGTGGGTTTGTGGTAAAAGGTGTGATGATATGAAATAATGCATGCTGCTTAATCCCTGTGAATGGATGTGGTGAGCGGCCAACACATTGAACATTAGTACGAGAGTTAAGAGTGCAGGTGGGCGGACCGAGGAGCTGAGGGGATAAATAATGAAGAGCGCCAAAAGGTTCTGTCTCCGAGAGGAACCATCTTTACGCGCTTTGAATTAAAATGTTTAAAGGAGAGACACATGAATGGAGCGCTGGAGGAAAGAGGGATGGAGAGATGGAGGGGTGGAGGAATGGAGGGCAGGGATGGAGGGAAAGGATGGAGAGAAGAAGGGGTGGAGTGATGGACGGAGGGATGGAGGGACGGAGGAAGAGATGGAGGGACGGATGGAGGGACAAAGGGATGGAGGGAAAGGATGGAGAGAAGGAGGGACGGGGGGAGAGAGGGTGGAGAGATGGAGGGATGGAGCGATGGATGGTAGGGAGGGAGAGATGGATGGAGGGAGGGATGGAGGGATGAAGAGATTGAGCGGAGGGATGGAGGGGTGGATTGCAGAGGATTTGGGTTTTAGGGGGACTGAGCCACAAAAGCAGAGAAGACGTTTGGAAAAAGGGTGTGCTTGTGTGTGTGTGTGTGTGTGTCTGAGTGAGGCCGTGTAATATCCACATTCCATTCAGCCAGGCAGCACTAGGTTTATAAGTCATGTATTCCTTCTACGGGTTACCTATGTGTCAATAAGTGACATTCTGATCTAGGCATCTCATCTTAATTCAGTTCGTCCACATGCTGCCCAGTCGTTCACCACCACTTACTTAGCTCTCAGTTCAACCAAGCAAACGATACAGTCGAGTAGAGTGGAGCGCTCGGTGAATCCTGGAGTCCTGCAGCAGCACGCTGAACTCATCGTCCACCCCATAGATACTCAAACAGGAGACCGCCTTGAACTCCCCCAGCTCCTGGCCTACTTGACGGGGCTAAGAGCAGACAGTAGACAGGAGAGGAGCAGGGAAAAGCACCATGACTTAACGCACACAACAAACATTTGAAGTGGTTTGAAGCGATTGGATTAATAAAGCCTGAATTTAAAAGTATCTCAATACATATTTATTTATAAATGATCAAGCCATCGTTACAAAGTATCAAATAACACACAGAGGGAGACAACATTAGGTTAAATACAATGCGCTGGGTAAATGCTAGAAAGTACTCAAAACAACTAGTGAAGCACAATACAAAATACAGAAAAAAATACGAAAGATTACAGTAAAATGAATTGTTTAATAAATCTCACACTGTTGTATTATTTGGGTGGGGCTGTTTCGTGTTGTGCTCAGTGGAGTTCAGCTCAGGTTCCGGGGCACCACAGAAGAAGAAGAAGATGCAGAAGAAAACGTGGCGTGTTGTTTGTCCTCCAGCCCGGTCCTCCCACCACACTGGGATGAGAGACGAGCGCTGGAAGCCTTCCTCTTCTTCCCCCACACATCCCAGAAAGATTCCCAACACAACACTGTCCAAATCATCCCCGCCTGTACTCTGACAGGACTGTTTAGCATTGGTATGTTCTTCCCAGACCTAGCAGCTTATTTCCATGCAGAAACAGAAAGTATGGAGTGTAAAAGCCATCCATCTGCTCTGGGATTTAAGATGCTAGACATGTATTTGTTCAGATATGACAAGTGACAAGTGGAAATCCTCAGCTGAGCGATGTGCCTGATATGCACGGTTCCTATCAGGATATCACGTTGCATAAAATATTGAAGATCATAAATAAAACATTTGACCGTATCAGGCTTGACTTCATTTTTCCTCCAAATGTTCGCTCTTTTCTCAGTTACTCACTGCTATTCTCCATCCACTCCAGTACATGGAAAAACAATAAGACCATTGTCGCTGTTTTGTCACAGTGTGAATGGAGAATAATTTCATATACATGGAAAAAGTAAATGGAATATGAGTAATCACACAAAACATCGCCGCTGAAATGGACCGGGCATATCTCACAAAAGGGTTGACTCTTTGATGTCTGCTACTTTGCTCCTTTTGTGTGTGTGTGTGTGTGTGTGTGCATGCTTGTGCAGGTGCGTGCGTGCGTGAGAGCTTCAGGTTGTGCATGCTTTTCCTCTTTGATTCAGAATTGAGTGTGCATTGGTACGCACATACTCCTCGGTGATACGCCGTTCCTAGTTTGGAACGAACGAGACACGGATTACGACATAGTTCCCGTCAGGCACACACATGAGAGAGGCTGGCCAGGATGCTGTCGCACGGTGAAGTCCTGCTTAGCCACATCACTGGCGGGATCAGGGAAAGCGTGGAGAGGCTCGGCTGGGAGGCCAGAACATTGTGTGAGAACTACAGTGTTCTGTGTGATACATATTGCATGAGGAGTTTGTTGCTCCATGAATCATCTACGTGAGGTGGACGTGCCAAGGTTGCAAGGCTTGAGTCTGGGTGCTGCTATACTCTGATCTCTTTTGTCTCACGTACTTCGTTCAACATTCGGAATGAATGTTGAACTCATGAATGATTTGAACCGAATGTTGCATGCCTTTTCTTTCATGTATGTGGAGTGGCTCGCGTGTCAAACTGAATTGGTTGGTTGGTTAAGATATAGTGGGCATACATTGCCCGTTACGTACAACAATGCAGCCTCAGCTTCAGAACTAACAGGGGCACAGGAAGTAGCTTTAAATGAGATGTGGGTGAGAATGGGGGTTCTGTGCAGTCCCGAACAGTCTTGAAGGGGACAGCTGGGCCCTCATTTATAAAGGTCTCTGCGCACGAAAATGTTGCGGAAACAGGGATGAAATGTGTGTACGCATATTTCACCGCCAACGTCGTGATTTATAGAAAAATTCCTTGCGGAAAAGAGTGCGCAGTTCTATGCATCCTTTCACCCTGGAGTAAAGGTCCCGCAAAGTTTTTCAAACAGTGATCTCCGGAGACGACAACAGGAAGTTGGTGGCGGTAATGCACCATATCGGTTTGCAAACCGCCAATAACTCCAAAAGAAGAAGAACACGCTACCTCTCCAACGCACATTGCGCACCACATACTATGACTTCGGATTTATTTATTCATTTTATAAAAAGCACCCATTATGAAATATGAATTAAGGCAATATTATGTTCAACACACTACAACCCATTCAAATCACAATCCTCGGCCAGACCAACTGTATCAAGTTTTATTAATTTTCCTGATACATAGGCCTACGTTAAATTAGCCTATAGGACATAATTAGTATATATAGTAATTAATTATCATATTGGCACAAGGCCAATAAATAATGCTCCTGTTGGCCTCTGTATTCTAACGGGCTAAAATATGGCAGCTTTGGAATTGCTCGAGAATTTAGCGAGGGGTATGAGACGCGAGCGCGTTTAATGCACGCGTAATGATAGGTCAGCAAAGGCTCCTTATATACTAGGAATAGTATACGCTTGTGCACGAGCACAAACTTCAACACACGTTGGTATTAATAACGAGAAGCGTGCGTAGAGGTGTGCGCCGCACAGTTTTATAGATCAGAATATTTTTCTGTGTACGCAGATTCTGAGGTTTGGGCATACGCAATGTTTTAGGGAGGGTTTTACGTGGAGCCCCTTCAGCAGGCAGCCGTCCACACCGTCGTCAGACCCTGTGTACCCGACCACACACACAGCAGGTGAAGAGCCAACCATACACACAACAGTAGATCAATAGTTAGATATCCTGAGGCACTAAGACAATCGTGCCATCGTCACAAGGGTCGAGGGGTGTGTACGTCCGCTGGTTGTTGGCGGGGGGGGGGGGAGACTGCGCTCCGCCTCCGATGTGAAATAACAATGGTGGACCTGTTCGTAATTAATTTCTATATTTCTAAAATTGTAATGTAATAATTATCAATCTTCATTTTGGGGGCCCCCCAGGTACTTGGGGCCCTACGCGCTCTGCGTACTCTGCGTATGGGGAGCGGCAGCGCTGACTACATTCTATGGAAGCACTGTGAGCTTCCCCACCAAGGAATCTGAGTCATGTGTTGTTGCTTTATGGTTGAAGGGACACATCTATGGTGAGGAGACTCAATTGATGCAGTCATTGTTTTCTCTGCAGTGACATCCCGGAATGGTGCGGGTAAGGGGGCAATGAAAAGTATGTGTGAGAACATATTGTACTTCCTGTTCATTTTTCCCCCCGGAATAATGCAGTGGGGACCGGTCATAAATAATGCCAACAGTTGGCAAACAGTTGACAGTTGCTTCTGCCCTTGTCAACAGTTTCAACCTGACACATGAGGTTTGTCACGCTCTTGATTGATTGACCAATCTTGTTTAAGTCCCCGCAGAACTTTAGTGCCTCTGACAAATGAGCGATAGAGTCCAGCAAGAGAACCACAGGGACAACCCCGCAGGACTCCAGGACAAAGGCCTATGTCTTGTCATTATTTGGAGTACACACTGGATACCCATTCATACCAAAGGCCAGTTTCTGTCCAAGTGGCGGTTATCATGCAGGGGCCATTTCTTTTATTTTTAATTGAAATAATGCAGAATTGACTGACAATGAGGGACAATTTGCTTTTAAAGTAATGACATACTTCTCCTAATGCGATTGATCGGACATGCGTTCCTTCGTTTCCCAAACAGCAGCTATGAATAACCCCTTCCCACAAAAAACAATATTGTTCTGCAGTGGTATCAAAGACCACTGAAGGCAACCATCCATACATCCATTCTTTCATCCAACCATCCATTATTGAACCATTCTTCTCTCCATTCTTTCATCTGACCATCTATTATTGAACCATCCACGCCTCAATCCAGCCACTCTCCAACCAGCCATCCAACCACTCTCCGTTCATCCACCCATCCATGCATTGTTCAACCCATCAACCCATCCATTCATCCACCCACCCACCCATCCATCCATCCATCCATCCATCCATCCGTCCACTCTGAGGCCTGTAGTGGCCCAGAGTAGACAGAGGCCAGCCCCCACCACCACCACCACTAGTTGTTACCAGGCTCCTGCACTCAGCCCTTTTTACCCAGCCCAGGAATCACTCACTTAAGCCCAACACGACCTGGGACTAACCCCCCATGATGGATGTTCATATCGCTACTATCTCTACTTTTCTCCTATTCTCTCGCCCATTATTTTAACACTCACCCTCTAATCCCCCTCCTTTCTCTTTCTATTTAAAGACTGACTCTGGCCATCCATTTTCTCTCCATCTGACCCATTTTAAGGGACTTGACTGGAAATTGTAAATGTCACTGTGCTGGAATTAATGGATTGACCCTTAGGGCATGGACTCCCTGTTGGAAATACCTCTGGCCTTTCTTGTGCTAGCGACCCTGCTCACTTCCCTGTATTAACCAAGTAGTGAACAATCTCCTGTTGAACCACACTTATCCAGAACAATAAAGAAGTTATTAAAAATACACAATAAAAATGAATTACAACCACACAAAAGGAAATTCAACCCTACTTAACTTCTTGTGTGTTTTGTGTGCAGAGCTTAGAAGCCCCCAAGCTAATAGTTAAATATTTAACCAGTTAGTGTTGTTGCTACAAAGTATTATCACAAGATGATGGCAATATTTCACGTTCCGTGTGTCCAAATGTATCTCCTCCTGTCACATCTGTTATAGCCAACCTCGGAGCTAACCCAGGAGACTCTTTTTCATCCATGAAAAGTTATAGGTTTGAATCCCCCGCATTGCTATTCCTATTCAGCGTATACGTCTTAACGACTGAATATTGCACAGTGTATACTCGCCTTCAGTATCGAATCGTCAAGGCTTTGTTCCACACCTCTTCATTCTGCCTGGCTTCTACGTCTCCTGTGAAGTGCAGCGGGTTCCTGAGCATGAGAGCGTATTATACTGTTCCTGTGAGCAGCACTGATCACATCAGTCATGGATCAGGAAGAAGACAGGTCTGAAGAAGAGATTACATTACCTCTGACTTTCAAGGCTCATTGCAGGCTATTAAGATAAGATAAGATTGACTGTATTAATCCCACACCGGGGAAATTAACGTGTTACAGCAGCTCAAGAGTCAGAAGTAGAGGGAAATAGGGATTAACTGATATATAAAAAACAAAGGGAAATAAATAAAGGAGTAACATGATAGAAAAAAGATTGAGACTATGTGCACTATGTACACCTTTCACCTTGCACAGGGTACAAGCAGGACCTGCACAGGATAGTTGCACAGTATAAATGTAATTGCACAGGGTAATTGCACAATATATATATAAATATAACTGCACAGGATCGTTTGTGTATGTATAACTATGAATAAATAGGATGTATAGCCTGAGATAAACAGCACATAGAGTGCACTCCAGTCTCTTTGGAGAAGATCATTATTTTTAAATTTCAGGGTTTTTTAATTCAGAATAAATAAAAGCATATAAAGGTATTGACTGGAATACTTAAATCGTATTGCCCTTCAATTGAGTGCAATTATTTAACTAATTCAAACCTTCACCTTCTCTTCCCATAACTAGTTTTAAAACTATCCTTAATAAAACTAGATAAACAGACATGAACTATATTCAAGCCCTCCATCGACTGTACTTCTTTGAATTGACATTGTCCTCCTGGGCTTACACTAGGTTAACCAGATGGGTTTCAACCCACAAACAGCCCATTATGGAGGGTTAGCACATGGGGCTTTGTTATTTTGTTCCCAATCATGAACCCAGCCGCACACGAATAAGTGATGTGCCTCCAGGCTCTGGATAACTTTAATTTGATCTCTGGTGTAGTACGAGGACTGCAGTCCAAGGTGGTATGCTGTAAGTTTCACGTGATAAATCATTCTTTAAAAAATTATAAGGATAGATGCAAAGGCATCTATATTTATTTTTTCCTGGTATTTCTCTCAAACATTGGGTTCCACACTGTTCACATCAACCAAGCTTGCACATCGTGTGCATCCTAGGTTGCAAACAACCCATACGGTTACCTACGGTTACCTGGTCACCTGCTGATTAGGCCTTAATGCAGCCCACCAGTCCTCCGCTAATTGAAGCTGAATTTAAGGGGCCTTTACAGGGAGCCTGCAGCCCAGACTGAACGCAAGTCTGGGCTTTTTTGTTTAGAAGGAACAAAACCTGATTGCATTTCTTTAAAGGCGGAGTCAGGGGGTTTGGTTCTCCTATCGAGGGGCAGTTTGTGGCCCAGTAAAGATGTCAGCCATAAGTAGAGTGGAAGTAATTGGCTGTGATGACCAGCTGCATCCTTTTAGTCTAATTGGGGCTGTGACTAAAATATTTGGTTCTGGATCTTTTGTGGCTATGTTTGCGGTATAATAATAAAAACATTTTTATTTGATCAATAATTGTATCATCTGTCCTTGGCTGAAAAGATGAAAAAGAAAAAAAAAACTTCTTGGTTGTTTGATTGACAAATCAGGTTATGCTCAGAATTACCCCCCCCCCCCTCCCCCCCATCACCTGGGTGAAATATGAACTTGGTATGACAGTTTGAAAAAGATGGAGAATGGGCGCGGCTTATCAGTTTCAGATACAGGAGGCTGGCAGGCGACACAGCCGGCTCTGCTGGATATCGTCTGCGTGCCCGCATCGCCATTCATCAGCGGCTGTCTGTGGAGATGTGTCTGGGGCGGTGGACACAGCATGGGTTTCCATGGCTCCACATGGGCCATTCACACACGTGGTGGATATATGTTACAGAGAGGCAAAATGGAACAGATACCCGCACCGCTTTGCCTGGTTAGCGAAGGTATTCGCTAGGTTCTTTTTTTTTGCATTTGTATAGTTCATATTTTGTGTCGGAAAACGGTTTCTGCTGTTATTGTTTTTTTCCCCCAGGTGCGGCGTATTCGTAAAACTCCAGGCGTTTCACAGCAGCGAGCAGCAGGTCAGCAGCACTTCCTCGAGTCGAGCGTTTAGAATAGTGAGCAGGAGTTCAACACTGCTTACACTGCCACTATTCTTTTTGATGAAAGTACACTGCTTACACTGCCACTATTCTTTTTGATGAACATATGGGTAACTTCTGTAAAAGGCAGATGAAGATTACCTGGCAATGCGGGACTTTGTTTGTATAGCTGTGAAAAATAATGCTCCACAAATGGAAAATGCGAGTATAAAAAGGTTTGACAGATGGGGGGGAGATCTTCCGTTAAAATAGGGATTGAGTCTATATGTTTTTGGGACTATGTGTTTATGGATGATTGAGTGAACCCAGGAGTTTGTAATTATGGTCCGTATTCGTCTAATCTCGGATACAGAAGTCCTATTGTACAGCAGAACTTTTGGGGGGTGGGGGGGGGGAGAGATTGCTCAGAGCTTGGGCCGAAAACCAAAAACTGAAAGGAGCGAAGTGACATCTTGTTTCCTGATTAAGAGAAATTATTATGCGCAAGGGGATGAAGCTTTCAGAAAGGGATTTTCAAAAGTGTATTTCTAAAATGGCTAGTCCACACAGTGTTGATATTAACTTTTTCTAACGTTGGCGTCCAGAAATGTTTTAGCTGGTCTTCCCACCGGGAAAGATTTACTCGTGTTGTATTACTATTGAGTTTGTGGTCGCTGTCAGCCAATTATACGTGTACCACACACCATTGTTATTTCTCAGGAGAATTTGTCATTAAGAACCTACTTTTCCAGCAGCACAGATGGACATTTTGCCCTCCGTGTCTTGCGTTGGTAATTCAAGTCTATACTAGATTTAATTCAACTTTGAACATTTGTTGGATGGTACTTTGACTTAATTAATCCCTTTTTCATTTGAACCTTTTAATTCACAATTTAAAAGATGCCCTTGTAGTAGAAAGAGCCAGGTTTCATCCATTTACTATCGGAAGATAGTTTTTCCATCTGTCACTGATATTCTTGGACACAATAGTGAATACACAAAGAAACTCTTTCTGAAGATATAATTATCCACTGTACTATAAATAAAAGTTATGAACACCTTAAAATGACACCGGATCGCACTATGGAAAGAGTAATGCTGATAACGTGATGCCAAACAAGGTTGTTTTGCATTTACCAGAGCGCACGTCTCGATCTATACGTGTGCCTGCCTTAAAGGGATTGGATGACCGCTTAAAGGAGGAAATTCAATAAACAACATATGAGTTGAGTGCAGGCAGGGCTTGATTTACACCACCATGTATATATTGGGTGCCTGAGGAAGATGCTTCCCCAGCACCCTGGGTGGGTAGCGGGGGGCTCGTATGTCTTGGCCTGAGACAGGGATGCACTTGAAGGGATTAAAAAAAGGGCGTGTCAGACGGAGCGAATTACAGGAACAAATCTCAGCAAGCGAGAAACACGGAGAGGATGCGGGCTGTCTGCTGCTTTCTAAGATATCCCCAGCACCGTCCGGGGTGATTTAGAGCCGGAATGGTTCACCCTGCATGGGAGGGGCAATCCAATCAGCTTAAAGCAGACACAGGTATTAAACCCATTGACCAACTATCCCCATTGTGTTGGCATAGGTACTGCTGAGCCTGCAAGCTTGAATAATCAGATATTTCAACAGCTAGGTATTCAGACCTCGATACAGAATACGAATGCAGAATATGAAAATGTTTTTTTTTTATTTTAATGAAAAAGAAAGATCAGTTGATGAAAACCAATTTAGGAAGGGAAAATACACACTGAATTCACTTTAATATTATTTATATACATATATATATTTTTAAACAAAAGCTTAATATTCGGTTTTTGTCCAGCCCTAGCATTTTTATGTATTTGTATGACGTGATGTAGGTTAGGGCTATTTTCATGTTCTGTTTGTGCGAGTGTGTATTTCCTATAAACACCTCAGGGTAAGAGCTTGATCAAGGCCCTTTCGGCCAGCATGTTTATCTGTGTTCCATGCATGTCCTCACCTTCACACAGAGTTAAGGGCGGCATTAGCTCAGGAGGTAGAGCGGGTTGGCTGTTAACCGCAAGGTTGGTGGTTCAATCCCCGGCTCCTCCTTGCTGTGCTTGTCGTGGTGTCCCTGACCAAGACGCCTCACCCTACTGGCTCCTGACGAGCTGGCTGTCGCCCTGCGTTGTTGACTCCGCCGTCAGTGTGTGCGTGAATGTCAGTCAACACTGTGAAGCACTTTGGATAAAAGCGCTATATAAATGAGCATTTACTATTTTAGGTCCTCACCTTAACACAGTTCACTCAGGTCCTCACCTTAACACAGAGTTCACTCAGGTCCTCACCTTTAGCCCAGCTACTTTGTGAAGCATTCTCGTACATACACTTAACACAAACACACTTCAGTTGTAATAAAAGTTGAATAATATGATGTGGAATTGAGCTAAAAATTATTAAAGGATATCCAACATGAAAAATGCACACCTGATCAAACACACCTTGCACACCTGGTAAAAATAACACTAATTACAAACATGCTCAGTGACTAACAAACGTATATGTCAACTGGTGTAATTTCAATTTTCATCTGCATTTCAGTGATTTATGTATGTATCGCAGATGTCAGCCTTTTCTATCTGTGGCCTACCTTTAGTTTTAAATATTCAGGTCCACTCCTCCACAGGCATAACAATGGGATCCGGTCCAATATGTAAACTGCAGTACTTCAGGTCCAACAGTCCTGTAAATACATGCAGCACATTATTAGAAACGTGAGGAATAGTGCTGCACATTACATTTGAGAGTTGTAAAGAGAGAGAGCAGAAGAAAGCAAGATTTTGAACATGAACAACAACCCAATCACTTCACTCATTACGTTTCATTGAGAAGTTTTGCATTTCGTGTATCTGTGATTGACAGGCAAGATGGATTTCCAGAACCAGGAAAGAGATGTCCTGATTAGTCTGATTAGCCTGATTAGTAGATTAGAAATTTGCCGGGAGCAGTCCAAAATCCAAATGATGTCATACAGAGGCAGGCACAGTCAACCTGAACCTATTTAAAGAGCATTTGGGATTTTTTTGAGGGAGAACCGATACTAGAGTGTTTCTGTAAAAATGTGTGGTCTTATCAACAAGATGCATGCTGTGCTTGTGTGATTAAAGATAATGCTACCGTTTTCATTCAACAGATTTTCTCAAAACCCAAAGTGCTTCTCCACATGTTCCATCTTCTCCTTTGTAAAATAAAAGAACAAACTGGTCTATCTTGTTTCACGTAACATGTTACGTGAAAGCAGCCCCTCTCACAGTAGCAATTGTTTGGCATCATTGAATTAACTGCAGTCCTATTATGCGACACCACAAAATTATCATTAAAAAACAGCACTTTTCATAAACCCACTGTGTTATGCCTGAGCAAAGTATTTCCCAAGTGATTTCTTGTTCCGGTCTCTGCTGCTTGTAGTGAGTGATTTTGTATGCTAGAAGTCGTGTTGTTTGCTCCTATTCAAGAATAATTAACACATTATCAGAGATAATGCCTGAAACAGAGGAACCTGTGTGAGGAAATTAAGTGCTAAGTTACTAGTTGGAAACCTGAAATGCAGTTTGCAAATAGTTATTTTTGCCGATCCTGTTCAATTATCCAAATGATATCATTAGCTGGTGCAAACCTTCCGGAGAGCCATGTGTGAATATCCCAAAATTGAATACAGGTGTAAAACCCAATAAGTACACACTGGGTATCAGATCGCTGCCAGGGCGTGCCGTCTCAAACCTGAGCACTACGGTAACTTCTAATCAAACTCACATTAGGGCTACCCTACTTCCACCGCCATTAATCGTAAATCACTCTCTGTAATTTTCAGTTAACCTTTAAGGACTGAAGTTGGTTTTCAGTGTGGGTTGGGGGGGATGGGCCTGAGCGGAGGAGCCAATGACAAGTGGCCTTTTCCCGTTACGCAGATTCATTTGTTGCTGCGGCGTACCTGAATGCCATCCGTCATCGCCGCGCTCACTTTTCTCCTTCCACTCTCACCGCCGCGTCGGCTGTCTCGCCGCCGGTGATGTATGGACTGCCCCAGTGCCTGCAGCCACCGCACGGGGTAGGCATCACGGTACGCATGCACAGAGTAAATTAGGATTATAAAAAAAGGGCTCTTCAATAGCAGCGCGTCGAATGAGAAGAGTTGTGGGGCTGCGGAACCCGCTTGCAGCCGTCTCCGTTTCAAACATGTGCGCGGGGGGGGGAAGGGGCGCATCAGAGGTGATGCCTTTTGTCAATTAGGTTAGCAATCATGTCACTGTTATTGCCACTGTGTTTTTGTGGCACATACACACACACACACGCACGCACGCACGAATACACACCACACATTTCTTTCCTCTATTATTCCTTCCTCCCCATGTGTTTTGTGGTTTGGTGTATTGGTTTTCTCCTGGCGTATCGGCTTGTTGTTCACCTCTCCTGACCTGACCCCATGTGCTTTTGTAAAAAAGCCACATCCTGTAAACACCTGACGATCTGGAGACGTGCAGTCCAATCGTCAAACCGTTTGTTTACCTCCGCTCGCACAACAATGTTTATGGATTTTGTAATTAGTTGAGGCATTGATGCAGACGGCTGCCGGGATATCAATAGCCGCCTGATATCAGACGACAGAAATAAAGCTTTAGTGAAGTGAGGGCACTGTGTCTCCTTAGAAAGGGCCGCATCAAGTACTAATGCAGTGCACCTTTACCTGCTGTCAAGATTTGAGGATACCAACACAAGCTCAGCTCAGTTCAATTGTATAAGAAAAACGTAAGTCATTAAATGGTCAAATTTGACGATAACTTGATATGATTTTAAACCATATTGAGTTCTAATTTTTCGACTGCTTCTTCCAATAATACAAATGATAGTCATCATTGTAACAGTCACCAATTGGACCGAGTGTCCCTGGAGAGGGAACACATGTTGTCTAACAGCAGCCGTCAGTAGCTGGCTCATGGACCCCCCCGGACCCCGGTGTAGGGGGTCCAGGTGGTGTGGCTATGGCTCCTGGAGCACCAACCAAAGAGGGACGTTCTTTCAAAGCATCTTCATTGGCGAGAGAAAAGTATGATGCTCTCACTCTCTCATTGTTTTACTCTTACAAATAGAGCCAGATAATGCAACTTTGCTTTATTTGATCTCAGAGTGAAAAATGAAATCAATCTTGCATAGTTCCCCACCAACGCACTGAACAGAATTGATATGGCCAAGTTTGCTCGGGTAAACTCTGTATTCCTTCAGTTTTTGAAAAATATTATAAGGGTGACTGGGTGTCTACAGCATAAAAAAATACACCATTACAAAAAAGTATTATGAATTGACTTTGAACTATCAAACGACCCTGCGAAAACAATGAACATTATGTAGGTCTGGTAGATTTGCTAGGTAAATCCCAGCAAATCTGTAGTGTACCTCATCTTTATTCTTTATAGGTTTATGTCTGTTATATAAATAAGCAAACTATCCATCTATGGGACCTCGTCATTTCCACTTCTTCTATTCTTCTATTGGCCAGGGTACCTCTGCCTATGTACTGAGAGATCAGAATAAACCAATGGGAATTGACTTTCATTTGTACCTTCAAGGCTCTACTTGAAGGTAAATTAGACCATACTAATTGTACCATGCCAACCATATCAACTAAGTAAATATTTGGCAGCCCACTGTCTAATTTGTCAATAGCCCAGGTACTTAGCCCCAGTGTCCCACAGACAGTAGTGTATTATTAGCTAACTTTGTGAAGATCAAGTTAATTGAGTTGGATTCAATTGAAAACGTGTTGTACAGGATGCTGACAAATTATACTTGAATTTGCTTCGCTATTGGAACCAGTCCAGAGGTAGGTTGCCTGCCAAAGCATGAAGATATCGCTTTAATGCAGTGCCGGTGTATTTGAAATAATGTTCAATCCTCAAGCTCCATCTGCCTGCTTTCCTCTTGACAAGGCCCTCAGTAGTCCTCCACATCCTCCCTGACTGTAGTCTCACCAATCACACTTTAGATTAGCATCTGAAGTCTGATGGCAGACCATCTTAAATGGGGCAGAATGGGGCGTTTAATTATTTCCACTTAAAATATATTTCAACCGATCATTTTGCTTTGAGCCGGGGATCAGCAGACAGGCTTAACATGGACTGGGCCTCTAGTGGATACACCCTGACCGGCGGGAGTGCCACCAATGTGAGACGCCTGAGCATTAATCTCGGATCCGGAAGAGGACTGGTAACTAAATCGGTATCCCTCCTTGGCCAACAGCAAACACAAACTCGGCCAGCAAACTAACCGCTAAACTAAACTTTTCCCAAATTACAGTTTTCTGTATTCCATCACTTTAACGGGAGATTTCTCTTCACTGCTGCAGAGTTGGAGCAATTAACCTACAGATCAGGTAAATAAGTGGCTACATAATCTCAGATCCAGCGGTTCTACTCTGGTATAGCAGAATATCTGGGGGGAGACTGCACAGAGCCTCGGCAGGAAATCAAAAACTGCAAGGGGGTGGAGTTACGCCTTGTTTCCTGTTTCAATTCGACCATAGGAAATGATAATACGCAAGTGGGCTTTTTAGAATGGTGTAGTGGCATAAACTGTGAAACCTTTATGCCACTCTGGCATAAACTGCTGGGCGAGTTTGTGCCAATTACCAAAGTCATACATATCACACATTCAACTGGGGGTTGAGCTTAGAAGCGCTTTGGTCCTGGTAGAAGGATTTCAGTAATTGCTAGTTGTTATCCTAATGGAAGAGTTGGAATTTAGTTTGCAGACTTGGAAATCAGAAGGAAATCAAAGCCAAGCTTGAAGTTTAGAAATGTCAACTGTTCCATTAAAAAAAGTAGCTGGTGTTAAAAAGTAGTCAACACCAAGTCTGGCTTTATTCTTCAAGTCTGTTGAGATCATAGCCGAGTGATTAGGAAATAAATTACAGCATGAATAATAGCATCTGCTGTGAAAGACAACACTTGTTAAAGCAAAATAGCCTCGCCATCTGGCCAGAAATGTTTAAAAGTTTATTCTTGTGAAATTCTTTATAAATATATTCAATGTTTTTATGTTAACATGCAAATTAATATGTAGCCTCCTGAACCTCAAATTTCAATCTAGCACTGACCCCCATGTTAAGGTAAGATCTGAGATTTGTAAATAGAGGGTGCCAAAAGGAGTGGTAGAGAGAACAAAATCCAAACGTCCCCTTCCTCTCTGCTCCCTCCTTCCCTATGGTATCTGCCATTAAACGCAGCTGCGATTAACAGGCAAGATGGATTCCCTTAACCAATGCAAGATTCCCTGATTGGTTAGATATCAGCCGGGAGCGGTCTGAAAGTCTCACAGCGCATTTCACTCACTAATAGCTTACGGATTACTGTGCCATTTTTTTTTTTTAAATGAAGACTCAAATGGCAGTTCTTCAATCGTACCTACAGCACCTTTAAGTAAGGTTTATAGTTAAACAGCTATTTTATTCAGTGATGGATTACATAAAAACATAAAAAATGGAGAATGAAAGAAAAGATTTGGAATAAAAAAGTGCCAAGAACCAAGCCCAGAGCAACCACATTGTTGACAGCTTAAAAACACTAGTAACCAGTGGTTAGGGTGATGCATCATCAGGGATATATAACAGTAGAAGTGCTAAGGTGGAATTTGAATAGATGCATGGGAGATCATACATCAGGCTTATCAAGTGGGATGTCCTGAAGCCATATTGTAGTGGTTTTGACTGTATATATTGTATGAATATTTATGTATTTTACTGACGTCGTTTATCTTGTTTGAGTTTTGCAACTCATACATTATGCACGCTTTATGTGGATTTTTCTGAGCTTCAAAACAGACCCACATGTGACGTAGGAAGCATACAATAAATTCATAAATGTGGCTCAGTTTTTTTACTTAATACATATTTTTTCATATGCATATCATTCTGCCCAATAGTACATCAATAGAGCTCTTCAAAATTGTCTTTTCTTAACCCTGTGTAGCAAAAAATATATTAAGAATCACTTAAAGCATAATTTATGAATATGAGCGAGGAACATTTTAAATAATATATAGAGTTCATCATATTCTAATTATAAAACTACATTGTTAGAATTAGTGCCAATGCACAACTGGTGACTAGGCAACTTTCAACGTCTTGTAGCCTGCATCAGCTGTAATCTTTTACTTTATGAGAGATTAAATCTCATTAAATGCTAAACCGTTGCCTCATATGCCAGTGGGCAATATTACACTTTAATCAGCTCGCTACTTAACGAACAAAACACCACCCAACAACATGGGAAAAAGGCACTTGTCCTGCTACTTACAACATTATGATTTCAGAATGAAATAAAATAAGAGCAACTCTCGACTCACAAAGTCCACAGTCCCCTTCCTGTTGTGCGTCTCGAATCGTTAAACAACGGGAAGAAAAATCAACACGGCTCTTCTCTGGCTTCCTCCTTTTTATCCTCTTCCTCTCCTCTTATTTTTAACAAAGCCTTCAAAGCCCTCTTTGGGAGCGAGGCACTGCGAGAGTGCTCAGGCCTCGCAGCTCTCTCTCGCCTCCGTAAGATCTTAATAGTTTCCTGGCGACAGCTTGAATCCTCAGCCCATCAGCGTGGATCCCGCTGGGGAGGTGGCGTGTGGCGATGTCTTTTAAACCCCACAGATGTCTCCCTCTGTGGAGCGGGGCCGCGCCGGGAGTCTCTAATGGTTCCCGGAAACATCCAGCACACTGGCCTGTGCTCGGCCGCGCCGTCGCTGATCGCTGTTCGCTGGCGCCGTTGGATTGTATTATTCCTACCTGGATGTGTTCGCTGTCGCTCTCTTTGTGTGAAGAGCTGCCTGGGAGCTTGCTTGAGAGCGAGCCTTGCTACAGGCAACGCTGTAGAATGGTGGAATCTTACCTTTGAGCCAGGAAGCACAAATGCTCGCAGTTTTCAAACTGGCAGGCGGCACAGCAGACAGACGCAAAGGTACATTATTTAACATAATCGCCTGATTCGTGGTACCGCGGTGTACCTTGGATTTACACAGAGAAATGACTTCTCGGAACATAGCAATTCAAACGGTGCATTCAAACATGTCTCCAGTGATCTCCAAACATTAGTGACTAAAAATGTGTATACATTTTTTTGTATATACTTTTTCATGAGTTTATTTATTTATTTATTTATTGGATCTCCATTAGCTCCAGCACATTAGCCTGGCTATTCTTCCTGGAGTCCAAGTACCAGTCAAAGTGATCCTTCTCCGAGTTCACAAGACAAAACAAAACCAACAGTCAGTACAGTCACAACACAAATACAATCATAGACTCAGACCAACATATATCACAGGACATCACCAAACACTTGGACAGTACAAGACCATACACAACATACAAACACCATACAAACAGATACAAAAATAATAATGATAATAAAAAAATAAAATAAAATAAATAAATACAGGATAGAGGAAAAGAAAAAGAAAAAGCAGTCTCATAGGGTAGGATGAATGTTTTTGCCAACACCCACACTACTGTTGCTGGACCATTAAAAGAAACTGTTTCAGCAAAAATTTATACCTCTCTTTGGAGTTTGTTAGCACAATATAAAGTGGCAAGGCGTTCCACTCCAGAATGGCTCTGAACAGGACAGATTTCTTCAACACATTGGTATTTGCCCGAGGCAGAATAAACCTCCCCTCTGCAGCATGCCTTGTCAAATAATTATGTTAAGCCTTTTTTAAAAGACACTATTTAATTTTTCAAGCCATGGGACGATTGCTTAGAGTTCCGTTGAAACGTAACACTGTATAAGAAAATGAGTGAAGGGTGAGAGGGAATGAGTGATGAGGGCAACTGTGACGTGAAGAGGCCCAATCAGAGGTTGGTGATACTTTAGTGTATGTTCTGTAGAAGCAAAGCGGCTTCCCATTGGGAAACAACAGCAGCCTCCTGGGTATCAGCTCAAACGATCAAAATAATCTTTCTTCTGCCACTCTGGATCTCTCTTATGCAGGAAAGGTACCGGTATACCTTTATAAAAGTATAGCAGGGCTGAACCAACCTTGTTTTCATGAATTCGTAACTGAGCCAGACCCTCTCCTACTTTTGAAATGTGTGATTTCAAAGTAAAAGTAGGTGCCACTGCAGTACCTCTGGAGAGTAAGTCTGTGTTTCAAAGTTGTTAAGGGAAGTCATCTGTCAATGTTCACATACCCAAGGCCTGGGTTACATTGTATGTCAGGGTGGCTGTTGAAGATTTGCTTGGCGAAAAAGAGTATAATATCTGTGGTTAGATGCACGAAATGCACGAGGT
>NC_140292.1:6845420-7137920 GCF_964030765.1 Micromesistius poutassou | reverse complement strand
GGTTCTTATTTTTAAATGTTAGATTCCGGGTGACTTCCCTCCTACTGTCTTGCGTGCGTAACAAGTAGAGACGTTGAGGTGTCTTTAAATAGCTCATAGCCTCGCGGCAAGTACAACTTTCGACTCCATGATGTGACTCACGCCACACGGTGGAATCCAAGAGAGAGAGATTGGATCATTCTGACTGCTGGTTGATAGCCACACGTGGGATCTCCCATAAGTATGATTTGTTTCCCAAAGTTTCATGAATAAACAATTATTGTATTTGAATTTACTGGCAGATTGGCGAGCCAAGTATGTCAACTTCTAGTAGTCCCCAGGAACACTTCAGCAAATATTTCTCAACCGCACACGGTTTATTAAATAATATTTCAAGATGTGATGTGAGAGAAAAATATGCTGCCTAATTTACAGACAGGAGAAAAATCACCTTGAGACCAGCACTGGGGATAGACTGCGATGAGGCATGACCTTGTCCTCCTGTCAACATCGGAGCAGCTCTTGCTGATTTTATTCAAATGCTCAAAGAAACCATGGCTGCTATTCGTCACTGTCATCCAGCGAGATGCATTGTAATAAGACATACACGTTAAGCATATTGTATCAGTCTGAAAATATGCTGTATATTGTCATGCCATTGAATTTACTCATGATAGACAGAACTGAAAGTCACATTATTTCACCATTTTAATATACTAATACCATCTAAAAAAAGAAGTGAGAAAGGGTTTACTTTTCAACATTGCATGCTTTGTCCAAGCACCTTTTAATATATATCTTACAAACGTATCACTGTAAGGCAGGTTACTTTCTTAGGGGACAATACAGTAAAACAGGAATAGAAAAAACAAAGATGTTTTTCCGAAAGTTACACAAAAAGCTCAGCACCATGCTATGCATTTCACTTTAAAACAGCAAGTTAGCTCTTCCAGATATGCTAATTCCCAATCCCCCAAAAATAAAAAAGACAAATGAACACAACAGTAAAGACACAAAAGTTTGGTGTGTCTTTATTACTGCCCTTCGCTGGACAGGGTCAGCACTGGTGTCCAACCATCCTAAATAATGAGCAAATTACAGAGGCTGTGGACAGCGCCTCCATGCATCACAGCACACTCAACAATTAGTAAATTAAAATGTAACCGGCTGAACTGAGTCCTCCTAATTCAGATACAAATAAACAATGGTAATGCATAGTAATGTCCCTCCAATAATTAGGACAACACAATATGCACAAGTGAATTAAATTGGTCTGGCTCTCTCGCTCTCCCACTCTCATTCTCTCTCTCCACTCTCTCTCTCATCCTTCTACATATGGCCCTGTTTTCCTTCCTAAGAATGTACACTACAGTTGGTAAACACTAGCATTGTTGGAATAAAATTGTGTGTGGACTGATGAGGGAACTGTGTGCGCGCTTCTGTGTGTGTGTGTGTGTGTGTGTGTGTGTGTGTGTGTGTGTGTGTGTGTGTGTGTGTGTGTGTGTGTGTGTGTGTGTGTGTGTGTGTGTGTGAGTGTGTGTGTTAGAGAGAGAGAGAGAGAGAGAGAGAGAGAGAGAGAGAGAGAGAGAGAGAGAGAGAGAGAGAGAGAGAGAGAGAGTGTGTGTGAATCTGTATATATGTGTGTGTGTGTGTCTGTCTGTTTATGAGTGTGTGTGTGTGTGTGTGTGTGTGTGTGTGTGTGTGTATGAGTCTGTGTGTGTGTGTGTGTGTGTGTGTGTGTGATAAGGAACATGTCCACAAGACACAGGATATTGTACTACATTGTCAGTGGTTCCACGTCGACAGGAGACAACGGTCCAGGGGTAACAGTGATGCCTTCATTCCGTTTGTCTATTCTGTCACATTTCATTCATATGAAGTCTATGGGCTTGGTCATGCATTGTTTGTAACTCGTCATGGTCAGATGTGTGAATGGCGCTCTCTCTCTTCAGAATTGATATCTAAGGCTGGCTTTACACGACAACGATCTGAACACAAACCGCAAAAGTGGCGTTACGTTCCCACTTTTGGGTGGAAATCTGCGTGCATACGGTGACACAAAAGTGTGTGAAATCCGACATGTTTGTTGTGGTTTGCCTGTACTGCACATGGATGTGACGTAAACGCGTACGGGACGAGAGCCAGCGTGAGCAGCTCAGAGCACACTTTTGTGTTGTTAACCCTTTAGACTGATACGCAACGGTGGAGCGTTTTTAAGATTTCCACTCTGGAGGGTGTGTTTTTTTTTTTGCATTCTTAAGCCACGAAAATGCTGTCGCCGTCTAAACGAAAGGCACATCTGATAAATATTTTGTCGGTTTCACCAGGGAGCGTTGTCGTGTAAAGCCAGCCAAAAGATGATAGAGACAAGAGAAAGGACAAATCTCTGGTGGGTTGATACTGATGTATTTATATCTTATATCTATCTATCTATCTATCTATCTATCTATCTATCTATCTATCTATCTATCTATATATATATATATATATGTATCAAAACAGTTATTTCCATTCTCTTTATTCTTAAATATTGACCAGTTCTGTTCCCCCATGGATTTGGACCGCAAGTATCAGTCCGCACGATAACACAAGAAAGTATGCTTTGGTATTAAAGTGTATCACATTTGTCAAGTTGTCACTTTTAACTTAACAAAAGGAACGAAAGCAATTGAGCCAGAAAGTTACAAAAAAGGGACAAAGTACGAGAAGAAAGACAGACGGCGAACAAAAACAAGACCCATTTGAGATTGTACCTTCTTATCGAAACATCCAGGTGCAGCAGCAGTGATCAGAGGTTAAATTCACATTGCGGGAGAGAGATCAGCTTGGGCCCAACACGACTGTACCCTGTCCCCCCCTCCTGTAGTGAGTTATAGTGGGTAAGGGCAGCCCTTTATTAAAAAGTCCTGGCCCTTGTGTTGCGGTTCGCCTCAGCAGCTGTCCACTAGAATGTCACTGTGTGTGTCTGTTATCAATACGTTTTTTTCCTCCTGAGGTTTTTTTCAGGGTGGGATGGCCTTTTCAATTCTGAATTGAAAAGGAAAAGACAAGCATAGAGACACACACACACACACACACACACACACACACACACACACACACACACACACAGAGCACATCATCAAAACAGCCTTGCCAAGGATTTAATTCTAGCAGAGAGACTCCCAGACACACACACACTCTTACACTCTTGCACAGACAAACACACAGACACTCAAACACACAAAAACACACAAAATATCACACTCTTTTCCCATACTCACACACACACACAGACGTCAGACCGTCAACACATACCATACAAACATTCTCACACACAAATGTTCCCCTTCGTTCCTTCTCTCTCTCTCACACACACACACACACACACACACACACACACACTCACACACCAGGGGCCTCATGTACAAAGCTTGCTTACGCACAAAGAAGCTGCGTAAGCCACTTCTCAAGCAGACATTTGGATGTACAAAGACTGCCTTGACGTGAGAAAGTGCGGTTCTCCACGCAAACTAAATGGCTGGCTTATGCACATTTCTGCTGCATTTTGTCAGTTGGCGGAACATAGAGGCAATGCAGCGCAACAACATTAGGCCTACGCGATCACGAGTGATGAAGTAATATTGCAATATTCGGCTAGTTCAAAGATTTGAACGTCGGGATGTGTGATCTTAAATGCACTTCAATCATGCGTTATTGTTGTCGAGACGCATAATGTGACACTGTTGTTGATATTAGGCTAAACGTAAACAGACCCATAAAAATATATTCTCACTATTGGAGTTAAAAGGAAATTAAAAGGAAGCCCCAGCAATATTATTTTCAGTGATGACTTGTTTATTAAACGTTACATATTTCAGGACCATGCATGACATCTGGGCTAATTGATCTCTCTTCACGCATTTGTCGTCAGATTCTTGACTGCAATATTATTATTTGATGTTGCGTGGAGTAAGAACAAGCCATTGTTACTTAAAATCAATCTATCAATGAACCAGTCGGTCGATTTCGAATTATGTAGGCCTACATATTATTGACACCTTGGGTGTATGGGAACAACCTATTGTCAGCATGCATCCAAATAAATGAGAATATAAAAGCATGAGCAAAATGTGGCAATAATCGATAGGTTGACAATGGCAGTGTTGGCCTTGTTAGAAGATGGTCGCATTCGAAATGAAGGGGTGTTCCGCGACTATTATGATTTTTTTGGCCAAAAAGGAGCCAATCCCAAATCACAGCTGCCACCCTTTGCTCAAATAGGGCGAGTCCCTGACTCTGGCCCCGCTGCGCTCTGACCCACGCTTCTCCGGTGGGCAGACACCTTTCTTTTTACGTCCACCTTGATGTCCGACCACTTTTTTTTAATGTCAGCCACAGTTCGGCTTTCCGCCCCAACCTCATTGACTGACTTGGCAACGTTTTCCCACGCCAGTTTTTTGCTTTTTGTGCTGATTCCGGAGGAAAGAGAGCCAAACAAGATCTTATTTCTGGCCTCTACCTCCGAAATCATCACCTCCACCTCGCATTCACTAAAGTTATTTTTTCTTCCTTTCTCCATTTTCTCCTTTCTCCTAACGAGCGCACTACTGCAGGCCTATTTATACAAATGTGCATATTAAATGAGGGAGGAGACTGGGTGGAGAGACGGGCTCGTGCATGTGCGCTCAAATGTCCGCAAAGTTTTAGTCAGAAATCCACGCAAGTCTATATATATATTTTTTTTTTATGGGAATATATGAGGCCCCAGATCATCAAAACCACCATGACAAAGAATATAATCCTAGCAGAGAGACTACCACACACACACACACACACACACACACACTCTCTCTAACACACACGCACACAAATACATACTCTTTCTCTAACTCACACACACATACTCACACACAGACACACACACACACACTCTCTCTCTAACACACACACACACACACTCACAAACACATACTCTTTCTCTAACTCTCTCACACACACACACTCTCTCTCTCTCTCTCTCTCTCTCTCTCTCTCTCTCTCTCTCTCTCTCTCTCTCTAACACACACACTCACACACACACACACTCATACATCCACACCCACAGACACACACACACGTCAGACTACAACAACATACCATATAATGAACATCAGCCTTGTTCTGGCTGTCTGGTTTCGGCAGCACATGACTGTGTGCTTCAACTAGACGTAGAGCCGGGCAGTTCTTTGTTGTCATTGTCGGCTTCAGGAAGCTTTATCTCTCTTCACTCCACAGCCATGATGAGGTCATCCAGGTATCTCTGCCTGTCACTCACAGGGGCCTTTGTCCGGTCCTGGAACCTTACCTCCTGCTACCGATCATTATATATCTCTACCACACTGTGAGGTATCTCTCTCTCTCTCTCCCCATCTCCTTTGTTCTCTCTCTCTCTCTCTCTCTCTCTCTCTCTCTCTCTCTCTCTCTCTCTCTCTCTCTCTCTCTCTCTCTCTCTCTCTTGCTCTCTCTCTTGCTCTCTCTCTCGCTATCTATCTCCATCTCTCTCTTTCTCCCACTCCCGCTCCCGTTATCTCTCTCCATCTCTCTCTCTCTCTTTCTCTCTCTCTCTCTCTCTCTCTCTCTCTCCATCTCTCTCTCTTTCTCCCACTCCTGCTCTCGCTATTTCTTTCCATCTCTCTCTCTCTCTCTCTCTCTCTCTCTCTCTCTCTCGCTCTCTCCTCGGTGGGGGATAGATCCCACAGGAAGATGTGTGTAGAGGGGCAGACGGTGTGCATTAAAAGCTGACAGCGAGCCTCCTCTTACGTACTGCACTGCTTCTCAGCTGTCTGCTGGATGGAAAGGACATAATTAATCTATCAAGCGCCCTCTCTTATACACACGGCCAGCCCTCCCACACACACCAATCCACACACACAGATGCACCGCATGCACACACACACAAACATGCGTACACACACACACCCACCCACACACAACACAGTTTGCAAACATTGGTGTATGTGGGTTGAGAATAAAGTGTGTCCATGCATATTTACGGCCCATATTGGGTGTGTTGTTCTGTGTAAAGATACTAGATTTTTGTTTAGGTTCATCTAGACGTGTTCTTGTATAAGCCTGCATTCATGGACACAAAATCCAAAAGTATATATGTGGGCGGGGCCATAGAGAAGTCAGATGATTAGTAGTAAATGGATAGGTAGATTAGTAAACACCTGTTGCGACTAACACACCTGTCCTCTAAATAGCTTCCAGGAGCCACGCCCCCTTCTATCTCTCCCCTCTACAGACAGAGCCATGGCCCCTCGTATCTCTCCTCTACAGACAAAGCCACGCCCCCTCTATCTCTCCCCTACAGACAGATCCCCCACCCTCACCTCCATATTCTTTATGTCTCTACTTGCTTCGTTCTGCTGACTTCGTTCTGCACTCAGCTCAGCAGCCAAGTTCTGTAGAACCTGACTCATGTATGTTTTATGTAAGCCTCTGCAAATGGAGATTGACATTGACTGTTACAGTGCCTCGCTTGAGGGCTTATGGAGACTGAGTCTGTCATCGCTGATTCCCTGTAAGTCTTTAGAAAGCTACCAGGAGATGATGAAATGTATCATATGTTACTATATATCTTGCATATATATATATATATATATATATATATATATATATATATATATATCTTTATAATATATACAATGTATTTTTCATAATTGCTGCTATGGGGATTTAATGTCCCATCTGGGATTAATAAAGCATACAAAATTGTATATACCTGATTAATTTCCACAATTATCTGAAAGCCAAGGACAAAAGGCTGTTGTTGAAGGTATGCAGAGAGATAACGAGCCACTTAAAGCCTCCTCAATCAGCTCCATGTTAATCTTCTCTGAGTAGCTGCAGCTCTCTGGGCTTGATTGCACTTGTCTTTTGAGTCCGGAGACTGCGGCTTCAGTCTGTTCATTATGTTAGTAACAATAGCTTGTCTTTATTTATTTATTAAGATGTTTTTTACTGCCCCAGTGTTTATGGATGAGAGGAGGGAGTGGAGGGGTGGGGGTGCTTAGGGTTAGTGAATGTGAGTGTGTGTGGGGGGGGAGGCGGGGCGGGGGTGGCAGAGAGCTGACCTACTGGTGTATATCCAGATGTTTTCAGGGACTCTGTGAACCACCAGCATCACTGGGATCCAAACTCCCTAAATGCAAATTAGGGAGTCTGCCAGAGAACCCATTACAGAAATATATTTGGACTCAGATCTTTAATCTCAGAATCCTGATTTATTCCATGTTTTCGCCCACTCTGATGTTGCAAAAAACGACCCAATTCTCTGATTGCTAGGTCCCTCTAAAAACGATAGGTTTCAAGGCAAACTACATATACTTACGTTTCCAGACCAAACAACCAAGAATTTCATTCACAAGTTACGTACTATTAAGTAGTTACGCACCTGGTTATTTTAGCACACATTTATGAAGCTATATTAACGGGATTGGCTGGCCTCGGCCGGTTTCCATTCCAAACAAGCAGGCCCTTGATTCTGGCGGTGGGGGATATGAGTACTTCACATGGACACTGAGTTGACATCCAAACCTGCCTGCTGTTTTGCCTAACCCCAATACCCAATACAATTGTTGCAAATATATATATAAAGACGCAAGCCTTCTGAGCTATATATTTATATATATGTTTATATATATAATTTAATTAGGCCTGGTTTAGCTATCAGGGCTGGTCATATCCTCCTTTTAATTGCTTGTTTTGTTTCCGCTTTGGCAACCTCGCCCTCCTTTCCTCCCTTTATTTATCTTTTCCATGGACCAGTTTCCTATTTATTTCCTTTATAGTCCCTCCCCCAGTCCCCTTTATTTCCCCATAGAAATGAATGCCAGGCTTCCATAAAACAAATGGGCTCTGTAAAACGCTCTATTAAAGTCCATTAGAATACACTGCGTTGTTGTTCATCTCTGTCCTAACCACCGAGCCTCTCTCCCGCACTGACAACAGACCATAAAAAGAGAGGGGGAAAACGCTGCCCAGGCGAAGCTTTCTTTAACTGATAGGAGAGAGAACAACAAGTTCAGCCTGATGTACAATGCTGAACACACCAGGCTGTATTTTGTGGAACAGGAGGTGGGAGGGTGGGAGAAAACACAGTTCTGTTACAGTAGGACGGAATGTTAAAGGTGCTGTAGGGAGGATTTAAGGATTTAATTATTTGAGCATAATTAGTTGTACATGCCATAGCTGTCCATCAGCTGTTAGAGATTGATATGCGCTGGGAGGATGTCTCTTTCTAGTCGACTGCGCCTGCATCTGTATGAGCCAATTTATATTTTAGACCGCTCCCAGCTCATTTCTATTCAATCAGGGCATCTCTCCGGTGATTGGTTTGTGGAATCCACCTTGCATGTCAATCACAGGTGCGTGAAATGCCACACCTCTCGTGGGGAGGGCGGGAGCAGAGAGGGAGGGGACTTTTTGGGGTTTCTCTCTTGCTCTCTTTACAACTCTTTAACCATACCTTCTAAAGCACCTTTAATGCTGCGTTTACACAGACAGACGGAATGGGCAGGGCCTTTGGAGGCCCTAAATACTAAAGAAAAAAATAACAGAAAATAAATGACAACTTACGTGCTAATGGCCTCTCGCTGACCCCAATGTTGCAGGTTGTAACTTTCACAACCCATCGGATTTCCATGGAGGACTAACAGACAAAAGTGCTGAAAAAGCGTATGGACAGAATCTAAATTGGTCAACACACTGGTCTAAATGCAGACCAGTGTGACAGAATCAGGGCGAACAGTCTGAGAGAAAGAAGAGAGGTGTACCTAAATGATATGTTCTGTTTACTCCCCATAAATCCTTGACGCTAATAAATAATGTGCAAGTCAAAGCTAGCTGTTGTTTACACTTGGAAAGATCCATCGCTTTCCCTGGCCAAGGGCTCAACTATTCCCTTGAAACAAGGGTGGAGGTTTGCTTCATTCAACCATGCATTGTTAAGGAACTGCTATAGATTTTTCAGGACTTTTTGAGATAAGTTTGTGAGTAAATTCATGTGGATTCACATATTTTGTTTTGCCATGCTTTTACCCCGAACCACCTGCCACTAAGATGAGCACACAACAGCTAACAGTTAACAGAATCCTCCAACATCTGTTGGAAAAAACAGCTAAGATGAAAGCACAAGCCAACATGCCAAATATGGAAAAAAATCCTGCACAAATGTAGTTGTCAAAACATTCAAAAAATATACAAGATTATAATACATCTGTTTCCAACACAACATCTGATCCTGGCAGTAATTCGGTTTAATTTCCGGTTAGAACAAACATTCAAACAGTAGTTAACACAAGTTATTTTTATTCACTGTGTGTTGGCAGTAAACAGTGCACTCTGGTTAAAAGCGTGCGGCTCACTGAATCCCTCCGGCTTGGCACTGTTCCCAAGCCCTGGACTCAGAGGGGGTCCTGCTCACTGGTAAAACACGCGTTCAGACCTTCTCCCAGTTCCTGCCATCCTGCTGTGCCCTCCCCTTCCTTCGAGCTCGTTCAGTCACAGCATAGGGGAACTGTTCTCTGTCAGTTGTTGGTTCCCTCCCAAATGGAGAAAAATAATCTTGTTGAAATGGATGGATAGGGTTTATCAGTTTGGAACACAATGTAGAAATGTAACTATTGAGGCTCACAACAAGCGACTGGAACTTGTGCAAGTGCAGATTAGCGGTGGACAAATAATATATTACAGTATATATAGCTATATATATATACTTTTTATATATATATATATATTTTTTTTTTTACAAATGATTCCCTTTCCAATATCTCAACTTAAATATTGTCTTGTGTTTTCCAGATTGAGATATTAATATATATGAGATCTGAGTCTAATTTACTTAAGGTTAGCCACTTTCCAAGTCATGAGGTCCTTATATACTTATTACAGTATTATAAATACTAAGAGACTTGGTAGACATCGTAAAGGTCATTCCTGTTTGTGTTTAATGAATATCAAGTCAATGTCAATTACTTTCTGAACTGAGTCTTTGGTATACACATTTATAGCAGCAAACTATTACCCAAGTTGAACGTCAGGTAAAAAAAGAAATCTCTTTATTTTATATTAGCCTGTATTTTATCTTAGGCTTGCTGAGCATCACAGGAATGCTCGATGATATACCAGTAACCCTCATGACAAATCCTTAATTCAACCTGCATACAACACATCTATCAGTAAAGAACCCGTTTTACTCTTTAATTCTGGAGGAAGTCTGGAATGGTTTGGACTGAAAATGCACCCCAAGGTGATATATTTCTTTTTTTTCTGCTGCGATCCGTCTCCTCTCCTCTCCTCCATCGCTGCCAGTTGCTGCTGACTCAGCAGCACTGACCTGGCCTGGCCCCTTAATTTTCCTGCCAATTCCAGCCCAGTTCCTCCCATCTCGCTGTTTAGCCTGCAGAACCCCAGCCACCAGGCGCAATATGTGTGTCTTTTATTGATGCTGATGATGTAAATTACCCTGTTAAATGAAACAAGCATTCGGGCTAAAACAACCCCCTTTTGTCATTGAGCCCAATTACAGTATATTGTCCGTCCACTGTTCTGTTCTCTTTCGCATATTAGGGTACTACAGGTTGAATTCAAGGAAATACTTTTCCTACTCTTTTGTGGAGGCAGCTGCCTTGCTTTATTACAAAGCACGTTTAAAGATGTGCTTTGCTCAGATGTGTACCTCACCTCTATATGTTTGTATTTGTTCCTTGGCTCGGAGCAAACGGCTTGGTCTTTTTGCTTTTGAATTGCATCCAAACGATAGGATGAGATAAGATATTACTTTATGTATCCTGAGGTTATTTATTGTGCAAAATGTGCAGGAACCATTAAAAAACAGTTCTCCGCGGTTCACAGAGGAAATGTGACCTGTGTACTCATGTGGGCTCTAATACCACTTTAAAATGGATTAGTTACTTATCCCTCAGTGAACACACACACACACCTACACACACACACACTTTACCCACCTTGCGACCTCCCAGCATGCACCCCTGCTGTTGTGTCGGGTGACACAAGATTAATGCAGAGAATCTTGCAGGAAGGGGAGGTCAGCACAAGAATGCACGTTGTCATTGCTTCGCCTTCCAAACGACTCTATCAGGGTCCCATGGCAAAGGTCCCATGGCATGAAATTTTCACTTTATGAGGTTTTCTAACATTAATATGAGTTCCCCTAGCTTGCCTATGGTCCCCCAGTAGCTAAAAATTGTGTTAGGTGTGAAACGAGCAGGATGGTGTGCATATGGCGTGTAAAACGCCATATGCAGTGGCGGTTTTAGGCACGGGCGAAGCGGGCAGCCGCCCGGGGCGGCATTACAGGGGGGGCGGCACGAGCACACGAGAAAAAAAAATGATACGCACATTTTCTACAGCCAGCTCGTCGTCCCCCCCGCCCCCCACCGTCAACAACTCTGCCAGCCCGTAATCGCGCGCCCCCCCCCGGCAACAAATCCGCCAGCCGCCGCCCGCCGTCAATAACTCTCCTGTGTTCTTTGTATTGTGGATAACCGTTCTGCTGTTGGTGTTATGGCGCATAACACGCAACACAATAACGCAAGCTTGCATAAAGCTCCCATTTGATGAAAAGACTAGACTGCGTCAGGTTCTCTGAGGTCTCTGGTATTTCCACAACGAGATTCGTAGTGGGGATTACTACGTCCGCCGGAGCACCGCTGCCCGCTGAACGCTGCCCGCTGAACGCTGCCCGCTGCCCGGGGTAGTCTCCCGCCGGAGCCTCGCTGCAGCGGTAGCGGGGCTCCGGCGGGCAGCGGGGCTCCGGCAGGAGACTACCCTGGGCAAAAATCGTGGGCAACAATCCCTTTCTCCTCCATTTCACGGTTCAGTCTGTACTTAATATTGACATGGAAGTGGAAGAACCAGAGGTGTCTAAGAACCCGACGCAGTCGTTTGAGATTCATAATATCATCCAGAGGCGCAAACAGCTTTTGACCATGATAATATATGATATTATATAGCTATCTAAATATAATATATTATTTAGATATAGAGCTCCAGGACTCCCGTCGGAGCACCCGGAGTGTTCAGTGTTCCACTGTAAACACTAGCGCATGGTACCGTGGCCGCAAGCTGCTCAGGGCCACACCCCCACCCTCCACCTTGACCCGCCTCTAAAAACGGCACATTTGTGGAGAGCTCATTGTGGGACTGGCTCGTAGTGGCTGTAACTCTGCACCAAGGCTGAATTTCTTGAATGTCTTCAAGTACTGTATTAGGGGCCCACTAACACCTATATTAAAGCATCCATAAAATAGCATGCCATGGGACCTTTAATAAACAAGGTTTATTATTATTGTTATCAAACCACACATATATAAATATACATGTATTGTTATTAGAGCAACATAACAATGTAATGTGTGACCGGCTCCTTAATCAGCCAACAAAGAGTACCATCAGCCGGTTACATCCTTTGATTAGTCCCATAAACAGAATTGACCTTTACCTGTGCAAGGTCGTTTGCAAACCAATTGTATGGCACAAAATGTTCCTTCTGTCGTTGTTTCTCTTTGTGTGTTCTGCTCCCAGTTAAACCATGTTGGCTGTAAATAGTTGTTAAATATTTTCCTCTATTTTGTTATCTTTTCCCCCCCGAGGCCCTTCCAAAAGGTCTTCAGAGGAGGATAACTTCTAAAATGAGTTGGCACATTCATGTTGTGAGATAAAAAGTAAGCGATGCGAAGTGATTCATACTTCCCAAATGCCCAATTTGCATGACCTATTCCTTAAGAAAATGCGTGCACATACAAATACAGAAATATGTTGCTGAAAAAACAAAATGACCATGAACATTTTACTGAAACAGACACAAATACATACTATTAAACACTAATTTGCAAAATCCTTGATAAACAATTATTCTATAAGTAATAATAAATTATAAAAAAATCATGCATCCACTTATAATTACGAAAGGCTCAGCTTACTTCAGGAACATTTTGCTGTACTTCCTAAAAGCCAATTATAAAGAATGTAATTCAATGTAGCATGTATGTTTTCCGTCCCCTGTGGTTTTCTGCACTCCAATACACCTAACCATGTATCCATACTGCATGACCAAGAACATGTCCATGCTTTGCTAAATAATAGTGGGATTAAAAGTCTTGTTCCAAACAGTTTTGAAGGCATCAGACCAGTAAACGCTAATCCAAAATTTTATGTTTCACCGACATCGCAAAATGGTTTGCACCTGCATTTTAGTTTTTTTCAGAGGCACTATGTTTGACATCACAAATAGCTCAAACATATCATGGACGATAATGAAAGACATTTATTTACGGACCGTTTTGGCGCGGAACACATGCAAGTGATGACAGTGCCAGAAAGCCATCATGTTGCCATACTTTCAAGGGAACATTGTGTAGGAGATTTAGACTGATCTGCTCCTTTTATATCAACATAAATGCACATCTATGCCAAATAAATCAATGTGGTATCGTCAGCACATACACAACACAGACTCTGCTTTGTGTACATGGATTCTATTTAAGGCCTGTCCCGTCTCTTAAATCCCTCCTCGGCAGCCAATTTCTTCTGCTTTGCCCCATTAGGGTACTGGACCGAATAACTGCTGTTACCCGAGCTCTTTTTTCATTTGTTCGGTAGTATAAGGGGTAGCTTGAAGACTACAACAACCACAATACCACTGAGACGAGGGGAGCTCGCCAGCTGAGGCTAATTAGCATACACTTTCTAATAGCGTGGTGGAGAGTGCTCATATAAGGCCACAATGTTCCCATTTTAGCTGTTTAGAGGGAATTCTTCTACAAGCCTATATACATTGAAACATATACATGGATGGTGGTTGTACTGCCCATGCACGTCCATATACATAATAGAGGAGTTTGTTAGCCTCAATGCCTGAGCCTTAAAATAGGCAAGGATGACCAGCCTAAAACAACTAGGGGTTATTTGTTTTATCCTTATGGATTTGAGTGCCATCTTTCATTCTTGTGTGTTCTGGTCTGTTCAAAGAACTGTAGCTTCACATAAATGTGAAGCTCCCTTCCTTATGGTGTGACTTCCACAGTGGACGTGACTTAAAGCAGCCTTACCCTATTTGAGACCATACCTGTAATAGTTGTGTTCAGACCTTGTGTTAAAGCAGTTTGCTTATTTGATGAATTTTATGCAATCTAATCATTCTTGTGGTTTTTGGGTAAGATCTTCATTCAAGTTATTGTAAGATGCTTTGGACAAAAGCATCAGCTAAATAATTGTAATTGAATGTGAACCTCTACTGCTGTTTCCCTTAGGTTGTTGACTGCAATTCTTGGTGCTATACCAGCTGTCATTATTATTGACTGGGACAATTCACTAAATGGATGACAGATATTTAGCTAAATTGGTCTTCTAGTAACTTGAGTCACCTGGGGGCAAACATAATAATCAATTTCTCTCCTCTCCTGAAGTCTCTATCCATTTGTTAATATAATAAACTTATATTATATTATATTATTATCATATAATGTTTTGAGCTAGAGAATACACTTTAATTAGTCTGGAATATCTTTTAAAATGGATAGCCTCTGCCAGCATCCAATTAGCTTTATGACTATGCTTTTTACGTAACTTACATAATGGTCTCCCTAGCCTTATTTTTTTAAGCTGTAGCATTTGGATTCAATTTCGTTCATTAAATTTTCATTGTTTTCATTGTCTGAAGGAATAATAGTTTAGCGATGGTATTCCTGTAAACATATTATGAGCCGATGATATATATAATGTGCAAGACTTAGACACACCACCCCGTTATAGCTAACCACAGAACAAAGTATATTTGAGTTTCTGTATTAAACTGATTAAATCCATATCACAGAGCTTAGCGTCAGCCTGCGCGGGTTATGGTTTGGCATTGAGGATTCACTTTGATTAGTTTAAATCCACTGAACAGTCCCAGTCAAGGGACCGTGAGGGACCGGAAATAAAGGAATACCGTAACAGGTTTATACTTTAATACATACATTTTATTTCTCTAGCATTAGGGTTGAATTTCTGATACAACCTGTTGATCACTTCATAATCACCTTTCTCCATTATGTGCATCCCCCAGTGTATACAGCTTATGAACTCATCTGCACTTCTCTTAGATATTATGTCTCGCTCTTTCTTTCTCTCCCTCTCTCTCCCCCCCTCCTCTCGCTTTCTCTCTGTATAGGAGTGGTACATGTTTTTTTCTACTCACCTCCTCAACTGCTCACCTCCTCTCCTGCTTACCTCCTCACCTCCTCACCTAACTTCATAAAGATGGTGTAATAAAGTCTAACTCAAGGCGAAATCAAATGTCATGTGAGTTTCATCTCCAGCCAAGCCGAGTGGCACTGGGCTTGGTGTGAGTCAATCGGCGCCTTGTAGGCGGGAATTAAAAAAGATATATGCTGACAGAATCTGTGTGAGAGTCCCTCTGCGAAAAGTTGCCTTTGAAGTATTAAAAAAGTCTATTCAGCTATTAATGTCCATAAATATTGGCTCAAATAATCAACAACACAGAGCCGCGTGAATCATTTACCGCTTCCTGATTGGTTAAGGCGGAATATACCTCACCCAGGCCTCGAAAAACGGCTCAGACAGAATTATGAGGTGAAATTTAATACAAATTCCGGATGATTATCAGGCTAAATAAGATTGAACACAGTAATATCCAGGGGCGTTCTCTCTCTACATCCTCCGCTCCCTTCATCTATTAGGCCCTGTGTGTTGGTTCATCGGCATCCTCATCACCTGTGCATGCAGTCTCCTCCTGTCCCTGTCACTTTGAGGGATGGAGGCAGGTGCAGGCAGCGCTCCACCTCATTCAGGGGGGATTAATACTGATGCACTGTTTATAAGCATTTCAACTCTTTACCCCTTGTTGTACATGCTCCTTGTCTTATGGTTTGCACTGAGTGAATAATGACATGGCCGATATGTCCTGCATGGGGGGTGTGTGTGTGTGTGTGTGTGTGTGTGTGTGTGTGTGTGTGTGTGTGTGTGTGTGTGTGTGTGTGTGTGTGTGTGTGTGTGTGTGTGTGTGTGTGTGTGTGTGTGTGTGTGTGTGTGTGCGTGCGTGCGTGTGTGTGTGTGTGTGTGCACTCCTGGCATCACCCATTCTGCACTGATTGAGACCAGAAAGGTGCATGGAAATATGTATCCAGGAACACCAACAAATAACAGCCAAACAACAGCAAACATGTGTTGTAATATAAAATAACCCACAGATTGTGTTAGCCACCAGAGAAAATAGAAAAAAAGGTGCGTAGGGTTTTCTCTAATGAATTACCCAGAGTGCCGGCTTCCAATCTCGTGTTAGGGAGGAGGAGAAGAGCCGTTGTAGTAAACACATATATAGTAATATATCTATCTAATCTATAGTAATACACAGTATGGGACCACATGGAACCAACACCATGCATTATTCTGAAGCAGGCAATCTGTCCTCTGTTTCTGGGCTTTTAGCTGTAATGGGCCACGGATTTATTTGCAAAAAGAAATTGCAATAGCATGCATTCATTTGGCGACAATAAACCAACAAAAACAACACAGAATCAAGAGAATGTGTAGGTGGATAAGGCACAGGACATTTAGAGATGAAGGTTTGAGTTAAACGTTTGCTGAATGTCGCCTACCTCTTGTTTCATCATAGCCAGCAAATGTGAATTCAAATGTATTATATTATAAAAAATATAACATGAATTCAGACACAGAAAGTATGTATGTTTGCAAAGCTAAGTTTGATGAAGGTATAATGTGCATTATGTTGATGTAGACGCATTCTATTCCTTAGGAAATGAGGGCGGTCTTTCCGTGACTACGTGAATGTTGGAGATGGAGGAACGGCGATTTATCATAGTCTGCAAACAAATCCTCCATCCAGTATGTGACATAACTTCTCTCTATATAACCCTATCCCCATGATAAATCAGGTGTTAACCGAGGTCATGTAATTTCTGCATATATAATGGTTAGTACTATACATTGTGGGAGATTTATCTTTATTTCCCATAAACAATGTACTCATTACGCTATAAAGTGAGCTAGCATTTTATGTTCCACCCTTGGGTATAATAAGCCAATATGTAAATATATATTTTGTTATGCCATGTACAAATTAAGTGTTTATTGGTCGAACCAAGGAGAAAATTAAACAGGTGTTGTGGTCAACTCCTTTGAATAGAATTTAGATTTTCACCCTTTAGAAGTTTGTGGTTACGATGTCCATGCTGGGACTTAAAATGAGCCCAGGATAAAACCTTTAATTTGGCACATGAGGGTTACCACTATGGCCTCAGAGTTGGACTGCAAAGCTATAATTTGAGGGGGAAATGAATCATTACAATGAATTCAAAAAGAGTTTGTATGGGGAACCTTCGGTCATTGAAGCTGGTTCCAAAGGGTTCAAATAATGAGGTATGTAGGTTAGGTAGAACATTTCAAACCAAAGTTAAATATGTGTATTATGTAGTATGCGTTTGTGTTTATCTGTTCAGGTTTCCTCTGTTTTTGTGTTTGAGTGGGTATTGATTTAGTTAATGGGCTGTTTGCATTTGATTGGTCGGATGTTAGGCGGCTAGGTTTAAAGATCAACAGTGAAATAAATGAATGTGTGTGTGTGTGTGTGTGTGTGCGTGCGTGCGGGTGGGTGGTTGGGGGGGTGTGTTTGTGGCTGTGTGTGTGTGTTCTTTTGTAAAATTAATACATTCCTTTCAATGTTCTTATCGTGCATTTTCAAGTTCTTCAAAGCTGAGGTGGAACTGGGCAATTTCCAGTTACTGACCGTAACCTATACAAAGTGCCCTTGTCAAACGCCTGGGCGAAAAGCGTGCATTTAACACCGCTGTTGGTTTCTTATCGATAAAACAGAAAACAGCTCCTTCATTACAACTAATATGATCCATTTTCTGACACTGCCTATATCCAGCGATAGTTATTCTTTCAAATCCCCAAAACACACGCTTTTTCTCACATTTCACAGGCAGTGAACCAAAGTGGTGAATTAAGTCTTCTCTAGACCCCCTCTCTCTAGAGACACCGTATGTGGCTTGCTAGCTCTCTACAAACAATTGAACAGCTAGTGTGGGTGGCGTACGCCATAAATCATGTTACCATGGGGTTAAGGCCCACTTGGAGTTGTTTATGCTCAATGCACCACTATCTAACTTTTGCCTATCTAACTTTTACTTTGTTCAAATGTATGTCAGCTAAACTAAACTTAAGCTTGGCTAAACTTCTACATGGAATAAAAGCCATCCATCCACAGCTCTATTGACAGGCATTGAAACCTCCGGAAATACAGTGTTGAGGTTCAATTAGATCCTAATGGAAACGGTGGGAGGCTGTGATGGCGTAGGAGGGGAGACTTGTGTGTCTTCACATCTGCCATAGCAATACAAAGCAATTCACAGCTTATTTATCCCATATTGGGTTTATGGCTAAATAATGAGCTGCCCTTTAAAAATGGGATATTTCATTGTGTTGCAACAGTCCTCCCACCTGGGAGAGGACGTGGGAGTTTATCACCTACGACAGAAATACCAGCAGAACTACTCTTTGTACTCGGTTGGCATGTGCTTTTGACTGCCCATAAGGATGGCCGGGTGCTCAGTACCTTCAACATACAGTCGTTCTCTGCATTGAAGACACAGCAAGCGGTGCGTTTTTTGGGGACTTCACAATTTGTGACACTTTGAAACTTAATTGCCTGCATTGATGTCCCAGAGTGTTTCTGCATCTCAGTGAATATGTTTTTGGCTGGTGAAATAGGTGCGAGGTGGAGTCTGGGGATGGATTTATGACACTTGTCTGGGGGTTTCTCTCTGTCTCAGTCTGATTAAAAAAAAGAAAAGAAACAGACTTCGGTACAGCTGCAACCCACTTCTGCAGTCACAGTTCGAACACGAAAAATGGAAGATATTTAACTTATCCTGGAATTACTTTCCTCCAGCCGGTGTATTTCACAATTTCATTGAAAATGGGTAATGGGCATTGATTGTCTGCAAAGCTTCAAATGATTTAACTCCAAGATGTAGTCCTTACCCTTTCAATATCTATGATCTATGATCAGTGGCGGATTTAGCAAATTGGGGGCCCAAGGCGAAGATATGTATGGGACCCACCTCATCCCGTCTTTAAATTAGAACAGAGAAAAAAAATGTACAGACTGAATGGTGGATAGGAAGGTAAAGCTAATCTACACAGAAGTAAAGGTTGGAGAAAAGAAAAAAAATCTTCCCCTTTAAACACTGCATACACTTCTTTACTCCAAAATGAAGATGGAAAGCAGAGAACACACAAAGTGTAGCACTACACAAACTAATAGTCACAATGGAACTCGACAGAGAATAAGGTTTCAGATAACACCTGTCTCAAGTGCAATTGGCATTGCACTTGAGATTGAACATTTCAAAGAAAACTATATATATATTTAAAAAAAAAAAAAAAAGAGAGAGAGAAAAGATAGATTGTTCTCCACATCACACACTTCTGACACAGAGTCCTACTTATTGACGTATTCTCACAGGTCTTCACCTAGCACCACTTCACAGCTAGCTGCTGCTGCTGTAGCGGCATGTTCAACGCTTTGGACGTTGTTGTTCCTGTCTGTATCACCCAACAGTAGCTGTAAAAAAGTGTGTCATCTTTGGCAGCGTTGCCAAATACTTATCGGCGTCTTTTTTCTTTTTTCTTTTATTTGAGCCGCTTGGGTAACTTTATTTCCTAACCCTTTATTTTGTTTTTGCGTTTAGACTCATCTTGCTTTGTCTCTGTTTGTCAACCGCCTACCTATGCCTCTATGTTAAGACCACCACTGGCCCCCCTACTATGGGGGCCCCAAGCGGCCGCCTACCTATGCCTCTATGTTAAGACCGCCACTGTCTATGATCAGTTGTTCACTTCACAGCATTCTGTTAGCTAAAGATAAAATATAGATCCAATGGAGATGTATTTAGTTTAATGGTTATTACACATTAAATTTTTAGTTGAATGGTAGTTACACGTTTTAGTCGTAGTTTAATGGTTGTAACCATTTTTTAAGGATAAGAGGCATCATTTCAGTCCGTTTCACACACAACACAACACGGTGCTTACAGTTCGTAAAGTATTTTAAATGTACCATGGAAGAATCGACTTGCAATGTTGAATCCCTTTATTTATTTAAAGAATAAAACACTATTGATCTGACTGCAAGTTGTTTGCTAATCACACCAACATTTTCCGCCACCTGTATTCATTATGTATTTGTATTCGATTTCTGAGGTAATTGAATGTTGCTACAAGGTTGTGTGATGCAGGGAAACCCTTAATTGAGTTTCACATGGACAGCACAAACCCCTTTGGCTGCGGCCTTGTGATTTAACTTTGATCTAACTTTGATTCGCTTTGATTTAATTTTCCCACAACCCCCGGGCACATCCTTGGTGTCAATGGGCCAGCCATGCTGGGCTCCTCCCCACACAGCCTTCCATCGCCTTCTACCGTCGCAAACATTGGATCGGACATTTTACTTTCCAAAATTTGGCTTGTGGGTGTGTGATCGTTTGATGTTTAGCTGAACTCAAACTCAAACTGCAAAATATCAAAGCCAAAGGCAAATTACGTGAGTCTTCCAAGGATTCTTTCACCCATGCTGCCAAACAAAAGAGAGAGGGATCTCAGTGCTGGAACCTGTAGGGTTCAGAGTCTTAGAGAATAATCAGTCTAATGTGACGGCTTAATCCGCTTAGAGAGCCATTCACACAGATCATAGAAAAAGACTCAGAGCATCACATCTACCAACTTCCTCCTTAAAGGCCAACATTACTACCAACATTACTTTAAGGATTCATTATATATAGATATGGAATGCCTTATGGAATGGTTATTTTTGCTGGTTCTAGCGAGGTATGGAAAGACTTAAGTCCCCCTTATTTTTAAAGGCCTTTGATGCAGTCTGAAATCTCAACACAATAGCCTTGTTACAGACCCTCTGCAGGCCCGGGGGAGATTGGGTGGATCCTATATGAATGTGAACAGTTCTGTTTCGTTTTGAGGTCGTATTGCAAATTATGTTACATGCAAGGAAATCCCAAAATTGATTTTCTGGGGAGATAGCTCCTCTCTCTCTCAATATTCAAAAGGCTTTATTGGCATGTGAAATGTACATTTACATTGCCCATAATGTCTCCAGGCACCTTATTATTCTCTCTCTCTCTCTCTCTCTCTCTCTCTCTTTCTCTCTCTCTCTCTCTCTCTTGCTGCCTCAGTGGTCCAATAGGACAGCATTCATCCATGCTGTGGCATAGATTGCGGCTTCTTCTACCTCCACCAACATGCCTTATTTAAAAGCCCAAGAGTATTGTGGACTTAGTATTCTTGTCATGCCAACACCAGCTAAAAGCTCCTGCACTGTACTTGCCAGTGCAGGATGGGTGTGGATGGGTATTCCATCCAGGATCCTGGCCTTTCCACTTCGGGCCACACAGCGGTTCCTCTGCACCCCTGGACTGGGCTTACTGGTCCCCGCCTGACTGCTGCTGAGGCGTGCTGGTCAGATGGGCTACCACAAACATTTACTCTTTCTCCAGCAGACATAAATGGACTCACTCCCTTCCATCGTAGTGTTCTGCATTCCTTGTCTGTGTTCTACTTCTCCAGTCCTGACTTACTGACAATTCCATTTGTCAGTAAGTCATTGCTCAGTAACCGGACATGTACAGTTTGTGGTTAAATAGTCCTTAATCCTGCTTTTGTAATTGTTCATGGTGATTTGGTATTCCAGTTTAAGGTGATCCTGTAGCTTACACCAAGATGAGGGTGCAAAAGATTTAAAAGCACTTTCACCGAACGTAGTGCGCGTCAGAGGAACGTTATACATAATAAAACTGCTAGACAGAGTGATACGAGTACTGTTAGTTCTAGGAGCCAGTAGAGAACACAAATAAGGAGGTAGTTCGTGCAAAATTGCCTTATAAAGAAACATATACCAGTGTTCCATTCTACCGTTGTAATGTTCCTGTTCAGTGCTGCCCTGCAGAGCCAGACTCTTTCCCCTGCCAGCATGGGGTCCAGCCTGCAGAAGGTAGGTGTGGTCAAGCAAGGCCACCCTCTGAGAACACCAGCAGTCAGCCAGGCTGGGCGAGATCACCGGTGTACGCCCTGTGGGAGCGCTGGAGAAGCTGGTGGAGGAGGGGCTCATGGCCATGCAGAACCTCCTAGAAGATTGAAAAAGCCTTCTTGGTTTCTTATTAGTGCGCCGATCACTCAATTGGAGGTGATGCTGCAACACCAAGTCAATCAGACATGGAATAGTGACCTAGCCTAACCTATTGCTTTCATCCCAAATGAACAAAGCCGTGGTCTTTTTTGTGAAGGAAGCAGTACATGTTTGTCTGGCAATGTTTTGTTCAGGGATATGTGCGATGGAAAAAGTAACTATAAATTACATGTCCACTCAAGTTTCCCTGATATTAAAGGCATCCACTAAAATAATTATTTCGGCCTTTTATTCCCAATAAACATTTGAAGCAGGAACAATTTGGCAGAATCGCAAGTGCTTTCACTTTGATAAGTGATAATAAAGGGGCATATAACTAGGAGATCAGAAAGAACAGCATAATTAACACTGTCAACAATGTAGCCGGTGATTACACCAAGTGTTGATGCTGGGTGCAATTTAAACTGGCCAAAGTAATTAATTAGACTCCCAATCATTAGTCAGGCAACCCTGCAAAGCAATATTCATACAATTAGTCAAAGTAAAGGATCACTTTAATGACAATTTAAAGGGTAACATCTGTCTCCCAAGATGCAAAGAATTCATCGACTTGACGTAGGCTATTGGACGAGAATAAGCTTTTGTCTTAAAAAACAGTAAAATAAGTTCTAAAAGACTTTTGTCCGAGTTTCTTTGGAAGAAACCTTTACTAATGGAGAATGAGATGTCTTGGAAGGGCCCACTCTGCCTTGTGGCAGTGACATAAATCTTAGTAATCGAAGTCTGAGGGGTTTACACCAGCTGGATATCGAAAGAGGAACAGCATACTATAGTGAAGAGGATTCATGGGGCTGGTGAACAGATACATCACACAATTTGATCCTATTTACGTTGTAGATTGCCCTTTTTCACACCTGTTCATAGAACACCTTATGCTGTCCGATTTCTATAACATGAGAGATTGAGTTTACTGTTGACTGAAGGAAATGTGTCATGGACACTCACAGCATCTGCTGGGAAATGATATATGTATTGCATACATGCACAGACTGTCACACATACACCTGTACACACACAGTACCTACAGTATATACACACACTGTCACACACGTGCACACACGGTACCTAGAGTACATGCACTGTCACACAAACACACACACACACACACACACACACACACACACACACACACACACACACACACACACACACACACACAGAGTAGCTACAGTACACACACACAGTTCCTACAGTACATGCACAGATTGTCACACATTCACATGCACACTGCCCATCTTCCAACAAACCTGTAGAACATAATATGTGCTTTAAGGGGGAAGCAACCTTATCAACATGGAGTCGTTAACAGTCGCCCACAATCAATTTCTGGAACTGGAATTCTGTCCATTGGCTGACAGATTCAATGTGTTGCCCGGGTGTTAATGGAGCCAGTAGTTGCTCGTCTTCAAATTGAGTATACTTACTATAAAACGGGGGACAAACTCAAAGCTTCTGTCTGGCACCAACGCAGGCACTGCTTATATTCCCTGTGTGCTCGTTTGTGAAATGTGTTTGACCTGTGTTAAACACGGGTCGTGTTCACAAGCTACCTAGCCATGTTCCTGCGCTACCGTGCCATGCTCCTGTCCCAGAGTTGCCCACCCACACCCTGAAGGGTGGTCCATCGCAGCCTGTTGTGTCCTGCTCCCAGTAGATTCAGGATGTCTGCCTGATTTTCTGCAATTGGGTTCGCGCCCTTGCACCTATAAGTCTCTCTCTCTCTCTCTCTCTCTCTCTCTCTCTCCCTTATCTAAAGTCCATATCGTCTGTTCTTCAATTTAACAGGTCATTCAATCCAACAACTTTAAAATGAAGACAAAAAAAGGTAAATTAACATTTTGTCCATGACAGAAAAGGTCAGATGTCTGCTTATATTACTTAAAAACATATTTTTTTAACCTTTTATTAATACAAGTTATTGTTCACATCTCTAATGGCTGATTAGAGTATGTTTCGAGCATGGATTTTGCATTTTGCATTTTGCATTTTGCAACACCTTTAACAAAGCCTACCAACACCACGTTAATAATGCATGTTATGATCTGCCCTACGGCTCTGAAACCACCTTGTTAGTTTGGGCCTTCATTTTGGAGACCTGCCCATGGCTTCATTGACAACATAGCCATGTTTCTCATTCAATTTCACAGGCAGTATCGGTTACAGGCAGTCATAATGAGATTTGACTTGGACTAAGAAAATGAGAATCTGGGCCTGATTACATGTAAATACGATCCCTTCCCATCCTGAAGACCCGACTCCTCAGGGAACGCCTCATAAGCTGACTCGTGCACTTTTTCCTCTATGATTATTTAGCGCCCAGATAATGCTTTGTTGATCCCAATGGGAAATGCTAGGTCCTCGGCAGCAGGTTCAGGACACTAGTAGAATGGCTAAAGAGAGCCAGCTGCTGTGAAGAATGGCCACCTGTGAGGACGGCACTCCGGATGATGAGCAGTCCCTAGAAGGTTCTTTGGTGAGCTGTGCCATGCTTGTGAATTGTGTTTTCCTCCATGCCTCATTTCTTGATACAAACACAGGAAACCAGCAGACCTGGCCATGTCCTTGAACGTTGAACCAAACGGGTATGTTTCTTGGGACAGATAGGCTGACTGGCTGTGTTTCTGTCACATTAGTGGCACATGTTTTCAGTGGCTGTGCCAGATATTGTGGCCGGGGCTCTCTCTATATGGCAGCCCATCAAGTATGTGTAAAGTGTGACGTCAATCACTCTCACTGTTAAAATTAAAACCATCGGCAAACAGACAGATGGCTGACTAATGAGCAAACCGTTGAAGAGACGGGGCCAGTGATGTTTTTCTTTTTTACAACCCCCACAACCCAAGATAGTTGGGAATGAATCAATATCTATTCAAGCAGTGACATGCGACACTATTTGGATGTACGACCACATTAATGTGTTACTCACACATGACCTCTTTTGCCAAGTTTCTGCAATTCAGTGTCATTCGATGTAAACATGTTGGAAAACAAGCTGTCGGAATTCAATCAACACAATTTCTTTACAGGAGGGAAGGGAAGTTTATGGACAAAAAGTGAAGAAAATAATTTGTCTGGTCCTTGGTACTATTTTGAGAGACAGATACACTTTAAATTGTAAGTGAATCACAAAAGTAGATTTGGCAATACGCAGGAAGGTAGATGTACAATAAGGCCTTTATGGATATTGCCCTGGCAGATTATTTACTTATGATGTAGTCCAGAGTTAACAGTTGCAAAATCAAAACTTAATGTATCTTCTTGATGGTCTCTGCCCATCTCATGCGCCATAACCTAGGATTGTTCCTACACGCCTCAGCGATGTTTATGTCCGTAGGCTTATGTGTAATCATCACACGGTAGTTTGTCTGTGTCAGTGGGCGTGTGGGTTTTGCCAAGGTAAAACTGAATTATACGACTCCCCAGGCATGTTTCAGAGTTTCCTACCATCATCTTCAAGACCATCTGTAGTCACAGTTGAAAACAGGAATGTCATCTTTGTATCTCATTAATCATATATCGTTCATTGTTTCTGGTCATTAGGCAACATATTCGGCTATGTTTCTTTAATTGCCTTTTGCCAAATTTTGAGTCAAAACTGCTCCAACATCTTCTTGATCTCTTCCCCTCTTCTCTGTACATGTATACAGAGTCATTAATATACCAGTTAACAAAATCTAAAAAGGTATCTGGCCCAGAGCCAGGGCCGGCAAACATGTCGTGGTGCCTTCACACAAACCCTGGAATGTCATCCTGCTGCAGTATGGATGTGTTGTGGGTGTAAGAACATAGACATGAACATTTGTATAAAGTAGTGCTAAAAATGTATAATTTAATAAAATTGTAGAGCAATTACCCTTGACAATATGCTCGAATTGCAACCAACTGCATTATTTTGCATATTTTGCATATTTTGCATTGATATTTGCATTCAAGCTTCCGAGGTATTAATTTGACGGTCAATATTATTTGTAAGAGTCACCCGTCAATCAACTAGTCCATTAATTATTTAATTAATAATGCATTGCTTAACGGAGACTATAAATACGCTACAAAGCTGTGTGCCTTATTGTCAGAAGCAGCACATTCGACGTATTTGTTTAAAGAAAGCAAGTTGTTATTTTTTCGTTACTGTATTAAAAAGCTATTTATTATTATGTAATATGACTAAGCTTTGTATAATAACATTTTATGAATCTTAACTTTGTTTTTAAATTACGATTAGAAAGTCGTAAACATGACGAAACTGCCATTTCACAACGACGACGCGTTTACTTAAATTCCAAGATGGCTACTCCTAGCATCCAGCGTTTTGTTTTATGAAAGAAGCCAACAACCCAATGGATTATTGTCTTTTTTGGAGTATAGATAATAGATAATTTCTGTACAAAACAAATCCAGGTTACTGCGGTGTCTTGTTTGTGAGTTTAATTTCACTAACGGGGATGTATGCTCGAGGAAAGGGAAAGAAGAAGCACAACAACAAAGCGGTGAAGGATGTGAGTGACAGCGATAAGTACGCCGACCTCTTGGTGTTCGGCTATGCCTGCAAGGTCTTCCGAGACGACGAAAGGGCTCTCTTCCACGAACATGGCAAACACCTCATTCCATGGATGGGGGACAAGAAGATCACTATTGATAGGTCGGTTGAACAAACTTAAAAGGAATCGTTATTAACCACATCTGTCCCATTGCCTATTGAAGGGACTGTCTGGAGTCGGTTTTGCAGAAGCAGAAGCCAGAAGCCAATGTTTCTTCCTGACTACTAATGTGTCTTTGGATCTATGAACTACAAATGAATTGTAGTTTCTTTAATGCCAAGATGCGAATCTCTGCCAATTATTGCAATCCTGCTGCCTATCACGATATATGTATTTGTATTCATGGGAAATTCAGACCAGAGACAGCACTCAAGTTGCTTAGCATTTATAACCCTCAAGGCAAACCATGTCAACCTTGAAGTGGACTGCGTCTTGGCATGCAGGAAAGAATTTTCTCTGGAAAGCTAAGACCCAGGCAATCAATATGATGAATATGGATATGGAATAACAATAAAAAATATGATGAAGTAATTCTTTCCAATTGACTTATTGTTGTAAGTCCAACAGTACAAAGCTGTCATGATATGTTGCCATGGCAATGCCCACCAAACCAGAGCAAATTCTGCTCAACCTGACCTAAATCTCTTGTAGCCCGAGTTAAAAGGAAAACATAAACTCTTGTGTAAAAGCTCAGTCTGTCATTCCCAAATGCTTTCTTGTCTCTTAACAGAATATTGCTTCGGATTCACAAAAGCAATATCTTGTGAGATTTCAATGCACACTAATCTGCATGCTTTTTAAGAGAACTGCAAAGTTGGGCATTCATTTGAACGCTGAATGATTGTGACTTACTGACCGATCAGCCTTTTCCATATGTATACGATCAAACCCTCTTTGGTCTGCGTTCACCGTGCTCCTGTTTTTATTTGTGCAGCCTATGTATGTATGTCTTTATCACATAACCCAGTTCTTCCCCCAGCAAGGGAGGCAAAGGGGTCCCGCCAGACCCCCAATGCCCAACAGCAGCACCCCCCCATTTCTTTGTCTCCACGAAGAAACTTCAACTGAGCGGTGGCGTAGAGGAACGAACGCAGGGAAATGTCCTCCGTTTGGGTTCTTACGGATAGGTATTTATGTGCCCGGGTTTGTGTGAATGTAACTTTCTTTGCAGATTTACAAGTGATGATGAGCTTTACAGGGGGGATTGAACCCTGTAAGGTAAGAGGAGAGCTGTTTTCTCTTTTTTCTTTTTGTTTTCTTTTTGGTTCCGGTTTTCTGGTTTGTAGGAATTGCAAAAAAAAAATCAAACTTTGCTAGATAACTTGCTAATGATTGTTCAAAGTAGGCTTAAGCTGTTTAGAAAGTTTCCAATACGTCAGTGCCTCACACAAGCACACCCCATAACAGGATGGGGTAGCAGCACTTATATTCCTCTTTCAATCATTCTTGTTAATCTTTATGTATCAGAACAACTCTTGGTTTTAAATCCCTCCTACCCTTTCCTTCCCTCCCCACTCCTCCCCTTATTGTCTCTGACTGCCAAGTAGTTTGTTGTGTGCGTGCGCATGTGTGTGGGAGTGTGGTTGTGCGCCCTAGCGTGCGTGTGTGTGTGTGTGTGGGAGTGTTTTAAATCCCACGTTTTCCTCCGCCTGTCTAACCTTCCCGTTGGTCCAACAGATACGATGGACGTGGTCACGTGCATGACCTCTCAGAGTATGACAGCGGGTCGTGGAACACGTCCTACCAGCTGTCGGAGGAGGAGGCCCGCATCGAGACGCTGTGCGACGAGGAGCGCTACCTGGCCATGCACACGGACCTGCTAGAGGAGGAGGCCAGACAAGGTGAGCCGCCGCTCCGTCCCTCGGGCCCCGGCCATCCATAGGGCTGCTCCATCCCCAGAGACCAGCCCTCTGCACGTCTTGTAGGGCTGTCAGGTTCTTGTCGGTTGGTTGGTCGATATGCACTTGTTCAACCACATTCTCATTGGTCGGACAGCCGCTGGTGTTACTTTTATAAGGAAATATAAGCTTCTTAATCCATTATGTTCGGGGGCAGGAGGGACATATGCAGACCGGTGTATTTTATTTTTGATGATGGGCTATATTGTGTTAGACACAACATTAATTATGAATACAAATGATAGTCTCGGTTCCGGTTCTCTGTTATAATAATCCTATTGTTTAATAAAGACTAGATACTATTGACTTCTAAGACAGGAGATCAAAACACCCCGGGTTTCACGCCCAATTTCAGGATGACTGCCCTTCTACTTACTGTGCACAACACAAGACTACAAACAAATATAAACCATGTCAAATAAGCTTGTGGTTAAGAAAAAGAAGACAAAAGGTGTGTTGGCTTGTTATAATTTTTTCATGTTGTTTGCGATACAACTTTCCTGTTTAATGCCTGAAAGGCTTTGAGTATGAACGTATCAGACATGGCCCCTTGGCCCACATCCCAGTGTCTTCCATTGGGACCCATTATATCCGACACAGAACAGAGCCTAAATCTAATCTTCAGACGTCTTGTCTTTCTTGTACGTGACGCTGCCCGGCGCAGTGCTCCATGAATTATTGAAGCTCTGCTTCAAGTCGGACTCGGACCATGAGTGGATCTGAAACCCACTGACTTCCTCCAAACAGCACTTGTGTGATATTTATGCTACCAGGTTGAATAGAGTGCACTGTGGCAAATGAAGTTAATGTGATGATTTTTTATCAACCTATCGATTGGTCGTGGAGTTGGTCGAATTTCAGTCTAGCAAGATGTCCTTGGGTTGACTACAGCCCTAATGTCTTGGTTGTCTGGCCCGGACTGCCTGGTTCCACTGTCCATTCTCGCGTTGTGTAATCGGCTGTATTTGAAGGAGTGGGACTGCATATAGTTAATCACAATATGATAATGGTCACCTGTGTGTGGCGCTTATCGGGACATATTGTCATTCTCCTCACAATTTTTCTGCCTGAAGTTGATTTTTTTTTCAGTGACACAAATTTTTCAATCGGAAATGATTAAGCACTGCACATTTAACGACTGACGTGTGCTGATATTCTCTCGGCTGTCACACATAAAAAACGCGTCCTTCTGGGAATACAAATCTGCAGCCTGACAACAGACAGCAGTGTTGTGCTCTCAAGGGTGTATTCTCCCATGATGGTTTGATACCATCACAAAGTAAACAAACAAACCTGGATGCCGCACAGCTCGCCACTGTTATGTGTGAAAGAAGGTGTAAAAAACTGAAACGAAGAGTATGGTGGCAACCTCCATCTTAAAAGTCCACCCTCACCACTTGTCTTTGATGACTTATTGGCATCGTGCACCTTGCTGTTGTTGGGGTGCAATGCACAATGCTAACGTTAGTTGTGAAAGTACAAAGTCACTTTCAAAAAAAGCCCAGCTGGTGGTTCTGCAACAGGCCGTTCACGATCACAAAGGGATTGGCGTAGATGATCTTCCCTCTGCTGACGGAAATCTGAAACTTGAATTAGCCTAAGCTGCCCCACTGAATTCCTCTTTCTATTCAGAGGGCCATTTCTAAGGCATTATCCAGGTTATGTTTTTCATATAGTGTAACACAGCCTCAAGGCTTCTGGGAAAATAAGCATACTATATATTTTAGGTCAACACGTGTAAACACATAGGTTTATTGTTTATTTTCATAGGATTTCTGAAAGGCTGTTCATTATATAACCAGTGAAACTCAAAGATCTCAAGTCTTATCCATGGTATGCAGATGAGTTAGCGAAGGCCAGGCTGTGTCTCCGAGCAAATATTGCATTCTAAAAATACAAAGGTCTGCTCGACACCTTCTTAAAAGAATCATTTTGCAAACCTTTCATTTAAGTGCTTGAATGATGGATGCCCTCTAGGCTCCTGAATGTGTTGATTGACATTGTTATTCATCAAGCTGTTGTTTTGTTGTTTTGTTGTTTTGGCTGATACTCTCATAGTGTCTGGGTTTGTCTGTTAATAACACTACATTTACCAATCAGTTGTGTCTTATTTAATGATTGAGGGGCCAGGCCTTGTCTGTGGAGGATTTTACAAAACATATGAATATAAAGCAGCCTAACAGAGTTTTTTGGTCTACCGATGCCACTCCATATTTAAATGTCAATACTTAAACACAAGCAAGGATCCCTGGCAGAGAGTTGCTCAAGCCAGACTGGTTTATTTTATTGATTGCTAGAAATTGCCTTTGTGTAAAATGTCTATAGGAAAATAAACCGATAAAGTTCAAACTGTCAAAAAATACATTATTCCAGGCTGTTTTTTTATAAATACAATTCTTTAAAAGGTTTTGTCCAGGCATAAGAAACTCGATTTAGTTGGAAATGACTCCTCTTGCCTCCGTTCATTATAATGAGAACATGCACTCCTAAACCACAGGCCTAAATTGCATTCATTGTAGTAGGAAGCCAATGTTTTAAGTGAAATATGCCATCTGAGGCCAAAACGCACAGGATGGAATGAGATTGCTGTTGATTTGTGCGATATTCAGGGACTGCTTTTACAAGTAGTGTAAACTTGTACACACACTCACACACACACACACACACACACACACACACACACACACACACACACACACACACACACACACACACACACACACACACACACACACACACACACACACACACACAGTCCATAGGCTTGTTTGCCCTTGAATTGGGAGGCCTGGCCCCTCACTCAGGCTATTACCCATCTGTCCACAGAAGAGCCATCACAGAAATATTAATAATATTGATGGCGTGCTTGGGGATTTGCACCCTTGTGTCTTTAATCATTATAAAAGTTAGTGTTGAATGTCAATGGGAAAGAGGTGTTGGGGACAGGTCACTTTAGTAATTTCTTTTCAGTCTTCTGGCCAATTCAATAGTCAATCGTACATCAGCAGAAATTCCACATAGAGTTTAACTCTTTTTGGCAATACATAGAATGCATCTTTACTAAACCAACATACAGCTAAACTGCAATACATCATAATTCGACGTACAGCGAATTCAGACCCCCAATTTTCTGGTACGTTTAGAGTGGGGATTACTCCATAAAATTGCCTATGAAAAGCACAAGTGAAGGATCGAAGCATTACTGGCAGAGCAGGTACGGGCAGCAGAGCGGAAGCCGGACAAAAACACTCAAGCTGGCGCCGCGCTAGGAGCCTATGGAGCTCTGTCAGATGAGGCAATCATTGCAGCGGTCACTGGCACACCATCCGCGACAGAAGAACGTCTTCTTTTGTTTAATAACGCGTTTGACCATAGTGTTTATCGTCGTGCTGCGTCTTATCGAATAAGACGGTAAACCGAGGACCTGACTCTCTGTGGTGACCGACGACCCATGGCACTCATCGCAACAGCAGGGGTGCTAACCCCGCTGCCCTGGCCAAATTCCAACCCGGCTCTTGTACCAACATGGCTCCCCAGATCATCCCCGGTTACATTCTCCGCACCTCTCCACTCTGACACCCAATGTGTGGCTGTCCCGACCCGTCCCCGCCACACACACACACACACACACACACACACACACACACACACACACACACACACACACACACACACACACACACACACACACACACACACACACACACACACACACACACTGTAAAGGGGTTTGGGTACCTTGAGAAGCGCTATGTAATGCAATCAATTATTATTATTATCGAATGCTAAATTCAAGGCTGCTAATAATGGTTATTTTTGACTCATTAATCTGCTGGTCTATTGATAAATGTTTTGATTATTGAGTATTATTAACAGCCGTAGCATGTGTTACCAGAGCCCAAAGTGATGCATTGAACTGGCTTGCTTATCCTGTGCACCACATGAAGTGTGTTGGCTGCACAGTTGGCTCACGCCATAAGGTCATGCGTTCAAACCCCGCTGGGACCATTCTGTGAGGAGTTTGGATGTTCTCCCTGTGTTCACATTGGTTTGCAATTTCCTCCCACGCCAAAAGACCTTTCACGGCCCTAGGCACCCGCAGTAAATCTGCAGTCTGTGGCAGGCTCCGCACTGCGGCTGCCCTCCGCTCCTTGTGCTGCTGCCGAGGGGTTAAGAGCCCAGATCTAGGGCCGGCTCCCAAAGCCTACTTTCAAGGTTCGGATAACCGATTTCCCAAACCAATATTTTAATCCCCGGAGCAAAAAAAATAGAAAGTAGTAAATCATAGCGCGTTTCTTCCCCTGCTTAGCTTGCGGAGGCCACTGCCTCCAAGTTTTTATCAACTGATCTTTTTTCCTGTCTACACTCTTCCTTAAGAACGCAAAGATCAAAACTAGACCATCACGTAGGATTGACGCGCGGCTATCTCATCCACTCGGTCCAAGCTGGACGCGGTTCTGGTGGAGCTTTGATGTATCTTAAAAGTTAATAATTAACTTGGTGAACTCGACTAAAGCGTTCTCAGACTGAGAGATGTCTCGTGCCCTTAAAAATGTTTTTTTTTTTTTTTTATCAATGGGGTACTACTGGGATATTTGGATGAAATGTATCTCCTACCTGCGGTTCGCGAATATGCAATAGGCCTGGAAAATATAGGCTTGATTTTTCTTCTTCTTGATGTTGCAGAGGAAGAGTACAAGCGTCTGAGCGAGGCCCTGGCTGATGAAGGCACCTACACCGCCGTGGGATTCAAATACACCGCTGACTACTACGACCCCTCTCAGCCCACCGAGGAGGAGGAGGCCAACAGAGAGGCTGGTGAGGATACACGCATGCACACACACCGCACGCATACAGAAGCACATACTGGCACACAGACTGACACACGCATGCTCATCAGTCAGCTTTATTGTCAATTCCAAAATATGTGCAATAAGGAGAAAATTCCAAATTATAAAATGAGGTACAATAGAATTAAGTCATTTCTCCAAGAAATAATTCTAAATAGTGCAATGTTAAGACAAAACGGTATATATACAATAAAGTAAAAAAAAAAAGAAGTAAAAAAATTATTTTACTCTCTGAATCATCGAGTCAAGAGAACAAGCCAGACGTCTCTCTCATGCTCCTCTCTCCTCCACCTCCCCCTCCTGGTTTTCGTATGGGTGTCCGTCAGAAGAAGCAGAGCAGGATGAAGACGAGGAGCCCTTCGTAGCGCCGGCCGGTCTCACCATCCCCCCCGACGTGGAGCTGGTGAGTGACCACCGTATTCACGTAGGTCTTATGGCTCTGCGTCGTGGCAGAGTGGATACATTTTCAGTTGATCTAAACGACCAATCAGCGTACCCCTTCTCCAGGCATCTACCTTGATGATGACGGGAGTTATTGTCTGTTAAGAGTGTTCCCGGCTAGGGGGTGTGGCCTGCGAGGCCATACGCCCTAGCCCTTTGAGACTTAAACTGTGGTTAAGAGCTACAGAAACCAAAAGGGCTGATTTATAAAGGAAATGGGGGATTAGCAGCAAAGTGATGCTTTGGCTGCCTGACAATAAAAGCAAAGTTAAGAGCCTACTTTAGACTTGAGACTTATGAGGGGGCCTTTTACATTATGGATGACATTTTATAGATGCAATGAGGCCAGTTGAAATGAATGAATTGTGAAGGTCTTTGAGACTGTGATGTAAACACAGTAATGCTCATTGTATTTAATAAACGGAGGACTTGAAATGGAGTGCAGTGTGGGGATGAGGTTTATTATGCTGCGCAATGTCTGCCAGCGAGTCTGCAGGGACCAGTGTTTGATCCCCTTTCTTTCTTGTTGCATGTGTGACTCATACGCCATTACATATGATGCGGGGTTGTTAAAGCTAAGAGCATTTGAGATTGTGGGTACTTACTCTGGTTATAGGCTTTTCCGGATTCCCAAGCCTCATCTCTAACCGTTTGGACGCAAACACACTGCTCACTTTATTTTTTTATCAATCACTTAACCACTACAGAGATGCACCATTCATGGATCTAAGCATATGCTTTGAAGTGCAGTGTTTTTAAACGTGTATATCTACATTGTCTTGGGGATTCAAAGCCCTCCCACGTCACTGTGGCTTGTGACTGGAGCTGATTGTCATCTGTCTCACAGGCAGCCTAGGTTAATCACAGACACTGGATAACAGGTGTGGGCTGTAGCAGTTACAGCCAATTAGAATCCCTTTCCCCAGTTCCTATGGAAAAGTTTGACGGTGGTCAAACTGATCACACCAACCCGAACCGTTTAATGATATAAAGGTGTTGGAGAAAGGTCTGCCCTATCGCTTCTGGTAGCAGATCAAGCAGTGCAGCCTACACAGTTTTGTGTTTAAAAATGCTTACATTTCTTTTACTCGAGGACCACAAAAAGACACACACAGACTCACTAATACAAGCTAAGTACAAAGGTGACGGGTTTGTTTGTGCAATCTTGTGTTGTATGATTTAGTTCACGCTTCGCAGGTTTTTATATTTGAGATATTCTTTCTTTTAATCTACCGGTTATTATTTAGGCCAGTCGCCCCTGCTTGGGTCTGTTGGTTGATGCAGTGTTGGGCTTGCATCACACTCATCACACACAGCGCCCCCCCCCCCCCCCCCCCCTCCCAGGGATCCTTGTGTTCAACAGCTACACGGCCATGTCGGCCCCCGTCCACCACCACTCGCTTATGCGTGAGATGAAACCTGGGCCTTTTTCATCGCTACATGGTCTCTGATCATGTACTGCATGTTCAGGGTTTCCCGCAGCACTTTACAGCTTAAGCGGCTGCCTAAGCAACACAGGCCTGCCGCCTTAACTTTTTTTTTTGTGAATATTATACAAAGTATATAATAATCTAAACTTCATTCACTCTCTCTGGGCCCTAGTTAGATGGTCTAAAACGCAGACGTCAAGGTGCAAAGTCAAAGTACTTTGTGCGCGGTTCTACAGCGCTGTTGCTATTATGACGGCGAGATAAATGAGCTTTGTGCCCGACGCAAATCTAAAAAGGGTTGGGCGGAAACCTGTTGGTGTGTTTTGGGCGTAACGTGCAATAAACCTGCCATCCCCTTTTAAGACCCAGCGCATTTGACTTGGCGAGTTGATATTTTGACAGCGCGTTTGCAATCTCCGCTGAGACAGATGCATGACCACATGAATTTCAAACTTCAAATGGTTCAGTTTATGGCCAAATAATAGGCATAATTCTCACATGGAATAGCGTTTTCTTCTTCAACTTCAGAAACACTGATTTGTCATGTAAATTGCGGCAAAGACAACTTAAAACATATATGATATGCGGACGCGGCCCTCGATGGCCGTAACTGTGGGTCTATTTAATGATATGCGGCAATACATTAACAAACATCGTTTGTTACCAGTATTGTATACGTTATCGACTTGTGTTCATAATATGCATACCCCCTGTTAATATACATCGCCATGGACTGTATGCGTTACGTGTTTAGTTTGCATGTGTTTAAACAGATGGGTGCGCACACACACGCGGACCAAGCATCACCCGCATTCATTCATTCTTTTAAACACTCGCGGTAAAACTGTGTTTTCTCACGATCAAATACTCATCAATCCTAAAAGTAATGGGCTTGTACACGATGTCTGTGTCAAGAACATATGTGTTTGCTGTACGGTGTTTGCAGATGCATTGATTTAAAAGTACAACTTAACGCTGTATCAGCTGTTCTTTCCCAAATAATTTAACCAACCATTTACCCTAAAATTTGATTTTGTTTTGGAAGCCTGGAATATACTTTGCTCGAATGTATTATTGTTATTGTTATTATTATTATTATTATTATTATTATTATTATTGTTTTAACGCATGCCATAGCCTACTATACTTCATTCATGTTCATTCATGCAGCCCTATTGAAAAAAATGTTTCCACAATCCACACGCTATTTCTATGCAGTTTCACACGTATGAACAATCTTTGACATCATAATATTTAAATCAGGTTAATAGTTTGCATGTTTGTGCTGTGTATAGCCTATGTGTGTGTAAGCGTAGGCTATGTTGTAGTTCCGACCTGCCATGGCACGTCAAAATAGCAACAACAACTGCGCTATCCGCTATAGACCAGGTATTTTTCGGTCAGTGGCGCAATTGCATTGACGCATTTTTTAGATCACTAAAATAGCACCAAGTATCATTTGCGCCGGAACACGCCCCTGCTTTTCGCCGACACGCCTGGCACCAAGTGTAGTGGCGCCTGGTTGCTGCGGGGGGAAATCAGCTTTGCGCCGGGTGTAAACTAGCAACGACACATGCGTCGGTGTAGAGAGTCAATTGCGCCGGGCGCAAGATAGGGCCCTCTCTGTATAGATCAGGCTGCTGGGCAACAGTCTAACAGCCTGCATGAAAATAAGCATAAATGGTCCACCTGTGAAAGAGTGCAGTGCACCCCACCCCACCACCCCCCCCCCCCCACCACCACCACCACCACCTTAACTAATGGTGCCTTCTATTTGTCCACCTGACTCGATCTGCAAGTCGGATTTCCGAGTTACGAACCGGAAGTTGCAAATAGCACGCCCCCGAGGTCGGAAAAACGACTCGTCAACTCGTCTGAACTCAGAGGACCCCGAGTTCAGTAACAAAGATGGCTACTCCGAGCATCACATGTAAAAACATTGTGGTTTTCTACTATTTTAAGCACTTGTGTTTTTGTTGTAACCAAATGAAGAAGTCGTACACATAGCACTGTATACTGTTACCTATAGGCATGTCGTTACAGTCTTATTATGTGTTAAATACCGCCTATTTTGTAGCTTGTGCAGCTGAAATTGGCTAGAGACGCTCCATGTTGCTATGACAACAATGCCGATTCTTGAGCAGAAAGCAGAGCTCCGACTCGTCTTGTTGTGTGCCAAATAGAACGAAAAACCCGGGGTCACTCGTTTTACGAGACGGATGTGACGTCACACCCGAGCTGCAAGTCGCGATTACGAGACAAATAGAAGGCACCATAACACATTTTCTGCGGGAAACCCTGATGTCCCATGAGTTACTGTGGGGAACCAACGGGCTTCAGACACCATTGAAGGCCAGACATGAATGCGATGTGTTTAAACATTAACGTCTCTCGTGCTAGTTTTTCTACCCTTAATGAGAATGTTTTTATAGTCCGCATTAATGTCATGGAGGGTTCTTATCAAACATTCTGTAGCATTTCCTCAAAAGCTTTGATCCCTGTTCTGTATTATTGGAAAGATGGTGTGTTGGCCGATTTTCATGGTAGAAGTAGTATCAGTCACCCAATAACTTTTAGCTTTTCCTCATTTTATGAAAGGTTTGATAGATGATAGATTTCATGACGATAGTCCACTGCTGTCTGTATCAGCAGCCTATCTCGTCTTCTTTTTCAAACTATATTCAAACATGACTAGAGCCCTTGATCCCTTCTCCTGTCTCGAAGGGCTTCACATTCCCTTAACATAATCCTAAACCCCTTGAGGGAAATAAAAAACTCCTGAATCCTAAAGATGAAACCTTGAGAAGGAACACACAGGAGAGATTCCTCCTCCCAGGGACCCTTGGAAGCAAAATGGGCTCCAAAATGTGCAAACACAGAATGGTAGCATAATAAGCTAAGTAATGCAGTTCAAAATCATCATTCATGACTGGATGTGAGCTGGTCTGTTTACCCCGCTCACTAAAAGAGTGATCCAAGGCTTGATTTCGAGGCGGTTGTTGTTTGTGGCTTTACGTTGTGCCTGGTTCCGAACCCTGATTCCCAGCCCATTTTTTTAAAAACGTTTTTTGTGATTCAGGACAGTTGTCGGATGCTTGAGTGAAACTCGACTCTGAGTGATTTTCCACCGAGCCAATCAGCATCTTGTAGTGAGGACTTGGGAGAAGGTGTGGCTGTAGTGAGCTTCAGAATACAACTCTGATTCCTGATGTGAAACGCTTGGATTCTGCCTTTTTGAAGTACCTCTAATATACGGTTTCTGCTATTGAAGCAGCTTTGATGAAACCTCCAGAAGTATCCACTACAAAATCAACAAGATTTCAGTAATTATTTGAATTATTTGCCTGAATTATTTCTATTCCCTCTCTGAGACCGAACCGCTCATTTTTCTATCATAGTTCGACTTTCTAATCAGGTCATGTTTCCGCCACTTTGACTTTTGTGGCTTCATAAGTGACTTTTGACAAAACCTTCCAGAAACATACACCACAAAATCCCAAACCCTTTTGTTGTTGTTGTTGATGTCGTCGTCGTCGTTGTTTTTTTGTCATTTTCGCTCTGCAGCCAGCGACCAGCAAGACCCACGCCATCATCGAGCGGACGGCCAACTTCGTGTCCCAGCAGGGCGCCCAGTTCGAGATCGTGCTGAAGGCCAAGCAGTCGGGCAACTCCCAGTTCGACTTCCTGCGCTTCGACCACTACCTCAACCCGTACTACAGGCACATCTTGCGGGCCATGAAGGAGGGCCGCTACACTGCCACCGCCGACAAGCCCGAGCCGGACCAGGGTTAGTGGGGTACCGCTAGCTTTCAGAGATACACTTCAACATTGCTATGAACGCGGTCATGTGACTGGCCATGTGGTTCCCCCGAGGCCGCGTTATACCGGGAATATTAATTATCAATCAATTGCGGAGGGAAACATTTCAAATGATATCATTCCTGCGAAAGTTGGCTCCAACCAAGCACCTAGTTGAACTGGATGTCACGTTTGATCTTTGAGAGTTTTAGAGAAGGAAAAGAGTGTACAATAATCCTGATAGTGGAATCTGAAAAATGTAACCAATTAAATGAAGGGAATTTACATCCACATATGCGTGTTTTTTTTTTATACGCCTTTTGTTCAAAGGTTTACAATTAGTTTCATTGAATTAACGACCATGCAACCTGTTGAAGACGAAGGAATGCTATAATATGTTGTGTGAGGTATGATAATTGTTTGGCTGGTTTTGTGTTGTTTATCAGCACCATTAAAAACCATCCGCTCAACAGATCGTATAAAAAAAGCCTTTTATACGAATGGAAATGATTGCGTCCACGATACACAAACATGTTTAATCTACAACGTCAATGGTGAAGGCTGAACGTCCGCCTCTTCCCTGCAGACTCGTCGGACGACTCGGACGCAGACGGCGACGGCAGCTACCTGCACCCCAGCCTGTTCGCCCCAAAGAAGAACGCCCGCCTGGCCGAGATCATGAAGGTACAGCGCACACACACACACACACACGAGCACAGACACCCACACAGACACACACACAGGCGTACATCTCACACACAGATGTACATCTCACATACACAGACACAGACACACAGACACAAAACACATCTCATACACACACACACATATCACACATACCCACACAGTGTTTATTTATTTTCTCTTTCCGCGGGCCTGCTGACGAGGCAACAACTGGCCATACAATTTTTTTTTGGATTATTATTATTTTTTTAAAGTTCGGAAAAAAAAACGTCATTAAAACGGCCAACTTTTTGAAGAGTGTGCATTGTACTGAGACGGACGCGGCTGTATCTTTTTCCTGGAGTAATATTGGGCCATTCCATTATCGTGTCCACACTCTATTACTCAAGTCCACCTGTCTTAACGGGGGAGCTGGGCTCTCTCCGCCAGCAGGCTGAGGGTGTGGTGTGTAGGGGGGGTGGGGGGATTCTGTAGTCCTCGCAGAGAAATCGAATCGGCTCGGTTCGCTAACACGCGCTCCATAACAATTATCGGCCACGCACCGAGGCTGTCCCCTCTCGGAGTCAGCGGCGCACATATCTCTCCATCGCAGTTCGACTTTGAGTTGTGTTTCTGTTCCGTCTCCTTGATATGTATTTATTTAAATTTTTATTATTTTCTTTTGAATAGTAATATTATTCCGTGTCATTTTCGGTTAACATCTTTTTGGGTCAACCTTGACCTTCAATTGTTTTATAATATACATTATACAATCTAGTGTTTCCTCCATCCTGAGGGCCGTGGGGGGGGCGTTGTCATGGCTAGCGCCGTTGTCATGGCTTCAGGAACGGCGACTGTTCGTCATTGAGTCGCCTTGCCGGTTTCTCAGCCTCTACAGGTCATGGACCCCGATCACCCGCTGGCGGCGCTCGTACGCAGAGCCAAGCTGGAGAGCAACGGTGGCTACGCCATCGCCAAACCTAGCGAAGTCCTGGAGCCGCCACCGGCAAGCACGCCCCCACCGGCACAGTACGCCGCTGACCGTGAGTTAGATCTCCTCGCCCCGCCTCTCTTCGCCTCTCCTCTCCTTTCTTCACCTTTCCTCTCCTTTCCTCACCTAGCCTCTCCTCTCTCCTCTCTTCGCCTCCCCTCTCATCTCCTCTGTTCTCACCTCCCCTCTCTCCTCTCCTTTCCCCACCTCTCCTCTCTTCTCACCTCTTCTCTCCTCTCCTCACATCTCTTCTCCTCTCTTCTCGCCTCTCCTCTCCTCATATCTCCTGTCCTTTCTTCTCGCCTCTTCTCTCCTCCCCTAGCCTCTCCTCTCCTTTCCACACCTCTCCTCTCCTTTCCACACCTCTCCTCTCCTTTCCTCTCCTCTCCCCTCTTCTCGCCTCTCCTCTGGCTTCGCCTCTCCTCACCTCGCCTCTCCTCCTATTCTCTCTTCTTGCCTCTCCTCTCCTCACCTTTCCGCTCCTTTCTCTGAGCGCTAGTTTATAGAGCAGCTGTTGAAGTCAATACCTTGGGAGACATCCATATTGGCTCTGAAAGGGCAGGATTAATCTTCTCGTAGTTTTGGGACCGATTCCTTTTCTCTTTTGCTTTTTCCACTGTTCCCCTTGGATTGGATGTGACAGTTTTATTTGTTTACAACTGACAAATAAAACCTTTTCTTTTCCCGGCAATGGGACAAGACTTGTCTGTGAAATGGCCTAAAGTTTGGATCATAAGACTATACTACTATCAAATCGCAGACAGCTGTTTTATAGAAGTCAGGAAATTGAAAATAAAAAAGTAAATGATTGGAACGTCCCCAATACAGATTTGTACTGCAGTGTCTTGTCGTGTTTCTGCATCACCTGGCCTGTTTCAGTGGCAAAACGCAAGGCCCAGCACATTTTCTGTCATCTACTACAATGGGGGTCCGAGGTACCAGGGAAGTCCCATCACTGTCAATCTGTGTTTGCCTCGAGTGTGTAGTGTGGTCCCCAACCGAGCTGTTTAGCATTTGTCCATGACTAAACAAAGATAACACTATTCTCAGGAGAAAGAATGCGAGCCCGGTAAAATCCTCAGTATAAAAGGTATAAAACAAACAACGCGGGGAGCTACTGCAAGCGCTACTATCTGCTAACAGCACTTTGCTAGGTAACCAGGGCTTGTGTCAACAACAGAGCGGGATTAAGTGGCCAATGTTGTTAACCCCACTGCCCGGGTGACAAGAACGCGGAGTGAAGAGGCATGTGTCATAGCGTTGTCTTGTTACGATCTCTAATCATCCATTCGTCACACCTCCAACCGGCCCAGGTTTCATCTCCGACATTTGACAGTTACTTTTTTATCCTTTGCTCCTTCACTCTTTCCCTCTTCCTTCTCTTCCTCTCGCTTTCTTTTCCTCTTTCTTTCTTTTTCCATTTGTCTTTTTTTTTTTGCGCGTACGTGTGCCTGCCTACATGAGACACGTAGCAGAGCCTCGGACAAGGGAAGCTGGCAGAGACTTTCTCTCTCAACCTCTCGACAAGCTGTGCGAGATAATGGAGTAATCTGTGTCCCTGGTCGACAGCACCGTTTAATAAGGTCCTTGGCCATCAGTCTCTCTGCGGGGGGGCCCATCTGCGCCGCGATGGGTTCGTGGATAGGCGGCGTCGCTCCCCACTTGTGCTGTTTTTGTGGTCAGCGGTGCGGTCGGCTACAATGTTCTGGCTCCTCCCAGCAGGCGTCCTGCCCTACAACGCGACCTTGAACCAGAGCCGGCGCAAGGAAAGCCCAAGTAGAAGGAGGGGCTGAACTCTCCACGTGATAGAGGAGAGGATTCCTCCTCCAATCACGTGCATTCGATGAATGAACCAACGCTTGTAATGTCCCACGTCTCGTAGTGTCTGCCCTCAGGTCCTTTGGCAGAGTAGCATGCTAACAAAACGAGACAGTGTTATTTTCATGCTGCATATGGAAAGTCGTTTTCTATTTTGCTAAGAATAATGAAGTGCATAATGGCTTGGCATTTAACTAAGAAAAAAACGTTCTAAGTGTCGTTGGCAGAAATGAATCGATGCTGAGCAGATAAAAGTTACTTGACGGCAAAGCGTCCCTTCAGCCTTCTAGTGTAGAGTAATTCAGTATCAATTAGGTGGCTCTCACTGATGTGTGGGGGAATTTGGAAGGAAACAGGGTTTGTGATGTCGCACAAACTTCAAACTTCTTTATGTCATGTTAATAGGATTCATTATCAAAGCTTTTGAATTCCTCAGATACAAATGGTACTGTGACATGCGTATGAGAACATGAACATGATATGTTTTATCCTTTCTGCCTTGTCGCAGAACAAAGCAACATCTTTGCATCAATAATAAATAGATCAAAGCTACTTGTATATTTCCCCTTGTGAAGTGATAAAGGTGACTGTGACTTGTAATCACTTGTTATCAGAAGTCTCTTTGTTATTTTGAACGGCTACAAAGAGTTGTCATACATTCCGTCAGAACCTCAGGTTTTAATGATGTGGGAAATTTAATAAGGGCTTATAAAGTTAAGCCCTATTTTTCCAACCAATCTGTTGTGTGGTTGGAGCTTCTGGACTGATGATATTTTAATATAGCAGACGTAATAATAATAATAATAGTAGTAAGTCTAATCTGAGTGGCACTAGGAATGATTATAAACGTCGTCCATCATAATTATATAATAATCTTAAAAGACACCAATTAGATCATGATAAAAAGCATGGTGTAATAATCAGAACAAGATTTGTTCATTAATATGACCGCCTGTCGCCATTACAAGGAGTCCAAATGCTTTTTGTTTCTGGACCAGGTTATTTCTGCCCTTCTATTTGCATGCCTTCAAAATTAATTTGTGAATTGAATCCCAGACATTTGCTAACAAAGCAAGCAACTAGCTTCTTCTGTGTTGATCAATTTGCGTTTGTAATATATATTATTTTAAGAACGCTGCTAATTCATTCTACGGGAGAAATACCGCAAAAACGATCGTGTTGATTTGTGAATCAATTATTCATCGACAGAAACCGACACGCTCTGCTTGTGATGGGCATTTGCCATAATTTGACAATTTACAGATTCAATTATTGAACGACCAATTTGAAAAAATAACCAATAGATCCATGCACAATGAAGGCAATCCAAAGTCACTGCGTTGGCTCTGAGCTGATCTGCGTCTCATGAAAGCTGTGCTCTTCAAAGATGAGCTGACAGTGGTGGAGTGCTTACCGCTCCACTGTGTCGGCCCACAACAACACTCCAAGTCCCTTCCACCGCTGCATTAAAGGTCCCATGGCATGCCACCAGGTGTGGTGTGTAGCCGTTACAAGATGTTTTGAAAATCTGTCTGTTATGACATCACAAGTGGGCGTGTCCCCCTAGATGTGTGCTGGATAGATCAGTCTACCAGCCTAACCAGTGGTCTGTAGCAAACGTTGCTCATCTATCCGTCACACATCTAGGTGGTGTGTGTGTGCATCAGTATGTGTGTGTCTGTGGGTGTGCATCAAGATGTGTCTCTGTGCGTGTTTGTGTGTCAAACCTGTGTGTGTGTGTGTGTGTGTGTGTGTGTGTGTGTGTGTGTGTGTGTGTGTGTGTGTGTGTGTGTGTGTGTGTGTGTGTGTGTGTGTGTGTGTGTGTGTGTGTGTGTGTGTGTGTGTGTGTGTCACGCTAAAGTCTGAGGGGCTGAGTTATGTAAATGTTTTTGGGCTAAAACTGTCACCACTGACTGGAACCTTGTGGGAGAGGTTTCCCCACATGGAAACACTCGAGTCACTTTTGGACACCTTCTCTCCTTCCATCTTGTCAACTGAGGGGATGACAATGATGACAGCTATTATACACAGCTGGATTATGGAGTCAAAGTTCTCTTTTGACTCCATAATCCAGCTGTGTATAAATAACTCTTTTATTTTGGAAATATTCCCTTGATTTCTTGAGTTGATATGGTAGTAAATGCTAATTGGTGTGTGTGTGTGTGTGTGTGAGAGAGAGGAGGGGGTGGGGGAGGGAACTAAATTGTTGACGGAGCACATTAGCGTGCAGGTGTTGCGCTTTAGCAACACCTGTCACTTGCAATAATCACCAGAATTGATCGACCATCCAAATAATCATGACTCGCTGCTCGGGTCTCCAAGAGAATCTCTCCTGCTATTTTCTTAAAGTTGCGCTACATCCCAAAACGTAAATCGAATGCAGCTTTAACTCCTCCTACTGAGTCCCTGTCGTTGTTTCCCCTCCGCAGCCACCATGTACTACGGTTACTACATGCTGCCCGACGGAACCTACTGCCTGGCCCCGCCCCCTCCGCCCGGTATCGACGCCAGCACCTACTACGCCAACACGCCCCCGGGTGCCATGGCTCCGCCCACCGGCGCCGAGGACCTGCTGCCACCGGGGACCGCGCTTCCACCGGCCCCCGACCCCGGCCCCCCGGCCCATACGGTGTCCGCACCGCCCGCCCTCGTCGCAAACCCCGTCCCGGGTCCCGCCCTGGGTCCCGCGCCGGTCGCCGTCGCCCCCCCGCCCGCCCTCGTCCCCCCGCCCGCCCTCGTCCCGGAAGTCAGGTGGGTGACGACCCAGGATGCTGGTTCTTATTTGAGCTTTTGAGTTCTACGCCTTTTAATTGCAGGAAACATAGGGAGTTGAAGCAGAGAGGTTCAAACTGTTGCTCTTCTTCCAGCTCATCTCTCTCTCTCTCTGTCTCTGTCTCTGTCTCTCTCTCTCTCTCGCATCACCTTTAACCTAAATTTAAGTACTGTACTACCTTACAGCCGGGCTAGTTTAGCAAAAACAATATTGGATCTGTGTTTGCGGCGGTACACTGGAGACCTGTAACATTTTATGCTGTCTGCAATATGCAACTTGTCATTTTGATGTAGGTTCTTTGGATTCCGTGGCAGTGCTTATTAGGCCTGTCAACGAGAAAAAAACAAATAAGGGGTGTTGAGTTGCTGTCAACTTGACGAAAGGAAATAGTCGTCGTGGGCAGGAAAAAGTGTTGTAAATAGAGCAATTTTCCTATTAACCTTTTGGGGAACCGGGGGTACAGTTCTACCTATTTGCTGGTCTTTCGCAAATGCATCGCAATATATTGGCGGTTGGGGGCAGAAATGGAAGCCTTTAACCTTGAAATAATGTGTGGCCGCTCTCAATTCATCTTTTGGGAATGAGTAGGGAACACTATCCAATTTGGCCGGCTATAAGAGCAGCTGGGATTTAAATAGATTCATGAATATAGATGATGTGATGGCGTCCGTTCACGCCTCTTTTGGTATACGTTGGTGCACAACAATTGTGCGTTCCCATTGATCCCCCAAGTGTGCATTCATAAATGACATGAAGCAGCATGCCGTTGAATGATTTCATGAATATATATTGCCATCGGTAAAGATGGGGTTTGGTGCATCAGTGTTTAACTATTCATCTGTAATATTCATCTGTTTTTCTTTCTTGTGGAGGAGAAATTCCCTTCTTTGTAAAAGGAATCACTACTCCGCCCAAACACAACAAACTCAACTACTGCAAAGTGATCCCACAAGTAGTAATGTGAACAGCATATCGCAGGAGTGTCTTCACAATGTGTCCATTCTAAAAAATGGACAAGATGTTTTTCTATTGAATGGACAAGATTACTGCTGGAAACTGACAATGGATTATGATAGACTTGAATCAAACTAAGGCAGCGTTAAATTGATTATTGAAGGGATTTATTTTTAAGTGCTTTGCACTTTGAAGATGAATGGGGTAAAAAATAAGAAAAAAGGTGATCCTTTCAAACGACCCTGACGCAAACTTTAAATGCAGGAAATTGCAACCTCACCTTATTGAATGCGCATTATCCTTTATGATTGGAGTGCTCCAGTTCCACGCCTTCCACAAGAAGCAGACTCAAGTAAATTGCAGCTTTAGAAACCCAACTATAACTGTTATTTTCTGCTGTGTGTCTTTGTGAGCGAAGCACACCAATAGAAGCACACGCATAGATGTTGGCATGACGCCTTCATGCTTCCCCCCCCCCCCCCAAATCCAACAGACTGTAGGTAGGTGGATGCCATTTAAAACTCCCATAATTGTATTCCCTCCAACATCCCGCCCATGCCCAATGTGTCCGTCACGCCTGTTCGGCTATTCAAACGACGGAACAATCCAATGAATGGCACCCTACACCCGTGAAGAGAGTGGACGCACCGGGAGTCATCTCCCTCCTATTCTTCTTAACCCGCCAGCTACATAATTCCGGAAGGTCATTAGTATGTAAATGTCCTTGTTTTACGTCGTAAAAATCCCACGCACTTTTCTGAACCCCCCCCCCCCCCCCCATTCGATGCGGTGATACTCGGGTGCGGTGATACGTTAAGCGACCCTTTATGATTAAAAGTCCTTCATCTGTGTGTATCGTTAGTATCGAGACACGGAGGAGATTCACTGCGTTATTGTGAGGGTCTGCATTAAATGCATCTTTTTTGCTCTGACTCATATCCGTTCTGAGCGCCTGAGAATGCATCCCCGCCCGGCTTTGAACCGCTCTGAACAGCAGCGGGCTCCAGGCTGCTCTGGCGGGCTCAGGCCATGTCATTGGATTCTGGTTCACAGTTTGCTCTTGATTTGCCGAAGAAGTAATATAATGCACTTTAGTTGAGTTGAATCAGAATCTTTGTTAAATTTTGTTCTGAAAAAACAAAAAAAAATTGTGTGTCTTCGATAGTTCACGGCCCGCTCCGGTGCCCCGGGCATCAACTGGGCCCACCTCCGCCCCGGCGGTCATCATCCCCCCGCCGCCGGACATCCAGCCCGTCATAGACAAGCTGGCAGAGTATGTGGCGAGGAACGGTGTCAAGTTCGAGACCAGCGTGCGTGCCAAGAACGACCCCCGGTGAGTCGCCCCGCACCGGGAATAGACCAGGGAGCCCTGGGGTCAGGACCCCAGGGCTCCCTGGTCCTCCCGGTCCTCCCGGTCCTCCTCGTTCCCCCTTGGTTTTCACTTTCTGTGTGATCTAGAACCGTCTTTTATTCTTTTTCAAATGGAGCTTTAATCAGTCTGCTTCCTGCCTCCCCCTCCCCCGTCCTTCCTTTTCAGATTTGATTTCCTGCAGACCTGGAACCAGTTCAACACATATTACGAATTCAAGAAGAACTACTTCATGCAGAAAGAAGGGATAAGCTTGGCGGAGGTAATGCAGCTGTGTGTGCGTGTGTGTGTGTGCATGTGTTGCTCATGTGCCTGCACACGACTGTGTGCCTTAGCGTGTCGTGCCATCTTCCTTAGTCGCTGCCATTCGCCCTCTCAACAGCTTGTGTGGCTACGGTTTTGTTTACCCACAGCAGACTTGATCATCGATTATAAACACTCATGCCAAATTTCCACACTTTTTCGAGAGAGGAAATGATTTCCGGACGGCCGCTCCGGCTGAGTGTCACCTCTGTTCACATAATCCGTATCGCCCGTGGTAATGTGCGGTTCCCTGCTGCTGTGGACCGATCATCGTGTTAATTAATTAATGAATGGTTCATTAAGGCAGGCATATTTTATTATTTTCTTGTCACAAACAAAGCAACAATCCTGCGTGGTCACACGTTCTGATTGTGCCGAGAGCCACCGGGTAGGTGTGGTGTGTACACAAGCGTACGGTGAGGTCACCGTCTCGACCGCCTCGGTGACATGTAGGTCAGGGTGATTAATAAGGGGGAGGAAGTGCTACAGGGCCGGCGGTAATGGGAGTCATTTCCCCTCCCGATCAGCGCCATCTCCCCATCGCTTCTGAGAGACTCTGTAGCATCGGGAAGTCTTTCCCTCTGAAACTTCCAGTGATTCATGCTGTGATTGTGATAGAGCCGGCGTGACCCAGGCCAAGTCTCTCTCTCTTCGTTGTTTTTTCTATTTTCGGTAGCTCCAAAGCCATAAGATCGTGACATTGACTGAGCCCGGGATTGTGAAATATCCCACGAATCGGTTATTTCCGTCCTGGGTCTCACCCGCGGGTCAGTGTCCCGGGAGAAGTCCCCCTCAGCCACATATAATATGAAGGTTTCAATTACCGTGACCTCAAAGCCCCCTCGCACTCCCACACTCGCACCGTCTCCACATGGAGCTTACGGCACACTACAGGAATTTATTTTGAGTGGCTTGGGTAATCCACCCGCCCACCCACCCAATGTGTGTTTATTTCAATTAGGGAAGTGTGTGTGTGTGTGTGTGTGTGTGTGTGTGTGTGTGTGTGTGTGTGTGTGTGTGTGTGTGTGTGTGTGTGTGTGTGTGTGTGTGTGTGTGTGTGTGTGTGTGTGACGATTCATCAAAAGGATGTAGATTGCTTTATGGTCTTTGAGCAGCACGCATTCAAAGCATGTATTGAGAGCAGCTCGCTAAAGGCATGATGAAACATTCCTTTGTAATTTGAACAACCCACCATGGAAATTTGCCCGCATCCACCACGTGAAGCCTCTTGTTCGGACTGCAGCCTGGTAATTGGCCAAGTGAAATGCTTCTTCTCTTTTATTCTTGCCCCTCTCTTGTCTTGTTGCTATGACAACAAACAAACAAAATGACAACAAAATCATATCAAATTACATCACATTCTGTCATACAGTGTTTGGTCACTTTAATTGAAAGGAAGGGATTTGCCTTGTGCTAACTTTCCGCAGGTAGTTGAATTGACGATAGATCGGAGTCTACTTTAATTCAGGCTCTATAAGAAACAAGTCAAATTAGTGGGAGTCGATTTATTTTCTTTCCCTACTTCTAACTAAGGTTGAAGTTCCGGAAGGGAGTGAGTTAGGAGTGTACTACGGCGTAACCCGCTGTCTCTGGGCTGAATGCACACAATATGCTTCCATGAGCCTTGCACCTAAATCAAATATGAGTCCAAGTGAAGTGAATGGGGTGAAAACGGTAAAAGAAATCGGCTCTCTCCACCAATGCCCACCTGCTTGTATTTGCGTCCACGCTGGGGATTTCTGCACCATGGAGATTTTTCTGGCTGTGATTTCTCATCGAGCTTGGCTGCAGAACCTTACCTGTCCTATCTGTCAATACCCACTGAGTGATCTCATTAGTTAATCCATTCAAACACTAAATCCCCCCTGGAGCAAATAGCTGCTGTGCTGGCAAAGATGGAGCACACTTGACTGCTTTCAGTCTGAGTGGAATAAGTACCAAATATTACAGCGCCATGCACCAAGATGTATTTCATGCTACAATGCCATCAATCCAACTCTATGTTGACATGATAAAACTGAGATTATGGTGTTGCTCACAGTCAGCAGCCCACTGCAGTGAGAGTCGCCTGTACTCTCTCTCTGTCCTTCGACCTATTAGTTAAAGCCTGCCTGCAGTGGTTGTAGGGGATTGCAGTTCTTATCATCTCAACCCTACGTGCATTTTCAAGGCTGCCTACTTGTTGAGTGCAAATCCCACCACCTTTCACTTCCATATTTATGGTAACTTGGGGTGTTTAGTGGTGTGCACAATCAGTCTCTTGTTTATTTCAGGTGATGCAATGCTTACCCAATTACTGCACAGTGCTGGGGTTGTTTCACATCATCCCTTTCAAGCATCTTTAATTCATTACTCAAACCCATTCGCAGATGAAAAGTCATCAGGACGATAGCGCTGGGGAGCCTTCTGTGGTGGGGAATATGAGATACCTTGTTAAGATTCATTGCTTGACTTCCCTTGTACGCTATGGGAAAATGAGGACGTAAAGCTTATGGGCTGGTATTGATTTTGTCAGACGGGCTCTGTGTGTAAGCGAATGGTTGTCCTTGCTTATTCATTGTGAACGCATCCCTTTGTTGCACTAGGAGCAGGTTGGCTGGTCGAGGTTTTTCAGGGGTTATTCACCGGTTGGAACGGTTGGTAGGAAAGCGTGTGTATCCTCTGTTCTGAGATGACGGTCGTTTAGAATTCCGTTTAGACTGTTGATGCCTGCCGGGTCAGGAAGTTTGGTTCAGGCAACGCACAGCCAAATGATAAAACTTAATTATAAATAAAGTTGCCTTGCCTTAATTAAAACAAGTCTAACTTAATTAGTCTATAAACTGATGAAACCCTTGCGCTTTTGGGGCGAGGATGGGAATGGCGAGTTAACACCCCCGGTATAGAGGAGGAACAGGCTGGTTTCATCGTCGCCTGGTGGAAACGTCGTTATGGACACGCGGTTAGAAAGTCAGGCTAATCACTTTTACCGAAGCTGTTTAGGAGGAGTTCCAGACTGGTACAAGGTCCCTGGGCTGAACTAGTCCTGGGTGAATAGGGAACAGGCCCAGTGGAGGCGCCTTCCTCTCCGACATTGTGTTTATTTGACGCTTTGGTCCAAAGTGCCTTACAGTAAGCAATGTCGCTGATGCACCCACTCTATACCCTCTGTACTCAAACAGTGGTGTTTGATAGGCTGGGGAGCTGGACTGTTCGTTGTTTGGTTTTAAACTTGAAGACAAGTTGATATTTCATAGAAAATAAGTGAGCAAGTTGCTAAGTACGAATGGATTGTGAGGGCTTTCCAACCAATGTCAACACCATAACTGTTTTCTAGAACCTTGAAGTTATTTTCCGCTGCTGAATAATGTTGCACTGGTATTGCTGCAGTCCTTTTCCGAAGTAATCGTAAGAGACAAAGCTGTGTATTGTGACTTTAAATTGTACGTGTTCTTGCAAAATGTAACTTCAGAAATTTCGTTGAGGCCTCGCGAGGACAGCCACAGACACAGCCACAGACACAGCCACAGACACAGCCACAGACACAGCCACAGACACAGACACAGCCACAGACACAGCCACAGACACAGCCACAGACACAGCCACAGACACAGCCACAGCCACAGCCACAGCACTCCCCTCTGTTGACCAGTTAAAAGTGTCCTTGCTGTATGTACTTCCCCACTCTGTCTCACTGAGAGATGTGCAGATTAAAGCGGCTCCTCATCAGCTCCGCTCGTGATAATATCCCATACTGAAGTGCCTTTTTGAAAAGAAAAAAAAAGAAAGCCCCTATCAGGCGCACGGGCGCGGGTCCTGGCAGAATGGAGGCCTGCTGTGCGGCGGGCCCCGTCTCGCCGTTCATCTCTGCACACGTTGTGATAGATCTCATAAGCCGAACGGAATGAAAGGGACGTCTCAGGCTCATCTCTTCCTTTCAAAATGCTCGGGGTTCTCTCTCCCCCCCCCCTCCCTGGTCCGCTTCTTAAGGACGTGACCGCAGCCCACTGTGTGTGTGTGTGTGTGTGTGTGTGTGTGTGTGTGTGTGTCTGTGTCTGTGTCTGTGTGTGTGTGTGTGTGTGTGTGTGTGTGGTTGTTTTGTTGTTTGTTTGTTCTGAGGTTATGAAAAAGTTAAATCCGGCGTTGTGGATTTCCTGATGCCGTTCTGCAAGAAGGTCACAAATCAAACACTCGCTCATTAGCGAGTTATCATATGCTTTATGTGCACGGCTCATTTCGCTGTTTGGATATTGATCTGATTTGATCACTGGTAAATCAAATGTGCATATACTGGCTGTAATTACAAAACCGACCCATTGCAGCAATTGTAAGCTGACATCAGCGTTGTTGTTGTTTAGGATTATGTTTGGGTAAAGGGACACTTTTCATCCTTTCTTGACGGGGGGGGGGGGGGGGGGGGGTTGGATCGTGGACGAGCGCTATTGCGGACGCAATTGTTGACGGGGGTGGGGTTGGCTCGTTTGGGGGGGCCACAGGGGGGGCCGGACTCAGAGTTACGGGGGCACTGGCCCCCCCTGGGCCCCCCCCTAGAACCGCCACTGCCAAGGATCCAACATGGCGTGGTGGTTGTAATGCCTTGGATGACTTGTACCCAAGAGTTTGCTGAGCAAAAAAAGCACATTTTGTGCATCGTGTATCGTGTCAAAGAGTGTCACCGGGCCAGGCAGCCAGCCATGGAAAAACTCTGAACACAGGAATATTTCAGTTTCTCGTTTGCTTTCCAAGCGCAGTTTGTCAGCTTACAAAAATAAAAGCGTGTTAGCTTGTCAGTGCGGTGGCCCGTTTGGAGAACGCTGACACTGCCCTGACTCTCGCCTCCACGCCGGCTTAATTGCCTTTAGTCATTCATTTATTTATGTCATTATTTATTCATCCTGATGGACGCCAAGAATCCTGCCACCCGTTTGTCTTGTTTCGGTGATGGGCGATTAGATATACTGTAGATAACACCGCTCTGAGCCGGCACCCAGAGTCACGCCGGTACGGTTAATGAAGAGCCTCCGAGTGGGACTTGAGACGACGACCAAGGGGGGCTAACGCGCTCTGGCACCGCGGCGCGATAGCTCTGGTTCCCAGCTGGGTGCTGAGGGAGCGTTCCCTCTGCCACCAGCTAATTAGGCGAACCGGAGAACAGGGAGCAAACGGGCGCCGTCATCAGAACCTGCCAAGAGTTTAAAATTGATTCTATTACAGAATTTGTGAGTGGACTTCCTTTCAGGGTCGGGAACGTCTGAGTCCATATTAAAGCACATTCACTGGTCCCTCTCCTCTGCACACTGCATAACGGAAGAGATTTATAATGTCAAACAGACTTGGCTGGCTGCTGCACAGCGTGGGTATTACAAACCAAACCCTTGTTTTTAGTGACTTTCGATCTTATTTGATCTTATACAACTAGGCACAGAGTGTCTTCGCAATGGTCTCGCACACACATTCGTGTGTGTTTGTGTGTTATACGCTGCAGTCAAGACTTTGCATGTATACAATGTTAATGACAGCCCCAGCACAGTGGTTTGCTCCCATCTTGGTGTTTTTTTTTTCAGGGCCTTTTTTCTATTTCCTCACCAACTTTTCTCGCCCCAAGAGAGATTTTGAGAAACACCAGTATTTCCCATACATTGGTTTATTTGTGGCAGTTGTGACACGGCATTGAAAGCCACACATCTTTCACCATTTTGTGTACTGGGTAACATTGTATTTCATCGCAGAGCTGCGCAAAACACAACAATTCTCTCTCTATCTCCCTCTTTCTCTCCCTCGCTCGCTCTCTGACTCACTCACTCACTCACTCACTCACTCACTCACACCAATACATTGACAACTGACCCGTCTGTGTACAGCCCTTCCTCTCCGTACAAACTCTGGATCCAAACAGGGTCGTGATGGGAGGAAGGCTTGTGTTTGGCATTTCCTCACGAAGAAGACGGCTGGACAAGTTCCTTAACCTATAAACCTATAAATAACCGTAACCTATAAATCCCTACATGGTTTAGGGCCAAAATATTTAACTGATATGCTTCCACTACATAAGCATTCTAGGCCACTAAGATCCTTTGAGACCAATCTGTTAATTATCCCCAGAGTCAACAGGAAACATGGGGAAGCAGGATTTAGTTACTATGCAACAAATAGCTGGAATAAACTCCCTGAGGATTTAAGACTTGCCCCAACTCTGACAGCTTTTAAACAAGACTGAAGACTTTTATGTTTGCTTTAGCTTTCTGCTAAATCTTAAATCTACAATGCTTCTATCTATTTTTTATTTTATTACTAACTTTGCCTTTATTTTCTCACTGTCTAAAATGCATATATATTTTTTAAATTTGCCTTTCGAAAATGTTTTTTTTTTAACTTTGCTTTTATTTTCTATCTATTTTACTTTTTACTTTATTATTTTCTTTTATTGTATGACAATGTTTATATGTGAAGCACTTTGAGTCTGCCTTGTGTATGAAAAGTGCTATATAAATAAAGTTGCCTTGCCTTGCCTTAATAGAATCAATCCGGAGATAACGAATGGTGAGTATGAGGGATGCAATAAATACCCCAAAACTATTATTTTATTTACTATTATTTTTGTCTTAACCTCATCGAGTACACATAACAAAGTGTCAGTTTAACCTTCTAGCTGCATTATATTCACACTACAGCTCCAATGGCCTCAAAGGAGTACCTGCTTTTAGGCCTGGGCAATAAATTATCGTATTGTGATAGACTTTTGATCAATATCAATATAAAACATGTTTAATATATAACGATAAGAGACTGGACCACCAAATCTAGCAGCTGGGTTTGTTACACAAACATGGTTCCATACTTATTTACAATATTTGAGTTTTTTTCATTGTTGTATCAACATTGGAGTATTTATCAATGAAGACCAGTGGAAGGTCATATTAAATGTTAAACAGAAGTATTTCCAGCATGGTAATTCCTAGTCTTTTTAGGTCATTAAAATTATCAATAGTTATCAATATGATCAAGTTATATCGTGATATGTCCTTCAGCCATATCACCCAGGCCTACCTGGGTGATATGCTCCTTGCTTTATAATATTGTAGAGCTATCCGGGTACACGTCTATACAGCTTTGAGTGTTATGTTGATTGGGAACATTTTGAAATGTGAGAGGTACCCGGTTACATTTTATTTAAGTGAGGCTATTGTTTAGGTCAGGGAAATTTGTAGTTGTAGCTGATTGTGAGAATTATTGACCAATCGAAGGCTCTACACACCCAGTCTTACCGGTGACCACATTTGTAGTTCCCAGCATCAGATCGATGCAATACTGATATTGAACTTCGGTTGAATATCCAATATATTTTCCCCACCACTACCACATGTATAATTCTACTATGTGTGGAAATGCTGAAAACAGTATACTAGAAACAATCTCAGACCAATGGTTCTTTTTTTTTTTAATGCATTTTTTATGAATCCCTCCATTTGATTAAAGATAGATGATCAATATCCAGACATCAGTAGCGGTCGTATGACGTGTTTACTTGGCCCATCAACCCATTAGCTAACCAAAGCCTGCGCCGCAACATGGAGCGCTCGTGGAGTTTCTCTGATCTCGAATGAATGAGCTAAAGCACTTTCCCTTCATCACACCTTTGCCACGCACTGTCATCTAACATGGGAAATTAGGGTTTATAGTTGAATCCGTTTTGTTTTTATCGTCCTCAGGCATTTCATATCAAAAATTGAAGCCAGCTGTACACAGAGTTAAGTTAACATGCAGCCATGCCTTCAAAGCAAGATTCAGTCGGCCATGTTAAACGGTTGAGCGGTGTCGTCGTCAACGTTGTCATCGTCTTTACAAGGTTTCGCTTGCACACTCGCACATAAATTATACATTTATACAAATGCATATGTAAAATTGTCTTTTTCTTGTGGGAGTTTGTTTCGGTAGAACAAATTTTGAATAATTAGGGGGTTGTGATACCGGGTTGCTGCTATGGACAGGATAAAAGATGGGTGAATGAGGGAACAAGGCATTCAATCTTGTGTGTGTGTGTGAGAGAGCATGAGCATGATCTGAATTATGGAACAGTTTCATTTGCTCTGCATATATTCCCCATTACGTGTACTGCAGGGTGACATAACCTTTAGACACTTACATAAAAAGGGCCTTTTCTCATTACATTCCCATATTAATCTTTGCAAATAATAGAAAAAGGATTTGCATTATTAAAGGTCCCATGACATGCCACCAGGTGTGAGTGTGACTGATCTATCCGTCACTCATCTAGGTGGACACGCCCACTTGGGATGTCATAAGAGACAGATTTTCAAAACGGCTTGTAACAGCTAATCACACTCACACCTGGTGGCATGTCATGGGACCTTTAAATATATTCAAGTGTCATAAAGTATGCAAGTGACTCACAACACCTTAACCCCCGGTTCATGGTGTCGTCCAGGCCATGCACAATGTTAAATATACAAGAGCAGCCGAGAGAAACATGGCTCTGCTTTACCGCAGAAACCTAACCCCTTGCTCATGGGCACAGGGGAGGGCGATCAGCTCACCAGCTTAGGGTCCATGTGCATTAATATAGATGTTCCTCCTCGCAGGAGTGGAAGGGCATGAGTCTCTGCATGGCAAGGCACAGTGGTCCCTTCAGAGAATATGAAACTGTGTGTTATGAATCTGCCAAAACACTAACTTTGATTCGGCTGAGCGGCCTTCGGTCCATTGCCTTCAGAGCATTCCCAACTCTTGAATCACGCTGTGGCATTGGGCCACCCAAGCTGTTTAGCGGTGTGATGTGATGCTAATAAGCTTCATGGACTCTCTGGTGTTATCTGGCGACGCATCACAAAGAACATGCAAAAGGAAACAAATGCTTCAGTGCGCTCACAAATATTGTTTTATGGGCAAGTCTGGTTTATAGGGGTTATTATTTCTTTCGAAGTTGGATTTTAGTCCCTTCTTTTGTAGTTTATTGTGTGTGTGTGTGTATTCTGTCTGAAATCCCGCAGCATTACTGCACTTCACTTGATCCCCGGCTGCATCCATTTACTTGATCCACTTACACAGAGCCTTATCTTTTCTGCACAATAGAGGAATGTATGTTGTTTTGCTCCTGCACGCCTCCGCTCTGTGTCGGCTTTTTTTGTCAAATAGGGTGACTTGTGCTTTGGTAAATTGCTCTGAAATGGGCACAAACAACTCCTGTATGTATGTATGTATGTATGCATGTCCACAGAGGTAGCCGTGACAATCCAAGATTAAGTCACAAGCCAAATACGCAATTTATATTCAACAATTCTACCCATGCTCGACTATGAAAAAGTCTTGATCATCCCTGAGAGAACCTGACGGCCGTTCAACTCTTATCATATGTCATGTGGATTTTAATCAGCGGACAAATGCCAAACCATCCCCTAATTTAGTGGCTCGCTCCGGCAGCCCCGGCCTTTGTTCCACGTATCAGCAGCCGGCCTGCAGCGTCCTCTCTCTCCACGTCTCTCCACCATCCATCCGAGCCCGGCTCTGAAACTCTTATTTCCTGCATGACATAAGCCATCCCTCCTCGTTCGACGTGTGTCTCACACGCACATGCACACAGAGCGCGCATGCGTTAATACTGCCTCTGTTTGCAAGCTTTTTGTGTTTCACTTTCGATCTTTTGTGCAGCGAGGCTGTCCCAACAATGATGGTTCACTCATTCCTCCTTCAGAAAGCTTTTGAACGCCGCGGCCATGAAGGCTACCATTAGAAATCGGCAAAATTGTGTGACTTTCCCCTCTGTTTGTTTATGTATAGCCACACCACAAAAGCAACCCCTTTTGTTTGTTTACTGACTGCAATGCTTTACAATGTTGACCTCACGGAGCCGCAGGGTTTTATCAGGAGGCAAACCGTATACACAAACATGAGAAATACAAGGTCTCTGCCAACGGTAAAGGTTGTATCAGCGATTCTAGGCCGAGAGATTAATGATCCCATTCATCAGATCTTTCCTCACGATCCGCTAGCTGCCCGCCCCATAAGCAGACCGTCAAAAAAACACATCTCTGTAGGTAGCCTATGCTCCGAGATCGTACACAAAAAAAATGGTACTACCAACCACTCAAAACCAAAATAAATAGTATTCAAACCAATCACCTACAAGGGGTGGGTTTTGTGGGTACTACTATTCCCATCGTATTACTGGAACTTGTCCTTGACTGGAAAACTTGTAGCTTAACCCCCCCAGGTAACCCCTCCCTGAGGCTAGCCTGCTTCAGTGCTAAGTGTTTTCCTTTCATACAGTTTATCTAACCCATTTTCAAGGACGCCTCAGGGAGGTAAACACTGTGCTCAGCCCGGGGGCCATGGCGGCAGGTCAGGGCATCGGTGTGGACCTGGGTTTACTATCCTGCATCCCCCCAGCGACGTGCCCGTGCATATATGTCAGTTCCTGCACAGCCCCTTTTTTGGTTTTGATTAAAGTTTTTTTACTGTAGTGTATTTATCTATCCATTTTTTGTATTTGTCGCTATTGTAGGCGGGGAAAACAAACATTGCATCTTGCTGAGTGATATTTATTGCATTTCGGTCAAGAAGATTGTATCACTATTATTATCATATAGTATTGATATATTATTCATATTGATTATATTTGAAATGTTAATATAATATATCTGGGTCATTCTAGTTGAAATTCAGTGTATACTTAAGTATCTAACTATAACCAGTTCGAAAATCATTCACCATACTTTTGATATTTCATAACAGAACGATAACTGACACGTCCTCTGCTCTCCGCCACGAGTGTAGACTTCACCACACACACACACACCACAACACTTCAGCTGAGCTCTCAGTGTCGCAACTCTTTCAATGGAAACTCCACTCCATCCGATTTTCAGTATTCTGCTAACAAAGTGCGTATTGTCAGAGGTTTTAAAAATCTTTATTTATTTGCCTCTCGCGGCTTTGAAGGCTTCGGCGGTGGAATGTATTGTGGGACAGGTATGAAGAGAACTTGCTCCAAAGGTGCCGATATATATATATAGGGGCTTTATATTACAACGGTTATTATCAGGCCTCCGCAGACGCCAGCGGATTCTTCACAGCGGAGTGAGCCGTGTGTTTGAGACTGGTGCAACACCAGCCTCTCCGCAGCTGATGATAGCTGCTTTTAACGTAGCGCTGGCTGTGCAGTTCCCCCGGCAACCAAGCGATATAGAGGGGGATGATTTTTAGCAGTTTGTGCTAAAAATGTGGATGATGGCGTTGAATTTTGCTGATAGGTGCCACGTAGGACACCTTCAGCTGCTGCATTGAGTGAGACCTTGTAGGCAAATGGGAATAAAATGTATGTTTATACAGTCAGTATAATAGTCATTTTATCACTTATGTCTTTCAGGGAAATGGGGGGAAAATACGCATGTTTGTACGGACAGTCTAATACCGTCACTTATCTATAAAAGCCCTGAATATAGAGAGACATTTCAAGGTACCCGAAGAAGATATATATATATAGATGTATATATCCATAGATAGAAATATAATAAAATACATTTGATAAGAAGTTCCCCATTAACGTTGTAATTAACAAACATTGATCAATTGGTTTTACACAGCTTTTTTTTTTCCTGTGTTAAATCAACCATTATTATGACAAATAATTGTACATCCTTCTGCATTTAGTGTTGCCGTCTCACATAACACAAACCACCCTACGTTGTTAAGTGTCTCCTGACAGTCACACAATGTGTGTGATATTTACATCTTCAAGAAGAATAATGTCACAAGCAGCACAGATCGCTGACTAATTGGTCTTAGTCAGACTCGACACACACTAAATAGTTATAAAACACACATGCCCCTGTGCAAAACACTTTCAGAAAAGAGTTTCACTGGTAGCAAGTGCTGCCCTCTGAACAGATGTTAATGGCCAGGGAGGGGGGTAGAAAAAAACCAAGCGAAATGCATCATCACCTTTGTAATATCAAAGTGCGGTAGGCTCCTCGTTTATGCAGTTGAATCCAAATTTGGTGAAACAATTATCCACAGAGCACACAGATAATTGTTTTCTCTGCCAGGCAATTATTTACAAATGAGACATCCGAGAGACTTCTCAAAGCTGTGATTTAGGATAGCAATTAGTACTATTCAAGTACAACGGTGTCTGAAACCCGAGCCTTGCTTAAACTACATCTCTGTTCACTGCTCTGTGCTACTTCTCTCTGCTGTTCCGATGATTGATTATTGATGTCTAAGTCGGGATTTGAGCGTTCTTGTGGTCCATCAGGTTTCTGCATTGATGCGTGATGATGCTAAAGCCAAAGTGCTAGTCCCATCATAGTAGCTCATCAGGGAGATGGATACCTCTAGCGTGGGCTAATGCCTCGGTGACCTTTTCTTCTGCAAACAAGCACTGACCTGGCTAGCCGAACCATAACCTATTCAAAAAGTTATATCAGCCCACTACCAAGCCCTACCCCCACCATCCTTCTTCTCCTGGCTGGCTAACTTTCTTTATACTTTTACTTCATTGGCTGACACTTGTTATGACCTCTGACTTGTTTTCTCCTCATGATATTTGGGGCTCAGTTACCCAACACGTGCACAATGACCTCTTCCCCATTCATTCGTGAGCTCAATCCTGTTAGGGCAGTTCCAGTAAGGTAGTGATACTTGCACAGTGTGGGAAGGAGTTAATACTTATTTTGTGTTGGTGATGACCAGGAGAGACATGGTTGGATTATAGAGTTTTCCCCATATTTCTGAACAGCTACATCCAAGAAATGCCCTCAGAAGTGCTCTGCGTGGCTTACGTTTGGATAGGGATGGTACGGATTTACACAGGGTGCAAATTGCCGGATTTCACCCTTTCTGGTCTATATATCCCCGGTGAGGACAACATTTATCCCCCCTGAAAAGTGATCAATGCTACTTCCCCGATAGACCATATCAAATACTTTAAACAAAAGTATTTTGAACTAGGTAAAGAACTGGAACGTGAACAGTCTATAGTGCGATGGAACGTTAAAATCCGAAATTGACCAGCCACTGTCAGCGCACGCGTTCGAGAGACAATAGATGACCTTATGGCTATTTTAGATAATGAGCCTGGTTCCATTAGCCTTGATCCATGCACAACATCTCATAATGTGAATAAGCACAAATATTGTGTAACATTTTAATAATCAAGCATAAGCATGTCATCTTATTTTGCAGGACCGTCACAAAAACATCCTAGAACCGCAGACTTGCAACTGAGACTGATACCACAGGGAGGATGGAGAGCAACTCCCAGCCTCAGGGGAACTCGCAGTCCCAGGTTGACTCAAGGACCGAGCAACCCAGACTCACAAGCTAACGTCCAGCCTTCTGCGGCTATGTTCGAGGCTTGCATTGAGCCGGGACGCTTTGCTAAACGGAGAGAGGGTCGAGAGTGGCTCGCCGTCACCCCAGACTGGACAGTTCAGTGTACAGCTTGCTCTGACATCTGATATTAAGGCCCGTAAGACAAGAGAGGCTTCACATCCACTCTGCATTTATTCATAGTATAAAAGCAAAGTCTGCAAAAAAAAACGAGCAGACATGGAAAGTGTCAGTCCCACGTCAAATGCATCGGCATTTTGCAGAGAGGACTTGAGACAGGATGCCTCTGGAAGGATAAGAAGATTTTTGACGTGTGCTGGCTGGCCTCCCGCTCACATCTGACGGCTCTCTGGAAAAGCTATCCAGCCTTGGTCAAACTCTTTGGAGCGTCGATGGGAGATAAATCCAGATCTTCCGTGGAGATGGCCAAGTGTCGGGGCGTCTGTAGTAAAATGACAGTGACTTTTCTTTTGGTGGAGATGGCTTTGGTAAAGGACGCGCCGGAGACGCCACAGCTCTCAGTGCCAGTGCTGAGGTAGGTGTTGCATGGAGGACGCCGAGGTCTGCGCGGGTGAGCGCAAAGTGCTCACCACCGTCAACACAATCCCGGTGTCAACAGCTACATGTGAAAGAGGGTCGGCGCCGTGAACCTGAATCTTCAAGACCAACAGAAACGACCTCCACACTTAATAGCTGACTGTTCATTTCAGGGGGTTTCCTCCTTCCGTGCTCGGAGATTGGCAGAGATGTGAGATGTGGCTCAAAGAGGGGTGACATGCCGCAAAAAGATGAAGGAAATCCGTCGTCAAAGCAGACTGTTTTCTTAACGTGGCGTATAGGCCTACACAAAACAGCCTATTTAAACACCCCCTCGGTTTTCATCCCAAATCACACCCTGGACATGCCCTTACCAATTGTCAGGTCATTATGTGTGTCAACTTAATTACTATTGAGAATAGACCTTTACCTCCTAGACCTACTGCAATCGGTGTCTCAAAGATGATGGTAACTTCTCACGGCACTCCCTCGCTTTGATATCTCACTCCTGCCAAAGGCTCACACAGGATCAGGAGGTACAGTCGGTCTCTTCACATTGTCGGATATCAAAGACACCCATCTCTGCTTGTTTAATGGAACCGTCACCCACTGATATTTGTGTTCCCTTACACCTCAGCCGAGGAGCCAAGTTGAGTTCATGCCATGCTACCCTTGCAATTTCCCCCATTGAACTCTTGTGTCTACGTCGGGAAGGACATGATTTGTTGTTGCCCCATCAGCCCTTTTAGAAGAGACATTAGCCTGCCTCTGCCATCTCTGCTCTGTGTCTCCACCTTCCATTAGTGTCTCCACCTTCCATTAATGTCTGCTGGTGAAAGAAGGAGAAGATTGAAACCGAAAGCAGAGGCGAGGCTGAGAAAGCTTTACTTTACTGAGAGAGACAGAGAGAGAGAGGATCTGCCTGTGTGTACTCACAGCTGTTTCAGATGGGCCGATGCCGCTCACGTCATGCGTCATGATCACGTCTAGGTGGCGATTCAGCCCGGCCCAGGGCCCAGACGAGTGTCCTCAAACGGCCCCTGAGCCCCTGGGGCTGCCTTTGGCGCTTAACACGGACGTGCTGTAGGTTGAGCTATGTGTGTGCGTGTGACAGCAAACGCCTGGTGCGATTTTCATTCACGGTGTCTACAGAGTATGACTGGCATCCGTGCTAATATTGTCCCACCTTTTGTGTTTCTCTCCTTCCAGAGCGAGTCGGCTGAGACCGCAGAGGACAATGAGGCAAAGGAGGCCATTGTGACTAAAGGTAAGACTTTAAGTGATCAAACTTAGTGAGTTTTGAGTTCCACTGAAGGGGATGTGTGAATTGACGCTCTACAGTTTGCTGTTTTCGGCGTCGTTTATTTCTAAGAACAGAATTACAAGTCGTCAGTCAAGTGTCAGATTATCTGGTTTCATCTGATAGTGTGCACCGTCACAAATTAAAACGTTTGTCTTTGTCTCTCTCCCACCCCCCACCTCGTCTCTGTCTTCGCGTTGTCATGGTAGCCGCGTTCGCCCCAATCTGTTTCGCCATCAGGGCCAAAGACAACGACATGCTGCCCCTGGAGAAGAACCGGGTCCGACTGGACGATGACTCGGACGAGGACAAGGTCTGGCCGTCCTTCCACGCTCGCATCCGGTGGTGCCTTGTGGAGACCGGTGCAGTGGCGCTGGCCTCCAGTGTCGCTGCTAACAGTGTTCTCGAGAACCGTTCATCCGAACCACCGGCACTTCCTGGGACCCCATCAGTACACCCGCCAAGCGGGAGGTTGATCGGGTGAACGGTTGTCAAGGAAACTCTAAGGACAGGCATACAGTACATACATAGAGACCCCTCCAATTAAAGAGAGAGATTGATGGAAAAAATTAATTTTAAGTAGTGTTATTCATTAATACTAGTATTAGTATTATTCATTTATTATGTATGTGTATTTATATTTTTATGAGAGTCACAAAGTGTGACTATATAATTTAAAAAATCTGCCTTTCGCCATCACTTATGAACACAATGTGTATTCCACATCACACGTCTCTTCCTTTTTATAGCCCTATTATTAATTCCCTACTGGCACAGCTATAAAACGAACACAAAAACGGGAGCCAGAAACCCTTTCAAACATCCATCAGCCTCATGTGAACATCAAACCATAGTACTGACAGTAGGCAGTCAAAGACAGGGCGCGACGACGATGGCGGAATCATGGATCTGCATGGAGTGACACCCGGTCTGCCCCCCTGTGTGTTTGTGTGTGTAGCTGCTGGAGGAGCAGTGTGCGGCGGTGCTGATGGCCCGGCCTGACACGGCTGACAAGGAGGCCGCGGGGCCGGGGGCCTCGCTGGAGGAGAAGAGGCCTGCGCTGACCCCGGAGGAGCTGGAGGCTAAGCAAGGTAAGGGAGCTCATCAACCACAGCCCTGCTCAACGGTAAACAAGTTGAGCCGCAATCGAGATGGCTCCCTATGGGTTTTCGGCCCATTATAAATTAGTTAGTGGGGAAGGGATGGGGATGGTGTGTGGGCGAGGCGTCGCTCGCGCTCTTTGTCTCTTTCTTTCTCTTTCTCGCTCTATTTCTCTTTTTCTTTCTCTATCGCTCTCTCGTCGCTCCCTGCCCGCCTCTTAACTTAAACAATTTAAATACATATAAACGAACACTCAATCACCGCTTGAGTCCACCAAGAGTTTCTCAGGGTTAGGGTTATTAGGGTTAGGGTTATGTGCCAGTTAGCGCGGAGGGAAGGAAATGAAAGAGAAGAACACAGGCTCTGCTGGTTTTTCCCTGCTTTCTTGTTTTTTGCGGACACAGACAACAGGGACCAAAGACAATAATAAATGGGGAAAGCACTAGAGGAAAGTCATCACTCTATTTGGCAGGCCGTGATTTTCCAACTCTTCCATAAAAAGCATTTCTATGGTACATTTGACAAGTACAAAGTTTAAATCAATTTTTCATACTGAATGAATAACCCTGTCTATTCCTCTGGGCCTCAATCTTTTTCTTTTTTGTAATAATGGGTGTGCCACGTGTGTGGTTATGCATGTGTCTCTGTGTTTGCCGTAGCCGTCATACCGATGCAAGTCTTCATGTCTTCCATACTTCTCAATCGATCATACTATATCAAATTAATCATATCTTAATCTTAATCATATTATACATTGAGTTCTCTCTCTCTGTATGTCTCCTGATCATATCCAGTCCCTCTCATGTTCCTCTGTCTTTCTGTGTGGCTGAAACAAGCACCATTTCATCCGTCTCCTCTGGCCATCGCACTCTTGGCCCCATTTGCGATTGACAGCGGGTTAATGCCCACCCTCTGCTGCTGCTGCCTTGTGTGTGTGTGTGTGTGTGTGTGTGTGTGTGTGTGTGTGTGTGTGTCTAAATCACATGCCGTCCCTCGAATCAGCATCTATCGCAGGGCTCGTCACATCCTGGCCTCATTTCACGGCGGCGTGCTGTAATTATCTCCCTACACACACACATACACCACCGCCTTCATATTAAATTATTGGAGTCCACGTAGCCGTCCTCCTGATGGGCACTTAGCGCACAAAGACGTCCCTCTGACTGAATCAAGACCTCCGATACAGCTGTCCATCAGACGCCCGCCCCCCTCCTCCAACATCTGCAGGGTGATGGACAGACTTGAGTGCGGGGGAAGGAACAGAGGCATGAACCTGTTGGGAAACCTGTCGTTAACATATTGTGTTGGGCTGTGTTTGGAGCGTTAGAACCTGTGCTGCGGTCGTCGTGGGTGAGCCGTGAGAGGCGGAAACAGGGGAACAGCCCGCGCAGCTCACGAAAAAAGGCAGATCGCAGCGACTTTAAACTCCACTTTGGACTGTTGTACTTTCAGCTGAGCTTCCCACCGTCTCTCTGAGTTGGTGGAGAGAGGGAAGGTGTGGGTTGTGAGATTGCTGAACATAGGATGGCAGCGCGAAAATAGCAATGTTACTGTGTAAATACACATGTATCAGGCAATGTAACAACCTGTAACATAACGTTCTTAATAATGTAATGACATTATGGAACAGCCTAATCCTAACCCTTTGGAGTTCAGGTTTTCTCCTATTCCTAACCTTAACCCTTAACTGTAATGTTCTTTCATTGCTTAGTACACGGTACTAATCTGGGTAAAGTGTAACCAAATTAAGACAAAAGAAGGGTTTTCATTAAAGGGCTTATGTCATAGAATGTGATTTAATTGTCTTTTATCCTTATCCGTTTTTTTTTTTCATGTTATCCCTGCCTAGGTAATGCGCTATAAATGTCCTCTGCAGGGTGCGATATAAATAAACGTGGCTCGCCTTGGCAATGATCAAGACGTTTGGAGCGGTTAAACTTTTTCCCATGAAAAAGCACAGCATGTAGGTAGGAGGGTATATGGTGCGGGACGCTCTCTCAGCAGCGCCTGATGTAGTGCAGGAAAAAGAGACTCCTATATCTCTGAATATAATTAGTCCGAAGCACCTTGGTTTTGCCAACGAGTGGGGAAGGAACACGAGAGGTGGCCTCGGTAGCGGTCTTTCATAAATCCAGCGCCCTGCTTTAAGAGCAAGCTGCCGCGAGTGAAACGTACACCCCGGCATGTCACCTCACTGTATTTAATGTATTTTTTTCCCCTTCTCCTCCCTCTCTGTATCTTTGTTTTATATTACCCTATGACAGGCTGTGCATGCGTTATTAACACAGACCCAGCCCCTGCTTGCTTGCGTTGCAGTCCCGACTCCTGTGAAAAACAATAGTAGAAGTAGCTCAAAGTAAGGGGTGTGGCGGTGCTTTGGCATGTCCGGGTCAGGGCCCATTTGCCTCGTTCCCTGAGTGAACACCTCGCAGGATGGGCCGGAACCGAATGCGGATTTCCTCCTTGAATTCCACCTTAAGCAGCTAGTGTGTAGCAATGTGGCCGCGAGTTAACAAGGCCCGTTGAAAGCCAGCAGTTCAGCGCTATCGAATCGCTCACCGCTGATGGACAACTGGACAAGAAAGCACTGCGGCGGCTAATGAATAGCGTTGCTAATTGGCTTGACGTTGGCATTCGGCAGCAGAGCGGCTGTCACTCAGCAGGCAGGGCGCAGGCGGGTGTCATCGTGTCGGCCGGTCGATCGCTGACAGCTGCGCACTAATATGTCATGATGGACCGTGGCGTGGGTGGAAGGGTGAGGATCACACACATTGTTTGACTCCCCAGAGGCTAATCCGTCTCTCTCTCTCTCTCTCTCGCTCTCTCTCGCTCTCTTTCTCTTGCAGTCGCTAACTCCCACTCTCTCTCTTTGCTTAATTCTGCTCCTTCTTTCTATCGCTCACTCCCACACTCTCCTCTCTCTCTCTCTTGCCATCACTCACTCTCTCTCTCGCTCTCTCTCTCTCCTCTGCTGTCTCGCTTTTGCTCCCCATCTCGCCTTCTTTCTCTTGCTATCGCTCTCTCCCACACTCTCTCTCTTTACCGCTCTTGCTCTGCTTCTCTATATGCTGTCGCTCACTCCCACACATACTCTTACTCCTCCCATACTTTCTTTTACCCGTTCTTTCCCTCACTTGCATCTCTTTCGCTCTTTTTTCTGTCTCTCTTTCTCTTATTCTCTCATTCTTGCTCTCTCTTGGTTTCCTCCACCAGTATAAGCGACTGGGTTGTCCAGCAGCAGTTGATAGAGCTCCCTGATTAGCCAGAAGTTGTCCTAATGTGATTGAAAGGGATTGCTGTGATCAGTTATAAGGGAGATCTTCCGTGTCTCAGGTGTGTGCTCTAGGCAGTCGATATGACAGGCCAACGCTTACACGTGAGGAGAATTTACCTCTCCTATCGCAAGCATCCACATTGAGCCATCCATCTTGGATGGCTTTCCTCAGCAGAGATTGTCGGAAATAATCATGACGCATGAGCATGCGTGAGCAAGCATATCTTGTCTTGTACATTTGCAGTCCATGCCTGGTTTGATTCTTGTTTCAGTCTTGGCAAACCACCGGCAGCAACACTAGAATATCCCTAATGACTTTGATTTGAATTCATGTCTGTGGCCTGTGTGTACCTCTGTGTATAAATGAACCATCAAAATGCTCCCACGGCTGTTTAAATAAATGCAAATGCTTTGGTTTGCACTGCGTGTTGTCAAAGGTAACAAACCCACCAGTGCTTTCTGATACAACAGATTTATTCTGATGTGATGGACCTGTCTTTAGAATCGCAGTGGCACACACAGAAACCGCTTATGTTGACTCCAGGGGGGCCGAAGTGCGCACACACACACAGGGTCTGTGGTTGCATAACTTTAAACATAGATGTTCACCGACACAAAAACCACATTCAATCCAGTGTTGCGATCCATCGCTGTCCATCAGAGTGTAACCAGCGGCAAACCCTCTGAGGTGAGGGAGGAGCGCATTCGAAGCGTCAAACGAGTGAGTAAGCGAGTATTATCCAATTAACTATTTTTTTTTGGTTTCTGGGGGGGGGGGTTTTCTGTGACTGCAGTAGCATCCTCATTTCTGAGTGAAAAGGCGAGAGAGTGTCGCAGCTGCCTATTCGTTCTGCACTTTTTAGATTACAAATCTGAAATGATTTGTGTTATTGAATTATTGAGAAATTATAATGGTTCTCAACAATCAATGTCAGGTGGAGAGCAGCCTGCGGAAGACAGGACTAGTGATCCTCGCCTGGAACCGCAAGGTTAATTTCACTTATGTTTTTCATAGAGGTGTGCAGAAATGCTCAAATTCCGGAACAGAGGTTTCCAATTATACGCTGCCCTTTGCTGATGGTCACGTTTTTTTTTGGGTGTTTCATCAAATCACAATTGTCCATGCGTGACATTTTAGTGTATTTAAAATGAAGTATCAAATTCCAATTTGCGGACATTTCATCTTTTCTATTGGCGTTGGCAGTGGCCAAATGACTTGCTTTATCATGGGAACAGAAAAACTCTTCCACCTCTTTATATATATATTTTTTCCTCCCAACATATCTCCTCTTCTCACCGCTCTATCTCTCCATCGCTCTCTCCTCAGTCTATTCCCTTCCACCCCTTGTCCAGCATAGCCTCTAATCTTTTTTTTAACTCCTTTCATCCTTCTAACGTGGACGACCTGCTGTATTTCCCATGTACCCCTTACAAACCCCTCCACACCTCCTATCTTTATCTTTTCCACTTTTTTTTTTTTAAACAATCGCTTAGATCTTCCCTTCCGTCTACCTGAACCATCTCACAGAAGTTGTCTCTCTTTCTCCCTGTCCGTCTGCCTCAACCTTCTCACTTCCCACTTCTCCCACTAGGTCATGTTTCAATCTCGGTACAATCCTCTGTCCGTCCGTCCTGCTGTCTCTGTCTCTTTGAGAGCTACATGAAGTTAGCCCTGACTCCCAGCTGGGCCTCACTGGCTCCCTCACAAACCCCCTCCCGTCCATCAGCTGCACAGTACTAGTATTTAGACCTTGAATTAGAACAGGAACTTCCATCCACTTCACTATAAACAAACTCAGTCCTGACCAGCATCACTCGGACACTGTCAAACCCACCAACACAGGAAAGGCCTTACAAGGCAAGCCAGAATGTGTGTTAGTGTTTGTACCTTGGCCAGGTTAAAACATTGTTCACATTGTGATAGAGTTTGGTATCATGTCTAGTTTCCCAGACTTTTTTATCTCCTGTGCCTCCAAGGCCCCATCTGTACAGCTCACGTTACGCCTCTGTGGACACAAACTAAGAAATGAACTTACATGAAGTTAATGTCATTTAGAGTCAGTATTCATATTGCAGAAGTGTTAAAAACAGAACAAGCTGAGATGTACTTTGTTTCTGGGCTCAACTTTATTTATCTGCGACTTTTTAACAAAATGTATTTAAAAAAATGGCGCCTTGGAATCCTACTCCTGCCTGGGAATCACTGAGTTATACGAGTGAGTTGATGGTGCGTGGGTCCTAAGACCCATCCACCATACAGCGCTGTCCCCTATCACCATATCACCAGTCCACATAGGACACCATGTGGGCTCTGAACACATCACAGGAAAGGGTTAGTGAAAGGGTTTTCTGATGGTGCTCAGACTTCACGGGTGCAAAGCATTCCAAATAACACCCAAAATGGAGAAGATATACTTATGAATATGTAGGATTAGTTCATTCTCAGAGCTCAATGAATATTGGCCAGATACATTGCAAAAATCGCTAGCTTGAAATACACTCAATAAACTTTACTGTAACCCATATCTATACTGTATACTGTGGTCGCCTAGCAACCAATGTGTAGGTTTGCCGTGCCGAGTGGAGCGTGTTGATGCAGACTCCTTCCAGTGTGGAGGCACTCATCCTCTGTGTGATTTTCCCTCCCCCCCCCCCCCCCCCTCCAGCCAAGCTGAAGCTGGAGGACCGATTAGCGGCGGCGGCACGGGAGAAGCTAGCCCAGGCTAGCAAGGAGTCCAAGGAGAAGCAGCTGCAGGCAGAGAGGAAGAGGAAGGCCGCCCTGTTCCTCCAGACACTGCGGGCGCCAGGGGAGCCAGAGGCAAAGAGGGCGGAGCTGGACCCAGTGACGCCCCGTCAGGTGGGTGGATCAGACCACGCTCGGTTTAGCCGATCCCGGGTTAGTCTAGACCCGAGAGGACACTGGTGACCTCCTGCCCAAAGGCACTGGGTGTGACGCAACCTCCAACACCTACCTGTAGCCAACCTTGAGATGCCTGCTCCTTAATGATATTTATCTGAATCTTCTGTCTTCCAAATGGCTGAATAGTAATCATTGAACCCCAGGGTTTAACCTGTTCCGTTTTGTGTTCATTTGGTTGGGCACCTAGTTTTTCAGATCGCGGTGCTTTCGGTGTGACGTGTGGGGCATGTGCAAACTTTTTTTGTATTCAGCATCAAAAGGATGATCTCGCTGGGCAACCGGTCCTCTCCATCGGACTACTTGATATGTGAGACAGTCAAGGGGGAGAAACAAGACTCCCTCAAGGGTTTTCACGTCTACTCGAATCATAACCAAAAGGTTTACACAAGGTTTACCACATTGTTTACCACGTTGTCTGCCGTCCTTTCAGAACACTCTCCAAGAGCCTCGCAGCTGAAGCGGCAGGAACGACGTCTGGCCTAATCAGTCGGCATTCATGTGTTTCTCGCATTTTCGGAGGGAAAAGTGCTCGTCTAGATCCCATTTGCCTAAACAAAAAGAAGCCACTTAATGCTCCAAACCCTTTCCTTAATGACGCCTGTGGCCTTGACTCGGTCGAAGGGCTGTACGGTATGGACTAAAATTTATATCACGGTATGATTTGAGGCATAGATGGTAACCGTATTATATAGGGATGCACCGATTGTGAAATTGTTTTTTTTTGTTGTTGTTGTTATTTATTCCAGCTTTACATGTACATTCTTGCCTTTGACCTCAATGAATTGAAAATGACAACTTTTCATCGGATTGCTCCAGACTCGCCATTTCTACTGCTTCATCGAATCTGTTTGGTGTTTGTGTGTGCGGCACGTGTATCCTGGCTTGTGTGGCTCCGATTGGCTACCATGAAACATGACTGCCTTAGCCAATCATAATCGCTTATCTCGTTGTTAAACCAGCCGGTCTCCTCACTAGCAGTTTGTCTGTGCAGCCAGGGGTGCGTTCGGATTACGCAGTTTATTCAATCAATTCATAGTAACGCACAACATTTAACGGTCAGTAACAGTAACAGCGTTGTTACTGAAAAAATAACAGCGTTATTACAAACACTGATCAAATCTCATCATCCATTTGAAAAGCAGACATGGAGAAGTGTACAACGATTACCTGAAAGCCGATAAAAAACTGAGAAATGCACACCAAGAAAGCACAAACCACCACCAGCAAGACTCAGTCGATAACCACAGCATTTGAGAAAGGGAAAACACGGACAGCGCCAAAGCTAATGGGATCACTAACAAGGTGATGGAGTTCATCGCATTAGATGACCAACCTTTCTCCGCTGTGGGGGATGTGGGGTTTCAAAGCGAAAAGGGTTTTGAGTGAAATGTCACTGGAACATGTCTTACAAACTGCATATCGCTGATCGTTCTCCGAGACAGTGAAATACTCCCACACGACCGACATTTTCTTTCACTTTAATTTGTAAACAAACCACACGTGCGCGCGGCACCCGCCCGCTTACGTCATCACTCCAGAGGCGTGTCCAGCCAGCGGCTGTTATGGGTGGTATTATTAGTAGCCTACCACCTGTTGCATCTTCTCCGAAACTGCAAGTCAGACCGCAAATAACCAACACAACATTTAGCCAGCGCAAAATTTATATGACACAACAGATAAACATCGGCCACTGCCATCTGTGAATGTCATCTTATTTCCCGATAGGCCGACGGCAGTCAACAACGCGAATGTCGGCCGATACCGATGTTCGTCTGATAAATCGGTGCATCCCATTTCGATATAAATGCTTCTGAAGGGGTAAAATACTGGTTAGGCAGCTATTACTGTATTTTTGTATTACTCTGAAATATTTCACATAGTACAGAAGTATTTTAAGAACATATATAGATATTGAGCAAAACTGCAAAAGTTACTTCCAGTATGGATAGTATGGATTTCTTTCTCCACTTGGTCGTGGACCTTGCCGTATTGTTTTGGCATCTCAATTTGGCTGAAGTGTGTGCAGGCAGGTAACGCGTACCTGGGATTGAGTGCTTGGACCATCTCTTTAAAGCCATTTCTATCAACATTTTGAAAGGGAACCATGTCCTTACACAGGTAAACAGTGACAGCGTTTGCTATCTCATTCCACCGCTGGCTTTTTTTGTCGTAAGGACTGGCTTTGGAAAATGCCTGCAGAAGCGATGTCTGAGATGCAGAGACAGCTTCACGCTACCAGCGTCTGTCTCGTACGGTGTGGAATGAGAGCTTGTGAAGGTACTATTGCGCAGGCTGCGTGCCTGCGTAATAGCATACTGCCTGAGAAGGCAGTATCGCTGTCAAATCGGTCCCTGGGAAAAGTAACGTTGCGCCGAATTGAAAAAGGAACTACGTTTCCACCATATTTTCAGTAGTTTCGCGTAACTTTACTTTTCACATGAAAAAGAAGTTACATTACTGTATTTACATTACTTACTTTGTAACATTTTACACACAACACCGTCCGGTCACACCGGTCTCACGGTATGGTCAAAATCCATACCGTAGTGCAAATTCACACCTGTGTACTTTCTATACCGTTTATACCGTACACCCCTACTCGGTAGCATCAATCCTCTCCGACGTCTCTATCTCGCCGCGAACGGACGGCCCTGACACATCCTCAGTCGGTTCTTTTTTTCCCCCGTCTTTTTGGCGAAATAATAACCTGTTTTGTATGGAATCAGCCCAGAAAGCCTTCAGGTGCTAAACAGCAGCGAATGCAGCAGAAACCCCATTAACCTCAGCCCCTGCGTGGCTTGTCCTTGACTGAATACCATGGGCTCGTTGTACTTCCTGCACATCACTACCCACAGCAGCTCCGCCGGCCTGAAGGCGCCCCGGTCAATCTGCTCATGTATTTTTATGAGTTACCCTTTTAATGAACAGGCTGGAAAGGCCATGGTGGTGTACTTCTTCAGCACCACCAAGACAGGAGCATAGGGTTATGTACGATAAGATGACTGGCTTGCTGTATATTATCCTTGCTTAGGTCATTAAGTGCATGAATTGAGAATATAATTACGTTGTAGATAATGGAATGCAAAGGTATCTGATTGATTGAGAGGCTAAACATTTCTCTTGTGCGTAAACAGTTGCTTTAAGTGCACAATTAAAAACAACTTGGTTGTCATTTGCAGGTAGGCCAAGCGCATATAAACCTTATCGGCCAAGCCCGAGTATAAACTCTTCCTTCAGTCTATACGACCAAGGCTCTCTGTGGGATAAATAGATAATAATATATATACTGTATACAATAAATAGCAAATTATCTACCTCAAAACAGTGTCAATGATATCATGCTTGTCTCACAGTTGAGACAAGCTTTGGAGGCAAGGCTAGGCAACTTTATTTCAATAGCACTTTTCATACACAAGTGCTTCACATAGAAACATTGTCATACAATAAAATGAAATAATACAAATAAAATAGTAAAAGAAAACAAAGGCAAAAAAAAAACATACTTAACGGAGTACAATATTATTCTAAGTCGAGATGGCTTCCTTCAGTCTATACGACCAAGTCTCTCTGTGAGGTAAATAGCTAATATGAATATATAATATACAGTATATTGTACTTAATGGAATACAATATTATTCTAAGTCGAGATGGCTGAACGTTTTTAAACCGCCTCTGTCAGCGCGGCGGCTGAGATTAAACACCCCGCTTCCTTCCTCTGGGTCCAACGGGTCTATTGAGCCTTTTCATTACTGGCTACTGTAGTTATTCCAAGTAGTAAACTCTAGGAGAAAAAAGCGGAGCCTTGGGAAATATTTCCCTTTGGGGTCCACCGTGTTTAAACACCTCATCTGACCTCTCCCGGGTTGTTTCTGCTGACAGCACCCATATGAGCTCCTCCACCGTAAAATGAACGGCAAAAAATGATGACTGGGATATTTAGTACAAGGTAACTTTGATAACGATGATAATAAATTATATTGATTGTATAGTATTCATTATGCAGCTTGGTCCGCACATTAAAGACAGAGTTGGAGGAGGAGGCAAACATAGGGGCACATGGGAATTAAAAGCAGGCCCCTTTTCTCTTTTTTTTTATATGATGCCTGTTTTCCAAAAAATAAATCACACTTTGTTTGGGACTGAAAGTACTTTGTAGGGTTGGGCGATTTGGCCTAAAAATAAAATAGGGGTTTTCAACCTAATGGACGATTTTCGATTTTTCAGTTTTTCTCTAAACAAATGCGTGAGAGGAAGATAGGTTTTCCCGGACAATTACAGAATAACACTATGGTGTGTGTGTGTGTGTGTGGGGAGCCATTTTTTCATGTCTGCGTCCGATTGAGGGCTTCCTAGTATAACCCCACAATGTGTGGCGCATTTCATATACAACCTCGCTCATTATAACGCCCAAACATAACAATGTTACTAAGAAAAGTCACAAAGTTGCCGCGGGTCGTGACATGCATTTTCTAAACAGTGTTAGAATTCCAGCTGAAACAGCGGGTTCACTCGCTGTTAAGGGCAAAGCAAAGCTGCGGAGTCATAAACTTTTATAAATTGCGCTTTTTCGGTTCTACCAGTTCACAAACACTAAGAAAGATTAGTTCATACTTTAGTCTGAAAAAAATAACCCTAGTTGTTTGCAAAAGAAACAACTTCCAATTTCCATGACAGGTCTGTCTCCACACCTTGAATGAGAAGGGCTGTGTTTAGAGATATCAACATTGGTATTAATAAGCCTCAGACTTTGGCAGGTGGCAGCAATGGCCCTGTCAGCATTCAAATGTCTCTCTTACCCAGGACCCAGACTGCCTAATGCTTCACCATCTCTCTCCGTACGGCCGGCCTCATGGGACTCATCAGTTGCCGTTTTCCCATTCGTGACCTCACAACAAGGGCGAGTTCGGAATGGCGTCTTGGAATGGAGCCGTCTCGTCATAAAATCGAATGGAATGGAGCCAGTGTCATGCATTTACTGCAATAAAATATTGTCTGTGATCTGTCACCTTTTTCCCTTGAGGAAAAATGTGTTGGATGAGATTGGAAAGTAATGTCCATAAATGTTTAGCTGTAGTTTTTTGCCACTGTTCTTGCGATAGAAACAAGTGTTTTAGACGCCACACTCCACAAACTTTTGTTGTATATGTGCAGTCATCCTTTGGTTTTCGTTAGGATCATTGTAGTCATCTAGGTTTATGTCTTATCTTGATAAGACCTAATGTCCCCTTGGTACTTTACTAGAATTGACTCCATGAAGTTGATGTGGATGCGGGCCTGTCTTCAGCAACTAAGTGTGAATATGTTCCATTATATGGGAACTCATATCTTCATAATCCAATAGCACATTCTAACCGGTCAGATTCTTTAAATTCTTGAAAACAGGCTGTGCATGGTTTGCAGGTGTAGGAATGTTGAAGTGCCAGAGATCTTTTCTCATATTCTCAGTGATCTAACTTGAATTCCCAACAGAATTCACCGTTATCTTGCCTCTAAACTTATTTTATAGATTGAAGTTGCAGTCGGGTGTTTTTATATTTTTTTCCACCGTTTCCTCGTTGTGTTGTTCCACTCCTGTGCTTATATACCTCCCACACTTTAAGGCAAAATGTTGGAGAGATAAAGTCTCCTGATGAACACTAGTCTTGCCAGACTCTGTTGTGCTAGCACGTAGATCTCTCAAAACCATCCCAAAAACACAATGGCAACGAAAGCCATTGTTTCAGATAACTGCAATCCAACTCCCACCCCAACCCCTGAGTGATCCAGGTCCCTGGCACCTCTATGGCTCCTGCTCTTCATAACGGCCCTGTTTCCCCTTCTGTCTCGGTTCTCTTTGCTCCGCTGAAACGTTAAATGATTTTAAAATGCAGGGCTCGGCTACCTGCCAGGCTTCCAGAGAGATCTTTCACAGCTCAATCTCACACGATTCACAGAGCTGTCAGATGTTTATCCTTGGAGATCCTGCTCTCATTTCTTTCCTTTATATATATATATTTATATATTCTCTCCAGAACCTCTCGCTCGTTGGTACTAGACTGGGTGACTGTGGAAAGGTTGTTGTGGTAGACTGTGGAAAAGTTGTTGCCAGACGCAACTGTTACAAACACTTTTGTTTTGTTGACTGTGAACCAGTGGTCCTCGGAGTGTGGTCTCCGTCGTGTACCACAACTATTCCCAGTGGTTAACCCAATCCCCCACTTCTATCTTCACTGGGCTGGGTTGTGTATGGCCGAGGTGGTTGACTGTGTGTTAGTAATTGTTCCCATGTCTTCCCTAAATCAATGAAAATGAGCTTGCACATGAACAAGCCAGTGACATTTTTGCCTGGAAAAAACAACTCCTTAATGGGGACCTTTTTTAATAGAGCAGGGAGAACGATAAAGAAAAAACATAATTCTCAAAGGAAAATAACATTTTCATCACACTGGTTACTTAACTTCATCACAACCCGACTGATATTGGATGTTTGGGGCCAATACCTATCATCATTAAAAGTGTTATTGGATTTAGACTTTCACCTGTGCTCTAATCCCTAGCCTACCTGTCAGTACCTCTTTTCCCCTCCAATGTCCCATAACACCCCTTTAGTGGTGAACTCGCCTTATTCTAAGTCACTGTGGATACCTCTTAGGATGACTTGATTAGGAATAATGATATTGCATGTTTTAAAAGCCGTGTCTCACTGCATGGTTAATTCATGTTTTGTTTGTGCGTTCCTTTAATTGCCCTCCACCGCGAGACACGTGCTTTGACCAGGCTTGTATTCTGGGTGCAGTGTGTTTGTAATGATTTATGGGATGTTTGTCGGTGCACCTAACTGAATCAGGGTGGCTGCCAGACATGCGTTCCATCTCCACAAAGAGGGAGAAAGCCAAACACACTCTGTGTCTCTACGTAGTCACTTTGAATGCTCTTTGAGATTATCATGTGGAGAAAGACGGTGTACAATTAAACCTGAATGTAACATGTATTGAAGTAGTTTGTTTTGGATGGTGTTCTAGACTGGAACGCAAACTGAAGTCTGTGTGAGAAGGAAAAAGAGAGTGAAATTCTGCCCTAGCTGGTCAACCAAGCTGAATAGCTGTGTCAGAACAAGTCGACCTGTAAGCAAGGTGTCAAACAGCTGAAAGGAATAAGAAAAGCTTTTGATTAGGGTTGATTTGTAAAGGCTGTGTCTAGCCATGCCTGAGAAAGCATTTCTCAAGTCGTCAAATGCTAGCGTAAACTCTTGTGTGCTTCGTTGTTGTTTTTTGCCTTGGACGTTTGAGACCACTCTCAAGCTCGATCTTGGGAGAGGTTTTAACTAGGGTAAGACTGCTGATGTGTGCGCTGATGTCATGTTGGCGAGAACAGCGGAATTTGCTCCGCTTGTCTAAACCCTTGCCGTATTCCCCCGGACCTCATCGTTTTCTTTGTGAGGAGAACGATGTGTAAGCTAGTGTAAACTGTCAGACATAAACATAATATGCGGAATAAGCAGCGCGGGCTGAGCGCCACCTCTCCCCCTTGTCAACGCTTCGGTGCGCGCCATTGATCAGTGGAAGGCTGCAACTTTGTTAGAGCGTGTTGTCTTGACTTAATACAACGGGAGTGATGGGTGGCCTGTTTGCCTCTCATCAGGAGGTCTCCCTGCAGGGATTTTGGTCAACCACACGGCTGAGTGCCATGTGGTTAACAGTTGACACAACACCACGCAGTCTTAGCTTTCAACATCGCCAAGTAGTATGTAGTTTTAATTTTTTTTGTTTTCAAACTTGTTCTAGCCGCACGCCCTGAAAGAAGCATGGCACTTTTCACTGGTGATGTCGTCATTAAATCTAGCGGTATACGTTGTACACCATCATCCAACCAAGCGGCGGATAAAATCAAAAACGGGGATGAAAAAGATGCTGCACTTTGAACATAAGCCGGTATCACCTCTGCAATCTCCATATCCATAAATGTATACATGCTCCAAAGCAGATGGGGCAGCTGAGTAATGGGGGGAGGAGACGGCGAAATATGCAGATGGCGGACCACGAGGGTGAGAGCGAGAGACGTGTGAACGCTAAGTGCATATCGCACAGCATATCGCGGACGCTCTGTGCATATCGCACAGAGCGTCTGCGTTATCGCAGATTGCAATGAGTTCCGACGACAGCAGGCGGCTTCACACTTACGCAACGTAAGCCTGCGTGTTCTGCCTCATTCTAGGTCGCGTGCCCAACATCTTTTCTCTTTGAATCATCCGATGTGGGTTAAGGATGATGTATACCAGAAACGTAAGCCCCCAGGGCCCCAGGCCGCCTGCCGCCGCAGCTGCTGCTGCTCCAGCTCGCGCTGCATCTGACTCACTTTCCTTTTGAGGAACTGCAACTGCTCGGCGCTCGCTCTGTCATTTTCAAAGTGAACATGGCCACGTTGAATAAGACAAGACTTGATTTTTATCTTTGTGGTAGAAAAGAGATGCTTTGTAGGTTGAACGATTGTGCCCTCTTCGAAATGTAAACGCCTGGGGGGTGAATGTGAAGTATGCCGCCAGGTCTGCCATACATACATGTGTTATACACCCGTTTTTCAGTGGCTCTTTGAGATCTGCCCTGGGGTAACCCCATTGCGGCACCTGTAAATCATTCAACTCTGTCCCGAGCAAACATGAAAGAAACGAGCGCTGCGGAATGTGGAGCCAAAGCCCAAACACACTAATGGAGCCCCGGAGCCAGAGAGTCCCATCCAGAAGGAAATCCAATTGTTGTGCATTGAAAGATTTCAAGTCATTACCATGCAGGGATTTATCCTTGGTGATCATTGTTTGACATGAATGGAAACGCACTCGTTGAACCTTTTTCATTCCGACCGCTAAATTGATGGACCCGGTGCTGAGCAAAGCCTCAATTCATTTCTCACCCCTGACTTTGAAATGAAAGCTCAAGAAACAGTGAAAGAGCCACACAAACCTCAAACTAACGCGAAGTGCTGCCAAATCCACATGCTGTCGACACACTTGTTAATCACGCTCTCTCGTCTAGTCAACCAGCCAAGGCCTTGTTTAGGGACAATATCTCATAGGTTTTGGCAGGATGCAAAATATGAGACGGCGATAGACAAACACAGCGAACGACAAAGTGGAAGAGAGATGGCCAATAGATGGTGAGTCATACAGAATTGTATCCCCGGTGATTACCGTTGTTAGAAGTTCCTTCGGGCGACGAGGACACAAAGGCCGAGTGACTGAAATGAGCAATGGTTTGGAAAGGACAGCCGTAGAGGGAGTGATAGGGAGAGAATCCTCCCATTCATCAGTGGAAAGTTCAGGTCACAGCCTTTTCCCCCGCGATCATAGTGCCGCTGTGCTCTCATCTCCCCACAACTGTGCTGCTTAAAATAATATAGTATATATAGTAATATAGTTTTCTTTTGATTATTTCATAGGGCGCTTCATTAAGACGTTACACAACTCTGGCTGAAATGAACAGAAATGAGAGGGGAGACCAGTGCTGGGATCCTAGTTTGCCTGACCTGATTCCCGTTCCCCCCTGTCCTCCCCTAGCGCTGCGGGGCTGTGGTGAAGTAGAAAATCAACATCATCAGTCCTCCCAAATCCCTTACTCTGTCCCAGAGTGACGAGCAGCGCAAGGTTGGGGTCGGGCCTGCGCACGCGGCATCAGCATTTAGCCGTCGGATAGATCACTCCTCGGGCTTAGCGTGACTGTTGCTCTCTGGCCCTCTCCCCTGGCCAACCCAGAGGTTTATGGTTCTGTATCCTGTTGGTCGGCAGCATTTGTTTCAAAGGACAAGAGGACAAATGACGTCGCTAGTGTTATAGTGTTGGACTTTATTTAATCAAACCCCATTTAAAGGTGTGTGTGTTATTAAGTTAGCTACTAAACAATGTGTGTGTGTGTGTGTGTCCCATGCTAGCACATTAAGCTAATTTTACACGCATGCAGACAAAGCCTTATTTTGGCCACGTGTTTTGCTGAAGTCTGCCGGACACTCATTAGAACCGGTGAATTGGGCCATAAATCGTGTCTTTGTATCTACCAATCGCCTCTGCCCTGAGCAGCACCCCCTGACTAGACTCTATAATGAGTTATCCAACTAATCCATCTTAAGGATGTACTCCATGCGTATTGAGGGAAGTCTCAGCCTCCCCTCCTAATTACTCCCATGCAGCGGCGGCTCGCAGGTCTTTGCGCATGCAGCGCGAGGAAAGCACACTGTTTACCAGCGCTTATACAAAGCTACTGGTTCCCATTCGATCCGTCGATTGAGGAGATTATTCTTTCATCATTTCATTAATTGGATCATCATTTGAGGTGAGACAGTGAGAGAAAGAGAGGAGAGATCCTTAATTCATAGTTCATAGAGAGACAAATTATTATTACCTTGATATTTTCCTTTTTATGTCTTAATTGCTGTCTACTTTACACAAGCAGAAATGTGGAATACCAATATATGTATATTGCTTTTTGAACTCTGGATGAAATGTCAGGGGCTTATGTTAGACTTGACTCCCCCTCCCCCAGAGGGACCTATCACTGATGAGATGGAATCATCCAGCTGAAAAGGGAACCAGTCTGATTCCTCTTGTTCTGGGAGCTCACAGAGAGTTTAGCTCCAATAAAATAGTTAACGCTTCCGACAGCCTGTATATTTTACTTAAGTCATAAGAGCACTTTTCGTTTCTTTTCAAGCACTGACGCTTTATTTCCCTTTCCATCTAAGAGAAGTGGACTTCTTCTGTGGTTTGCCTCCAGCGGGCCGTTTAGGGATCTGGTATCTGGGTGGTCGTGTGCTTCTGCTCTCTTTCTTATTTTGTTTCCAAAGGCGGCTTCATGCCGCCCTGATTTGTTGCCCTACTTCTTTCTTATCTGTCCATCTTTTCGCTCTCTCTCTCTTGTGCACTCTTTTCTCTGTCTTTCACGATCTCCAACTCTCTCTCTCTCTTGTGCACTCTTTTCTCTGTCTTTCACGATCTCCAACTCTCTCTCTCTCTCTCTCTCTCTCTCTCTCTCTCTCTCTCTCTCTCTCGTGTCATCCCTCCCCCTCTGTCTCTCTCCTCCTATTAATTTCCTTAATGCCCCCATTAGAAGCAGCAGAGAGGTCATAGGGGCCATTAGGCGACCATATGCAGCGAGAGCAGGATTTCATCCTCGGAGAGAGGGAGACTGACCCCCCCCCCCCCCCCCCCCCTGACCACAATCAGTGCAGAACCCAAAGCCATAAGTCTTAAAGTCTGTTAACATAGGAGGGGATGGATGGTATTCACACACACGCTCTCATTCATAATACACTAACTTTTCCCCCAGCCTCAGTTATCCGCCCAGCATCAGGCTGAGCTCACACCTCTAACCTTTGAGGTTAACACGCAGACCTTTTTAGTATTTCGTAAGCACTTATACGCAGCCATTGTGTGTGTGTGTGTGTTTTACCATTTTCTAACGTTTGTTGAAGGTGCGCACATTTAACAATAAAAATAATGTTGCACAAGGTCGTACATCCCCCAACACACAAAGCTTATGACTTTTTATTTGTATTCTCTTTCGGGGAGTCTACCCCTTTCCTCCTGGGGAAACCATGTTGTTGTTCTCTGTCTACATTCAGGCCGTGGGTAAAAAAAAAAGCAGATGTGGGGCTCCCCGGTGGCTCACCAGGTAGAGTGTGTACCATATAGGCTCAGTCCTGAACGCAGCATCCCGCATTCAAATCCTGCCCGTGGTCATTTGTTGCATGTCCTCCCCTCTATCTCCCAAACCCACCTCTCTATCTTACTCTATAACGGTAATAAAGCATAAAAATGCAAAGAAACTGAAAATAAAAAAAGTGCTGCATTGCTGTCTTGCTTCGTTAAAAGATTCAGTCAATTCAAAAGAGTTTGAAAACCTGTTCAAATATATATTACGTTAAAGATCAGGTCACTTCAGGGCAAACCTATTTATTCAAACCTCTGTTTATTAATCAGAATTGAGGTGTTGACACCAATACTTTATTATCCATTAATGAACCAAACTTGGTCCCAACTTATTATCAGAACATTGCAGGCGGTGTGGCTCTCAGGCTTGTGTGATTTGTGGAAGAGGAAATCAACAAATACTTGATTTCCATAAACCGTGTCTGTTTATGCCTCTTGAAGTACCAGTATTTATTACAGACTTTTAAATGTAGCTCTGAACTCAACAGGGTCAGCTTCCACTAAGCCACTACGTCGGAGAACAAAGGGGCCCGCATTACCATCTTATCTGATACCGGAGAAATGTTAAGAAACTCCCTTTTTTCCCTTATCTTTGCGCTCATGCGTCAAGCACTATTAGGAATTGTCGAGTGCAAAGGTATAGGCAGAACATCGTCACCGTGTCCGGGAGAGACATGGTAATGTCCATCCCCGGGGAAGGTGACCCCTTTAACAGAACACTGTCACACAAGTCAAGACAATCTTTATACGCTTGGACAAGTGCTGCCTTTTTCTTTTTTTCTTTTTTTTGTTCTCCTTGGTCAATTATTCCACATCTCGCACTCAACCATTTCTGTATCACTGCTTCGCCCTCCTGTCTCCTTGGCACACAGGTTGGTTTAATGATTAACTAGCCACCTTTCTCTGTCTTCCTAATGGCTCTGAGGAGCAGATGTTTGTCATTCTTAGAAGAGCGCCAGCAAGTAGCAAGGTCCCGTTCAACCTTCACCCCCTTCCCACCCCTCCAATTCTCTCTCCTGATTAATTTAGGCGCTATCCTCGTTATTCTTAAAATTTTCTTAGGTTATTCGTATTTAGTTATTCGGGAAACACTTTTTTTCCCAAAGGTACCTGCAGTTCTGAATAGAGACACTAATAATCAAAAAACAGGTGGAGGGTTTAGGCGTCTTGCACAAGGGTTCCTACAGGCTGCAGGTACTGGGGATCGAACCCACGTACCTTTCTGCTGGGGGTTGAGGACTCCAGCCACTCCACCACTCTTCCTTAGTACTCCTCCTCTTTCGACAGCCCTCCGTGGCCAGAGATGTACTGGTTCTAACATCTCTGTGTCGGCTAACCATATTCTCAAATGTCAGCCCTATTTTCAACCTCCCTTCCCCGTCAACTCACGCCCTCCCTCTGTCTTGCCATATGCTCACTGTATCAATGTACACTTCGTAGGAGGAGACTGTGTTGAATATATGATGATGATCTTGGATCTATGTTTCCCTGGGTTCAGTTTGGACAGATGTGTGGTATGAGCAATTCTCTCAAGTGGTCTGTTTAACTTTCTTCAAAAGTGTTGAACTTTTGTGTTGAAATTCCCTGACGACTGTCAGCAGGAATCCATTATACCATTGAACTCCACACGTTCCCTGAGTTCCCTTCTCATTAAATGATTAAAACAATGAAGGCTCCGTTGGAGGGCAGGTCGCAGGCTGTTGGAGCTCCGGCAGAACTGCAGCTCTTGCAGAGACTTCAATAACCGCATGGAGCAGGAGCGACTGGTTTTAACTGGGGTCTCCACCCCCGGAGCTACAGCACATACACATTCGTGTTGGAGTGGTTTTCCCTTTTGTGGATCACAAAAGCGAGTTCTGCAAAATACCTGCTTCTATGCAGCCGGTATTCATGGAGGGCTGTGTGCTATAGGTGTTCACTTAAAGCTTTTGTTCGCTGAGGGATTGAGATGGCTGTGTGGGCACCAGGGTCTAGACGACAGCGTTGAGGGGCCTATTTTCAGTCCGTAAAAGAAGCGGCTTTTCAAAAAATAGTGGAGACAGCCGGAGTAGGAAAGTGATGTAGAAATGTGTTATTTCATGTCTTTTTCCACATACAATTCAAAGCTTGACCACATCTGGGTCTTTGGAAATCCTTATTTTACAGAAGTCTGTTTTTTGCACATTTTTCCAAAGAGAGGGTCTATATCTGGGGCTCTGTGCCCCTACTCTACAGAGCAAACAGTTAGAAGCAGCATCCGTGTGTGTGTGTGTGGATTAGTAAGTGTTAGCTACTAAACTATACTGTACTTAACTACTACTACAAAACAATTAAGTGCAAAAATCTGCCGAAATCTGGTGATTGACCCATAGCCTCAATGTGATTGATGATACACGTCATCTCAACACAAGTTGTTCCGTTTTTAAGTAGTAGGAGTAGTAGGAGAACAGGTTTCACTTATTCTTGCCATCTGAAAATGTGCTCTAAAGGCTGATCTAAGTTGCTTCTAGCCTTTCTTGATCTGACTACTCTTTTATCACCATCGTCCTCTCTCTCTCTTGTTCTCGCTCTCTTGCTCTTTCATCTCGTTCGTCTCAACCCAGGTCAACAGAAAGAGAGTTAGATGTGGGAAACTGGGGAGGGGAAGGAAATGGGTGAAAAGTGAGCCGCAGTCGTGCTTCGAAAAATAGCTTTTTATTAGGGTTAGTTTCCTTCAGTAACTTTCTGCTGAGTGGAACCACTTTTACGGTCACGCACACACACCTACGTTTGTACCGTGGATATGTTAATGTAAAAAAAAAAATTCCAGGCTCACTGTGCTGAACTACATTAACCTGCATTAAAGCCCTCCCCAGTGTCACATCTTGTAAAAATAAGGCGCCTCATCTCAACCAGACACAACCTGGCTAAATGAAAGTGTGACTACAATGACATGGAAGCCTTGCTGTGATCAAGTGCGCTCCAAAGTAAAAGTGAGAGCCCTGACACAACACTGACGGCGTGATGCCCTGTTGATGAGCGTCTCCCGGCCTCTGCAAGGCCAAAATAAGTCATTTGTTTACTGGCTGACGATGATTGAAGAAGTTCTTCACAGACAACTGTTTTTTTAACAGTGGAAATCAGAATTCAGATTGCGGAAATAAATCACAACAAATCATGGAAGCCTTAACTGTGACCAATTGTACATAATGGCATTTCTGTCATCCGCAGAGATTTCATGCAAGGTACAAAATCGTGGAGATTTCCCGAGAAAAACAACGTGATTACGGATAGAACCTTTTATTCGTCCACGCCGTAATCATTAAAATTTGTTCTTCCTCACCCAACTTATTTTCCACTTTAGTCATTTCACGGTATAACGGAACATGGTTTCCTTCGGAGCCACACAAAGCCGTGTACCTGGCCCTCTAGGGTTGAGCTCTGTATTAAGGACAGTCCGGGCTCCAGGGGCTGGGCAGCAAGGAGGGGTAGCCACGCTCGGCCAGGATCCTCCACACCAGAGAGATTAAGTGTGTGCTCAGCTGCTGGACAGAGGGCCGTTTTAAAGGAGGCACACTGGGGTGATTACCAGACGTGTTCCGGGGCTCATCTCCGGAACCGTGGCCCCAAAACCCTGCGCTGTGTCTCTAGGACTGTCTTTTGGTAAGAAGAAACTTCACTTAGTTTGATATGAAAATAAAGAAAAAAAAATCTATATAGATATATATAGGCCTGTCACAATAACACATTTTGCTGGGCGATAAATTGTCTATTTTAACAAAAAATGCACAAACACAACCAAAAACAATTAATAAAATTTTAATAAAAACTACATGAAGCGAACTACAACTGTCTGTGACTGCGTACCATTTGCACTGTCCTGTTTGTACTTTGTCGACTAAACGCCCCAGTGATTGTGGACTGTTGGGAAGACGGAGACGTCCCATAATCTGTTGTTTTTTTCGCAGCTGGGAGCACTGCATCGGATGATTATGCTTTAGGTGCAAATGCATGTTTATTGTATTGGCACATTTAGTTGCCGTTTTACAAATGCAATATACCGGCTCGCACAGGTTAAGTGGTTCACCACGGTCATTCGGTTTGGACCCGAAGTGCTCCCACACGGCAGCTGTCGTGTTGGGCTTTGAAACCAATTCCGTCTTTGTTTTTCATTCCTCCAAATCTCAACTAGCGTTTTCTCTGGCTTGCTACTCTTCACGGGGCTCTCATGCTGCACTCTGGCAGGAGGATGTCTACGAAGACACAAGGAAGATGGGCGTATAGACGGGCTCTGACTCTGTGCAACGCCAGGGCTCCGCCTCCCAACACAGAGACTATGCGGCTGACAAGTGACTGACGTGACTCGAGGGTTAACTCCTCATTATGCCAAGGAAGCAAGAGGGGTCTGTCGAGACTGATGCTCCGGAGTGAAAACTCTTGTCATCCAGTCTCTTTGATGGAGAGAGACATGAGAAAAAAAGAAAAAAAGCTTATATATCATGGACGGCAAAATTATCATCTCATTTTAATTTATCGTGTGATTAATTGATTTATTGCTTATCGCGACAGGCCTAGATATATACCTCTTCCTATACACTATCTAGTAGTAGTGCCATTCCAGCTTTGAAAAAATAAGAGTTTCACTTTTTCTTTTTTCTTTTTAGTGTGAGATGACCTAATGCGAGCAACAAGAGTTGTGGGCCTATAAAATGCCAAGGACTTAGGCAAGGCAACTTTATTTATATAGCACTTTTCATACACAAGGCAGACTCAAAGTGCTTCACATATAAACATTGTCATACAATAAAAGAAAATAATAGATAAGTAAAAAGTAAAATAGATAGAAAATAAAGGCAAAGTTAAAAAAAAAACATTTTAGAAAGGCAAAGTAAAAAAAAAATGCATTTTAGAAAGTGAGAAAATAAAGGCAAAGTTAGTAATAAAATAAAAAATAGATAGAAGCATTGTAGATTTAAGATTTAGCAGAAAGCTAAAGCAAACATAAAAGTCTTCAGTCCTGTTTAAAAGCTGTCAGAGTTGGGGCAAGTCTTAAATCCTCAGGGAGTTTATTCCAGCTATTTGTTGCATAGTAACTAAATCCTGCATCCCCATGTTTCGTGTTGACTCTGGGGATAATTAACAGATTGGTCTCAGAGGCTCTTAGTGGCCAAGAAGGCTTATGTAGTGGAAGCCCTAAACCATGTAGGGATTTATAGGTTAGCAACATGATTTTAAAATCAATTCTCTGACATACAGGGAGCCAATGTAGCGATTTAAGTATTGGTGTAATATGTTCAAATTTTTTGGTCTTTGTTAGAACTCTAGCAGCAGCATTCTGAACAAGCTGTAGTTGCCTTATAGGTTTTTTTGGGAGACCTGTAAGGAGACCATTGCAGTAATCAAGCTTGCTAGTGATAAAGGCATGTACAAGTTTTTGTAAGTCTTCGGTAGACATGAGCCCTCTAAGTCTTGCTAAGTTGATAAGGTGATAATATGCAGATTTTGTAACTGATTTAATGTGACTGTCGAAATGTAAATCTGAATCCATGATAAACCCTAGATTTCTGGCTTTGATTGAGGTTTTCAGGGACAAAGAGTGAAGGTGTTGTGTAACTTTAAGCCTTTCGGTTTTAGCACCAAATACAATTATCTTGGTTTTGTCCTCATTTAGTTGAAGGAAATTTTGGCACATCCAGTCTTTGACTTTCTCAATGCACTGACACAACAGATCTATGGGCTGATAGTTATTTGGTGATAGCGATACATAGATTTGCGTGTCATCAGCATAGCAGTGATGGTCAATATTGTTATTTTGCATGATTTGCCCTAGTGGGAGCATGTAGATGTTGAATAGAGAGGGTCCTAAGATCGAACCTTGTGGGACTCCACATGTCACGTTTGTTTATTCTGAAACAAAGTCACCAATGGAAACAAAGTAGTTCCTATTTTGTAAGTAGGACCTAAACCAATTTAAGACTGTGCCTGAAAGCCCCACCCTCATCCTGATCTGCTTATCCAGGGTCGCGGGGGCAGCAGCTCAAGCAGGGAGCCCCAGACTTCCCTTTCCCGGGCCACATTGACCAGCTCTGACGGGGGGATCCTGAGGCGTTCCCAGGCTAGTGTTGAGATTAGGGATGTAACGGTTACCGGTGTAGCGGTAAACCGCGATAAAAATGTTGTCAATAACAATTACCGTTTTCATTTCAAATAAAATTATTATTGCGGTGGAAACCGTGTGCTTAAATCCTTCCCAGCACTTCATCCGAGCAGTGTTTGGAATAACGCCGTTTAAAATAACGGCGTTAGGTAACGCTGTTATTTTTTCAGTAACGGGTAATCTAACTAATTAATTTTCCCGTCGTTACAACGCTGTTACTGACAGTTAAATGCGGTGCGTTACCATGAATTGATTGAATAAACTGCGTAATCCGAACGCACCCCTGGCTGCACACACAAACTGCTAGTGAGGACGGAGACTGGGTGGGTTAGCGATTATGACTGGCCAAGGCAGAGTCGTGTTTCATGGTAGCCAATCGGAGCCAGTGTTTTTACACACAAGCCAGGATACGCGTGCGCTGATACACACGCACACGCACACACAAACACCAAACAGATTCGATGGAACAGTAGAAATGGCAAGTCCGGAGCAATCCGATGAAAAGTTGGTATTTTTAAGGTGGAGATATAAGCACTACTTATATTTGCACTACCGCCGAAAGTGCAAATTAAAAAAGATAATAGCCGACTTCCGGTGTGTTTTGGGGCATGTCTCCAAGAGGCTTTTCTGTAGGTATTGGCACGTTGTACGTGCCTACCGATTTTCGTACTAGCAGTGCGTCTAAGTTTCCCTTTGTTTACTCCCTTAGTGGTTACAGCAGGAATGCAAAAGTTGCCATGTTTTGATGTAGGCAACCTTGGGTTCAGCAGATTATGCGAAACTTCCTTTGTGCTGTGTCTACGGCTGAACCCTTTTTTGTCTCAGTAATAATCAGGACTACTATCAGTACGGGGGGGGCTGGGGCGCCCTCCGCTTGGGTGTTATCAGACTGTGGTCATGACGTGGGGATGGTATCATTGACACAGATGCACGTTTGATGCCAACATTTCTCAGTTTCTTAAATTAATCTGGAAAATCATAAAGGGAGGAGACAGTGGAACTGGAGTTGTTGTTGTGGCTATGGGAGAGATGAGGCTGGTGGTCATCGTCAATGGGGGAGTGCTGGAGGTCATCGTCGATGGGGGAGTGCAGAGGAGGGGGGTGGCCGTTTCTCGCCAAGCCAGCATCAGCAATGGGGGAAGGCATGGTGTCGGGCGGGCTGTTGTCTCTGTTCAAGGTCTGTGGTCTGTCTGCTATCTGTGTGTCAGATAGTGGGACAGTAGATGTGTGGGGGAGGCTGTAGTCTCGCTTCTTCTCGTGGCATGACAGGGTAGATTTGTGGGAGAGTGAGAAGAGAAGATTGTCCCTTAACAGTTTTGAGCCTAACCTGTTTGGGTGTCGGCCATCTGCTCTGAAAAGATATTTGCGCCCCCAGAACAAGTTGAAATTGTCAATAAAGCCCCTTCCTCTTTCATTGCAGACTCTTGAAAGCCATGTATTCACTGCAAGTAGACGACTGAATCTGTTTATTCCCCTGTCAACTGCTGGTATGGGTCCACTGATGAATGACCTAATGTGTAATTTGTCCAGTGTGTCCAATAGTTCAGTGAAATCCCTCTTCAGAAGTTCTGACTGTTTTCTTCAAATATCATTAAGTCCTGCATGCACAATAACCTGTGAGATTTTGGGGTTTTCCAATATAATTGTGGTTAGTTTCTGGTTGACATCACTAACCGTCACATCTGGGAAGTAGCATGTTTTGATCTTCTTACTGGTTATATCCTTTATGGTTGAGTCTCCTACAATCAGAGTGTCTGGTTCATCTGCTTTCTGTGAGATGGGCCCTTGTTGGCTTGAAGTGGCGGTCGCAGACGCATGCACAGCTCGACTCTCTGGCGACAGGGTCATGGTCGGTCTCTGTCCACACCATCCGTCTGGACTCATCTCGGGGCTTTGGGGTGCATGGGTGGCAGCAGCGTTTGTGGACTCTTGGAGTGGCAGGAACCGGTTCTTCAGCGGCATGGTAAACTTCAGCTAATCCGGCTGACTTTAGCTTTGGGAAGTTTAGCATTTGGCGTTGAGTGAACTTGATGATTCATGTTCATTCAATGTTGTTTGGGCTTAGCGCCGACTCTGTGCCATTGAGAGGCAGCTGGAACTGTCTCTCTCTTGTCCAGCTTCGGGAAGGATACAGTGTAGCTTTGATCATCTTGTTGTGTATTTGTCTGAGCTAGCTCAGCAAACTCAGACATTTCTTAGAGGTGTTTGTCCAGAGCCTCCTTCAAAACAACCTCACAGCCCAGGCAGCCTAACACGGCAGAGAGAGGAGCCCTGCAGCATGTGTTGAGGCTGCCCCGCCCGGTTATTGACTTCCTGCAGACGTCCCTGCAGCTGGGAATTAGAGGCGCTGTCCTTGTTGTGAGAAAGATGAGCTCTGATTGGTTACATCAGTCGATTAGGTGTTGTTTTTCTCATTTGTTTTTCCTTGCTTTTGTCAGGCGTCAAATCACACCGTCCAAAGTCCTCAAGGTGGCTCTCACCCACCCTTGTCTCGGGATGCGGCACGCTTCTCTTGCCCACGCTCGTTCCTGATTGGTTCCCCCTGTCCTCCCCAGGTCAAACCGCAGGTCTCGGTCGCCACGTGCCCCCTGCCCGCCCACACCTCCTCCTCCTCCTCGGCGGCTCCTGCGTACCTCCAGGACCAAAGGGCCCCCGTGGAGCACCAGGGGGCCCACAGATCCAGGGAGGGTACCACCACCACCACCGCCGCCGCCGCCCACTCTCACTCCCACTCCCGCTCCCACGCCACCTCCAGGGGGGCGGAGCCGGAACGCAGCAAAGGGCGGGACAAGGACAAGAAGAAGAAGAAGCACAAGAAGAGGTCCAGGTCAAGGTCAAAGACCAGACACGCCCTCCCCAGCGCCTACAGGAGAACCAGGAGGTCCAGGTAGGCCCACCACACAAACACCTCAGTTCTAACTCGTCAGTCGTAGGCAATTCAACTCGACATTCTCACCGATAATTGTCTGGCAACTGATGATCTTGATTATGGCAAAAATGCATTAGTAATTTAAATGGTTCCATACAAATGCAGACTCTGAACCACTTTGAATTTCTTATTTAATCTGCCCGAGTGTTTCGGAAATTAATCCGCAATCAGTTGAGTTCATCAAGTCATTTACAGGGCATTTTACATGCCCTGTAAATGGTTTGGAGTTTATCACAGCAGAAACATTTATAACTATTTGCTCTTTTTGAAGGGGTTATATGTAGCTTATTTTAATACATTTAAAATGCTTGGGGGGGAGGGCGTTAATTATAATTTGTCTACACCTCCAGAGCAAAGCAAATTTGTTATTGTGTGTGTGTGTCAGTGCATATCGCTTGGGCCCTCTGGCCTCCACTGTAGCTCGGGCTGCTTGAGGATGTCAGTTTGACGATCATTATTGTATTTCTTATTGTCTGGGAACCAAAGCCTTCGATTTAATAGGACAGATTATGGAGCACCTTTTGAAAACCTAATGGCTCCAGGTTCCTCATTTAGAGCTATTTAATTGGTTTGTTACATCTATAGTGTCATAACTGTCTGATGATATGTCTAGTGGAGATTACATGTGTGTGTATGTGTTCTCCTTTTTCTTTCAATCTATTTTGTTTTTGCTTCTGCCAGACAACGAATGGAATATCCAAGGAGTGGTTGTTGCTGCTCATTAGCAGCAAAGATCAGTACTTATGTATCCCCTTGCAAATCTCTCTCTCTCTCTCTCTCTCGCTCTCTCACTCTCGCTCTCTCTACTCCTACTCGGTCTCTCTATACCCTCTCTCTACCATCCCTTCATGTCCCTCCCAATCACGTTCAATATCAATAATCTGGAGAGTCCTGAGATTATAAAGGGAGCTTCAGGAGGCTTTGTTTTCCAAAAACAGCCGACTCCCACCCAGAGTAAGCAGCTATTGCAATGTTTACATTCTATTCACACACACACACTTAAATATGCCAAACCGGTGTGTTGATAATAAGCAACTGGCAATCAGACAAATATGCCAGCTGATGTTTAATTAGCTCAGCCATCTCGAGATGGCTGCTTATGTGGAACGGTTTGTTGATTCCGCTATCGATTTAATATGAGCCCGGCCCTACGTGACACATTGCGTTGTTCTGATTAGTTATTGGTCCATCCAGCTGTGTCCAGAGGCATTGTGGTGTGTGTCCGTTGATAATGCTGCTTGGAAATTGAAAATAAAAATTCCAGACTAGAACACAATTGGTCTGGAAATACAAACCCTCAACCCCTTCATCCTGAACCAAACATAGCAGACCTCATGTCTTATAAAGCTACAAATCAATATAGCGTTTTCATCTCCTCTATCACACAATAATCTCACATAATAATAATTGTAATTGGAAATGAATAACTTGGCCTATTGGCCACCAGGATGGTATCTGGATCTGATCCGTTGTAAAAACTCATTTATTTTCACTCTTCTTGTGTGACACTCATCATATCGTGTGGTCGATGGTAAATTCCATTACATTGTAAACGGTGAACCTTATTTGGCATTTCTGCCACTTTCACAAGCTCTGTCCGTTTGCTTTGACCAAATAAGAATTGCATTAATTCTGTGGGGTGTACAAAGGAAAAAAAACGCTGCAAACATTTTTACCTTTTACTCGGCCGGCACCAGTCTATTGTGTGCACAAATCCCTTCTCCTGCAGTTCATGTCAAATGAGATTGAAGACAGTGTTGTGTTTGTGGACTTAATTCGGCACATTCTGTATCTGCTCCTTGGCCCAGAACACCTAGTGACGTCTACGTCAGTTCTGTGTCCTTCTGTTAACGTGATGTTTGGTTTAAAGTCCTGTTTCTACTTTGTAGTGCGACTTCAGATACTTAAACGTATGATGTGTGTATCAACTATGGGTTAAAACGTTGTATGGCATAGTTACTAAAAGTATGAGAAAGATTAAAACGTTTGGATTATTTGCACAGTCAAACTGAACCAGGGTTCGAACACAGCCCAAATATGCTTGTGGCAGTGCCATCCTTACACTCTTGATTCATTCTGTTCATTTTTTGGTGGCTGTTCTAATGTAGATAAATCTCTGTGAATATTGAACCACTATAAATGGCACGCAAAGGTCCTTTTTAATAAACCTCATTAGCTTCCCTCTGTGCATACGCCTGCCATCATGTCCCAAGGCCATCCATTTCCATGAGAACATTTTTACATTGAGCTTTTATTTTCTTCTTAACGCACACAGGGAGGCCAATCAGAAAGGGATTAAGTGGGTAGGAAGCGTGCTGGGGCTGCGTCGTTCTCTTGTTTAATGTCTCCATTTGAAATGCAAATGCAGCCGTGGCCTCGCTTAAAATCGGCGGGATGATCTCCATCGTAAACAACTGAAACCACTGGGGCACGGCGAGTGTGACTGCTTTATCAGCGATCAAACGGATCTCTGCAGGCGCTGCGGCCGGATATATGTTAAATTTCCACTTTGGATGTTCGTATGACAACAAGGAAAAGGTCATGAACTCTTATTTAAAACAATTTGATCTGGGGGGGGGGGCGGCGAATGGTAAAGGCTTCAAAAAACAGGCAGGGGTTTCGTAGTAGAGGGGGCGTTGGTGATTGAGGTGTTCAAAACGCACAGGACACTCTTCAGCAAGGTGTGCGCAGCCAATGGAAAACTATACCGCCCTCGCGCCATCAGTCAGATGGGAGGAGGGAGAGAGAAGAGCTGAGGTGGAGCGGAGGTCTCTCTGGTAGCTCCTACTCTACTGTAGTGGGGAGGGGGGTATTCCAGTGGTCACAGGGTTTGACCTGCTGCCAATAGGTGTTTGGATGGATCCCCCATGTGTGCAGTGTACCTGTAGGCATCCTGGGTCGAGAAGGCCCATGCGGGGCCCGGGAAATCACTTCATGCCAGACATGGAACCCGAAGATTTAATATTCAGGGTTAGAAACATGAGACATTGACGAAATACTCATTTGGACTAAATTAATTTCCATGCCAATGTTCCGTGTGATACCTCGGTTCTGGTGGAGTCCTGATGACCTGGTTTCACTTTCAAACTCCATTAGGGTTCGCCTAGCTCTCATGTCACTGTTGTTCAGAGTGATTTATTACACAAAGTACCCGTTTGTGGTATTACAAGAACCCTTATATAAGTTTGATGAAGTTTATTGTGCATAATGTATGAGGGGAAAATAGGCTTTATGATGAAGTTTAATTTTGTTGTGGTAATGGCATCTATATTTTAGTTCCCGTACACTGTATCGGTTCTGTGCTAGATTGCAATTTTGCATATCAGGCCTAAAATCCACTTCACCTCCATCAAATACCTGCAGAAAAGGAATTCCCAAAACGTTGTGTCCCCTTTTTGTAGCGCACGTTCACTCAACGAGCATGGGTGGTAAATTAATAATTGGGCGGTTGGGGTGTTAACGGGTTTTTTTAATTGACGTTTGTGCGTGGGCGCAGGTCCCGGTCGCCGGGCAGAAGGGACCGGAGGGCCCCGTCGGCCGACAGGAGACACGAGGAGAGGGAGCGGGAGCGCCACCACCACCACCACCACCGCAGGGGACAGGCCAGATCCAGGTACCACGCCTGGGACCGCACCACGCCCACGATATGAGTGGGCGTGGTGGCCAGTGTTGTGACTGCATCGGTGATGTCAGCACACTGGTGATGTCATCGTACCGGCAACGCGCCGGGGATGTCACTGTGCCGAGGTTGACCACCATGCCAGCGATGTCACAGTGCTGATGTCACCGCAGCGATGATGTTGTCACGCCAACTATGTGGCTGCGCCGATTACCGGCTACAGTGTGTTGACCTTGGATCAGAACAAAGCTCTGATTCAATATTCATTGCATCTAACGGTGTAGTAATGCGTGGCGTTTGACATTGTAAAACCACCGATCATTTGCTGATCATGAGAGGTGTTTCTCCTGGCCGCTGATCAGACAAAACAAGCACATTATTCACTTTCAGCTCTGCTGGCTTGGATTTAGTCGACAGGGAAAAAAGTAAAATTATTCAAATAGGTGAATTCTAAGTTGTAGCCATAAAAGGATCTTCTCCAAGGGGATCTACACTTGATGTGAGCTTGCATGAAACCCATACTGATTATCTAGGACCAAGATAATCTGGTGCATCAACTCTGTCTATATGAATGTTAAGGCCATTAACGTTGTTACAATGTACATATAAACGTGTTTTGTGAAGTTTATGTAAACGGTGATGATGTCTTGTCCTAGGTCCCCTCCCGAGAAGAGAAGCTCCTCTCTTCGGTCCTCAGGAGCTGTGCCCCAGAGCGCAAGCTCCGCCTTCTCCCCCTCGTTCTCACCACCCACAGCTCGCTCGCCCTCGGCTAGCCCCGCCTCCAGCCTGGGGCAATCAAGGTACGCACCAGTCAACCACAATCACAGTCAATCACATTGCGTTTCAAAATGTGGGTCGTTTATGTCTTTCCCTTTGTCTTATAAGACAATATAATATATTTCACAACAGCCAGGCTAGCATAAAGTTATATTTAAACACAAAATATATTTAGATATATTTGGGCAGCTGATGAGTCTGTTGTTATATCTGTTAGATGCTATTGTTTAAAAATATTTCTGTCTCCGTCTCTCTGTCTCTCCCTCTGCCTGCCTCCTATCTGATGCAAGCCCCCTCTCTCCCCAACTGGATCGGTTTTTGCATCGCTCAGCAGCAAACCATGAATACTGCACAAAGCTAACATAACTTATTCCCTGTGTCTCTCGTCCTCCCTCCCCCAGGGGTGCGTCTCAGGAGAAAGAGAGTGCCGTGTCTTCGTCCATAGTGTCCTCCGTTCAGGCCAAAATCACTCAGGTATCTGCACTCGATTTTCCATCTCCTCAACATCTTGTCTGCTTGCCGGCGGACCGTGCCACTCCGGCCCAACAGCCGCAGCTACCCAGCACGGCTGCTATGCCTGATGACACTGCACCACTCTAATGCTTACATGCTATATTCCCCCGCGTGCGCACGCACGCACACACACCGTATTTGAGTACCGTATTTGATGGTATTCTGCTGCTTCCTTGGCCTCTCTTGTTATTGAGATGTTAAATCTCAATGGTTTAATATAGGTTCAATAAAAATACAATCAATTATGCATGCATACGCATAGACACAGGCCCATACGCGACAGCACGTACAGATCAAACACAAACGCACAAGAACACAGCAACATTTCTGTGGTGGAACCACTTTTGTTTTGCTTGGGGATCCCTCTCCCAAACTTTTTTTGCAATCCGAAGCACGTCTCTCCCCCACCCCCCTCTCCTCCCATCCCCAGTGTTGTGTTCCATCCGTTCTCCCCTCAGTTCGGAGCCAATGTTCCCACCGCCCCCACAGTACTTCACCGCAGGGGTTTGTTTGTTTGCCCGGGCTTTGGTAGTGTTGGGGTGGAGCCGGCCTCACTCAACCCCTTTGAATTCCAAATGCCCAAAGATCTCCATCTCCGATTCATCTGACCAAAACGGCACAATTAATTTATAAACTGTTTTTTTTTTTTCCATACAAATTCTAAAAGCATCAATAGAGCGTATTCTGTGGCTTCTCATGTTAAAATAAAATAAATGTTGCATCTCAGCAATTGCTTTATTATGCTTTTTCATATGCAGTAGGCGGGAGCCGTAGAATGACAACCGATCGTCTGTTAATCGCCCTCACTTCATGCATACCTCCTTCCGTCTTACTTGATCTGTATCCTGTTCCTAATGTGTGCGTTTGTCACACTCTTTATCTGCATCCTGGATAGATCGGTTCAGTCTTTATCATGTCCAGCCCTTTCATCCCCTCCTGATAAGAGGAGGCGAGGTCATTGTTGATGCTTAACAGCTCGAGGACATGCTGCCTTTGTGCTGATTCCGGGGCTCCAGTTCAACACTCAGGCAAACGGCGTTTGCACGGGTGTTAATACCGGTATACACTGATTGCTTAGCACCGTGTTTATGCATTCATTAGCATCTCCTTACAGCGGCTGGCGTCTTTGTGTTCCATTGCAACACTTAAAACAGCGATAGCTTTGACACCACAGCATTCAGAATAATGGATCACAACGAGACAGAGACATTCAACGAAATGACGGAAAACTACTATTTATGTTGATGAACACTCCATGGCAACACCCCAATGGTTGGAGGACTTAGCACATAGTCTGTATCGCTCTGTGCTCACGGCCATGTTAGGGAAAGACTATTAACCTATAAGCAAGGCACTGGAAACTCAAAGCACACTCCCTGTCCTTCTGCTTTGTTTCCGACGTGAAGAATGTGATAGTGGGGCTTCGACTATTCCTATCTACCACTCTAATGTTCTGGTTTTGAGGGCTGAATGGGGAGCCACAGGCACCGGAATAGAGGGAGCTGTTTGTCTGTGATGACGGGCAGGTGTTGCAGGGCCTGATTGAACGACCAAAGGCTCTTTCAGCCTCACTTTTGTGGCGTTCCAGGCTGGAGCTCCGGCCACTGGGGCTGCTAGGGTGTGTGGAGGGGACTGTGGGCTCTCCTGGGGAAGAGCAGGGGGATTAGTGGTTCACATATATATGGACATATGCACATGCAAGCACTCGCGCCCACACACATGCATGGATATGCACAAATACACATATATTCACACATACACATATGTACACGTATACACATTTGTACACATATATACGCACACATATACACACACACATGTATCTATGTACACACACATTAACATACACAGATACACATGTACACACACATATACATACTGTATGTACATATACACACGCATATATACTATACATAGACATACACACATTTGCTGTTTGGTGATTAGTTTAGGTTTGTTCGAGTAACCCCATCCATAATGTCTGTGTATGCACACACACACACACATCTTTTCCATTTGAATCCAAAAACAGCTTGACATTACAATTCAGAAGTGGAAATGTCAAACAACTTGAGCTAGAGGAGTCGTACTATGTCTGTGCTTACGGCCAGTATTCCTCAAACCATTTTCTTACACAAGGAGAACGTGCAAATCCCCATCCAGAGCTTTTCCAAGAACGTCATCACGCTGATCCTATGGGGGGGGGGGGGGGGTGTTCACGTTGTGTTACGTTGGGTTTCACGTTGTGTATTCCTCATCGAAACCGAGAGGCGGGACGGGTTGACGTTCACAGCGGAGGCGTCCAATCGCGCCCACATCAAGCCCCACATAAGCAGGTCGCCGCCTCGCTTAGCTCGTAGCGGCGCCGCGTGTTGGGGGCGTCTCTGTGTTGGTTAGATGAGCGTTAATAGGTGTTTGTTCAGGTCGTCGGGGGTTGTCCCGGCTCATAAAGCCGGCCGCTGGCTCCATATTGCTCCGCCTCGCTCCAGCTGCCTTGAGTGCGAGGCAGAGGGCCGCGCATACGGCCCACTCTTTGGCGTTTGTCTCGTGCTAATTATGAGTTTAATGAACGTGGCGTTCTTCCCCTTCTCGGTTTTTTGTTTTAGTACTTTTTTTTTTTTTTTTTTTTTAAGTTTGTTTCCCAGTTGCCAAGCGCGTGAAACGGTTCGGGCAACACAGAGCGAGGTTGCTCTGTCTGTCGGAGGGCATCGTCAGCCCAACTTTGTGCGTCGCACGTAGAGGTGCTCTGACAGCGCCGATGCTAATTAGCATGCTGGATTTCACACAGGTCAAGGAATTCCGACGGATCTAATAGAGCACATCTGAAAGCCTTAAATTGGGTGGTTCTTTATTTATTTATATGCTTGTGTGTGTTTGTCAGGCCCTTCACACCAGTGGCTTTCTTTGTTTCTGTTATGCACTTGAAAGTATTATTATTATAAATAATGATTCAAATTCTCACACTCTCTCTGTGTGTCACTGTGATCGAGTTTCGAGGAAAAATCAAAAACAGCAAACAGCAAAAAATCACCGCTCTGTGCTTATCTGCTGAACTGCATTTTTGTTCTAGTTCGAAGGAATGTGTCTGAAAAAGTAAAAGTTCTTCTCTATTTAGAGTGTCTGACCTATGGGCCAGATCCCTGAAGTCTGCAGCATTGCGGATGGCACCCTCCGTCTAGTGCGTGGATCCGGTAGGGTTGAGAAAGGATGTGTTTCTGTTGAACACTGAGAGGTTCCAAGGCTGCAAGCAGAAGCTTAGCGAATTCTGATTCTCCCCAGCCTAAGAGCTCTTAATCCAGCCGTGCACAGACACGGGCCGGCCTAGCTTTATAGCAGCCAGCAGAGCAGGTAGAAGCTGCATAGAGAGAGCCAGTTACATAATCTGCCTGCCTCTCCCTGGCTGTTCTGTCCCTCTGTCTCTTACCTTCTGTCTCAGGCTCTGGCTCTTCCCTTATTGTCTCTCTCTCTCTCTCTCTCTCTCTCTCTCTCTCTCTCTCTCTCTCTCTCTCTCTCTCTCTCTCTCGCTCGCTCGCTCGCTCGCTCGCTCGCTCTCTCTCTCTGTACTGTCTCTTTCTATTTCGTTCTATTTCATTTTTTCACTTCCGCTCTCTGTAAATATTAATAATGGTGTGTGTCCGTTTCTGTGTGTGGTGTTGCTCATAAACCACAGTGTGCCACAGTCACTGTGTGTGTTTCTTCAAACTTGTCTGTCTTTTGTTCCCTTATCCAAGCTTGCATTGATGTACCACATACACACACACACACACACACACACACACTCATCCTAATTTGTATTCATATGCGAGCACTTCTCCACTAATTCCAGCCTTGGTCCTCTCTCTTTTCCCTGTCTGCCCTCTAATTACATTTCCAGAGTCCAGACCCAGAACTTTCCTTCCATTTCTTTTCATTCACCGTTGCCCTGTGCACGCATACACACTCACGCACACACACACACACACACGCACAAAACACAGGCACAAAACTCACACTATGCAAGCATCCAAAATGCACACAAACACCCCACGCACGCATGCATGCACACCACAAACACACTCCACGCACGCATGCACACCACACACACTCCACGCACGCATGCACACCACACACACACACACGCACAGACGCGCTTGTATTATGTTTCGTGTTTTCTTTATCTGAGAGGAATTTTATAGCTTTATGTCTGTCACTCTCTCTCTCTGTCTATCCCCTTATGTTAGTCTCTATCTCTCTGTCTCTCTCCCAGTCTCTGTGTCTCTCTCTGTATCCGTCTCTTTCTCTCTGTATCTGTCTCTGTTGCTCTCTGTCCGTTTGTCTGTCTCTCTCTCTCTGTCTGTCTCTCTGTGTCTCTGTCCTGGTCATTCATCATCTCGTGGGCTCTCCTTTCAGCTTGTCATGGTTTCTTTTTTTTGTTTCCTTAAAGTATTTGTTATCATCACTAGTGGTGTTTTTTCCCTCACCATTCAGTCCCTTTCATGTGCTCTACATAGTTTCTATGCCATCATTTAAAGAAAAACCTCTTATTCTAATTGGTATTCAACCTTGCCGTACACCATTGTGCCCTCTCTTTTCAGTAGTAACTTTATTTGGGAAGGGCATTGCAGCACAAAACTGAAATGCGCTGTGCTAATAAAGTTTGATTCGACCAATGATTCACTTGGGCATCTAGCGTGGATCGATGACGCTGTACGAGCCGTCCACCCACAGTATGCCCGACGTTCTTTAAGAAAACCATCAATGGAAACCAATATACGGCCTCTCCCAACCTGGTCCCAGCCCAACCTTCACCAGCACCGGCGGGGTCAGCGTCTAGCCAGTTTGAAGTTGCATCATTGCGGCGGGCTCTCCGTTTGTGTGTGTTGTTCACACAACCCAACCCTCCCCTTTTTTAGTTTGGTGCAGAAAACCAATCCGGCGTCCCGGTCGTCAGCGCGGCTTGTCCTCGTGTGCGGCTGCCCAAATTGTTCCTGTGCGTCATCTCTTACCAGAGAGCCATGTCTCTAGAGAGGGGCCCGGGCGGTTATTATAACAGCTCGGGCCTGTGTTACCCAACCTGCCGTTCGGGGGCCCCCCTCGGGGTCGTCTGACATGTGTTTGGGGTCGTGGGAGGTCGCTGGCTAACAAGCGATGGATGTTTCACGGAGCATTGTAGACTTTGCCAAATGAAGGACAAAGGTCCCTTACGTACAAATAGGGTGCCTCATGATGTGTTGCCCACGGAAAACTACATTTACAGTACATTTAATCATTTAGCGGTGTCTTTTATCTAAAGCGACCTACAAGCTAGGCCGAGAACAGTCCACAGCATGCAGCATCCGATCCTAATTGCAGTAGCAACAAACATTTGTAGTCCTGATCAGTGAGGTTAAAAAGTAAATAATGAACTACTTCAGTGGGACATTGATAAGAGAGCCGGAGGCCGATTGGGTTAAAACTATGTGTGGGGAAGCTGATGCATAATAATGTAAAAAGTTATAACCAAGGTAATTTGCTGACGACAATCTTCTCCAGTCGGTCATGGTTCTGAACACCACTCACCGGGTCATATCAAATCCCAGTCTATCTTAACAGTAGTATTACTATGTTAAAGCTAGGGTAGGCAGTTTATTTAATTTGACTCTTTTCATCCTGAAAGCAATCGATAAACAAAATGCTCCGACAAAAAGAAGGAATAAAAAATTCATAAGAAAAAAAGGAAAAAATAAGTCCATCCAATATTTAATTTGGCCTGAATGAAGTGATTGGCTGGCCTGCCTACCTATCTACCTGCATACACTCTGCCCTGAGTGTCTCTGGAACGAGGCCTGGGGAGGAATGGTATTACTTTGGGTTGAATACCTTCAAAATCAAGCTTACTCCGGCTGTTTCTCCAAATTGCCTAGCCTAGCTTTAACGGCGGGGGGGGGGGGGGAAGTGGGTGGCTACAGGGAGACACAGCTGGGACGTGGGATGAGACATGGCCGGCAGTGAACGATATTTACATCTCGCCCGTCATTTTGAATCAGTGTTTCCATGTAACGAGCTTTCTGTCAAGACGATCCGTGGTGTTTACGGCCCTCGTTCCAGCCCTGCTTTACTGCCTCCTCTTTACACGTGCTGCGTGGGGCTCGTTAAAGGGCGGTCTCTAGAGGGATAGACGGGGCGCTGCGGTGTGGTACGGCCGTCCACTGTAGGGCTTTCACTTACTGTCATCATAAGAATGGGCCGTGAATGGGCTGTTTAAAAAGTCAGCCACTAAGCCAGAATATATGGGAGAAGGTAAAACTAGTCTCGTTTCAATGGTATTCACCTTTAAGTCTTGATCTTTTTGCCAATTTAGTCTCCAAATAGTGAATATATGGATTGAATTGTTTTCCTTATATTACTTTCTTTTTACATTCATGGTAAAAAAATATTAAAATGATTCTTATTTATTTAATTTTTTGTCTTTCAGGATCTGATGGCCAAAGTGCGGGCGATGCTTGCTGCCTCGAAAACCTTCCAGCCCACTTCCTGAAGAGGGAGGGGTTTGACCGACCAGCCTCCAATAGGAACCCCTTCATCATGATGACATCTGGGGTAACAGTCCCCGCAGCCAATCAGCATGATGCAACCGACTGTCACCGGCAAACCATATCAATTTCTCTCCCTAGCCTTTTTTTTGTTTTCGTCCCAAAAGCATTTTTTTTGGAGCCACACCAAATAATTGTTGGGACACTGGGTTGTGTGTGTCGTTAAGAAAGTAACTAAAGATGGATCTTTTCATTCAAACACTCCTGTCCAGGGCCGGGAGTTGTCAAACCAGACATGATTTATGGCGGTATTCTTCAAAGTGTTTCAAGGATCATCAGTCCCTATTCAGATGGAGTTATGACTTCACAACAGAGCCTCATGGCTGCCAGAGGCCTGCATCTCATCCTTCTGTGAAGGGTTTTTGTTAATTCCTCTTCCTCCACCTTCATTCTCCTCTCTGCTGCTGCAGTTGTTTTTTTTCCTCCCTCTCCCCCCCTCCTCCTGAACAGTTTAGTTAGGTCTTTATATTATTCCTCTGCTCCAATGCGTGGCCTTCTACTTTCAGTTTCCAGAATGAACGGTGGAGCTCCTTTGTACTGCAAATTGTCAATAAAGTTTGAACTTGAATTTACCACCAAGTGTTTTACGTGCTGTTTAACTGTGGTCAGAACATGAATTATCTATAATATTCAGGACAACCGATATTATTTTGAGCTGGACATTGACACAGAGACTGGAATTAAATGGTTTGTTAATGAGCCGATGAAAGAGAAGACTGTATTAATACGCTAAGTACTCCAGCTCAAATATCAAACATTGGCATTGCAGGGCCAGCACTGGAAACAAACTCTTCCAATTGAGAAAGATGGCATCATCGTTTGATAACATCTGTATGATGGCCGTAGCGCCTCCAGACTATATAAGGGATAGAACCATAACACACCCGGCCTTTGCAGAGTGGTGGGGATATTGTGTATACCACACAACGTAAACTTTTAATCACTAATCACACTTATTTTTTGGGCAAGGGGCTGGGGGGTTATCCCTGGGCCCCCTGGCCCCCACATGCACACCCCTCTGCCTGGTAATCAATGCCCACTCTTTATGATGAAAATCTATGTGACTGGTTTGCATGGTTGGCCAGTGTGAATGCAAGGGAGAGGGGATTTGGCCCAGGGTAATATAGCCCATCAACTATAAAGATGAGGTCTCACCGTAAGGCAGCCTGTGGAGACGGGGTGTGACAGTAAAGTCCCAGGCCGTATGTAAATGAGTCGTCTGCCCAGGAGTCAGTTATAAGGCTGAAAGCCTCCATAATACAGAAGCCAGATTATGTGACAAATAAGCCAGACTCCTGGCATTCTGCAGTGTGAGTTTGCTGCTGTGTGTGTGTGTGTGTGTGACAGAAACGTAAGTTAGGAGACACACACACACAATCCTCCCAGGAAGCCGTATGTGGTTATTGTGTCTCGTTTATGTGCGTCTCTGAGGTGTGTTGTCTGCGATATGGCAGCACAGTGATGGTCGTCTTCATTTTTCACAGGCTAAATGTCTGAGATCACCTGGGAATTGTTAAAAATGGATGGTAAGGGGGACTCAATAAAATAATGCAGTTTGCATAATGTTACCGAGTACTGCAATAATAATCCTGCCGCAACAAAGCGTTTAGAAAAATAGAAATCTGCAAAACCGTTTTACCTTGCATAGTTTATTGTTGCATAAATGATGCCGTGGGTGATTTCTGGCTCATGGCACACAACACGAAGGTGCTTTTTTGCTGTGCTTATGCGTTGGAGTCGTCTTTACTAATGCAATTCTTCTTCACATCGCGTTCCTGTTGAGAGTCGTCGGCGCCCACAGCATAAAGTGCTGCTCCTCGCGTCTTTCTGAGGAATACCTCTATGTGTTGCTACTTTAAACACGCTCTAGGTAAGATTTAAGGGGTATCATTTGAGTGGAATTGGTTAGAAATCCCAAAGCCATTCATCAGCTACGGAAGTACACTGAGAATATTTGTTTGTGTTGCCTGCGCTTGCCTATACAGTGTATGTATGAGATGAATGAGATTTTTGAATGAGCTCCCTGCTCATTTCTGAGCAATCTATGCAGCTCTTCCCTGATTGGCTCAGGGAATCCATCTTGCCTGTCAATCGCAGGTGTGTGAAATGCAACATTTTTCAATGGCAGAGAAACTTTTACAAACTTGGCGAAGGATGGGATTTTCTCTTTGTTTAGTTTCAAAAGCTTGCCCTGTTCTGTTCTCAAATGCTACAGCAGCAATAATCCCAATACCTCACATGTTACTGGTATGGTTAAGTGGAGGGTTATCTAACCTCCAAAGTGTTATCCTTCGAATCCTCTGAGGTCAGAGATGACGACAAGTACCCAACAGGAAGCGACATAACACTGGACTTTTCTCCTGCTGGTTTCTATGTATTTTCTGTATATGTTATCACAGGCTTTAAAAAGACAACGTGAAATAACATGAATTGGCATCGATTTATACTGCTAATCCCAATTATATGGAAAAAGTAATGCTTCAGAAGTCCTGAGCATCGTGTGTTTGTTCTTAGCTGTGGCAGTTCCCCGGACCAATCATACTCCACCATAATTGTCCACAGAGCACACTTGCTGCTGATGGCTGCGTTTTCAGTGGGTCCGTACATTTCTGGAGAACACTAAGCCTTCACCGCCCGGGGAAAAAGCCTGGGTGCTTGTTGAGGTAATTGTTGGATGGTTTCAGAGGGAATGTGAGGAGTAGGTTGGATTTAATAGGCCTTTTGTCTTTGGAGAAAGTTGCTTTTACTGTGTCAGAAAAAATAATACATACATATATATATATATATATATAAAGTGAAACATTATGTTAAAATAAGAACCGCTGTGGGATTTAGAGACTTGGCTACAGCTCTTCCTCCTTGAGCTTTTGTTTTGTTTTGTTAAATGGGAAGCATACAGCCAGGTGCAGAATGGAGAGAAACTTGTGAAAAGGTTAAGTGCATTGCTTCAACTCAGGCTGACAGTGAGTTTGACTCCGAAGGGTGTGGGGGGGGTGTGAGTTGTTGTGTTTGCCGTGCCTGTGTTTACTGTCTACCGCCAAAATCACTTTGTCTTATCAGTTATTTATGCAGATTTGCAATTGATCCGGATTCAGGGTCTTTTACTTAGAACTTGCTGTATTTTGTCCTTTTAGATTGCTGTGGCCACCATTAACTGCATTTAACATTCAATCAGGCCTTATTTTATGGAATACCTGAGCCATCGCTAATAGCAACACTTGTTCTCCATTATCTTGATTACAGCTACTTTCCAGCGGACATTTACCCACAGTTGCCATCAGTTCGTCCTTCTCTCTGTTTTTGCCACACACTCTATATTGCAGCTGCTACACTAGGCTAGCTTCTTGCACCTGTTCTCCCCGTATAGCGTAACAGTCAAACATGTCATGCTAATGCACCGCTTCCAGACGCTAATCATGTTTTAAAGGCTGGCATTCATCGCCAAGCTGATGCAGTATCGTTTGTCTTCATTTACCCTTTCACCACTTAAAGAATGAGAGTCCAAGATAATTTCTCACAAACTTTACAAAATTTTGTTTTTCAATGTGAGTAACACTCATACCAATGGAGATTTAAAAAAAAGAAAAAAAAAAGCAGATAAAACACAAAGATCAGATCACACTCAACTTAGACAAATGTATATAAAATGTAGCAACACTACCTAATCCTTTTAAGTATTTTGACCTTAAATGGAAGGTAAAAAATTTCACTAAATCAGAAGTTAATGCTCCAAGGCAATGTGAGGGACAGGCTAACAAGCCATAAAGGACGCATATGGCTTTAGTTATTTCTGCTGAAGGTAGACCAATCAATGTGGCCTTGCTAAGGCTTTAGCTGTGGTCTGGACCCAGAGTCGATGTACAGTACCAAGTTGAGTTTCACCCAGTGGGAGATAACATGAACAGAACGGCTCTGACCAAGTGAAGTGATTTATTTTTCACACCACATTATTGGCCATTGCAAATAAATGTTTCATTAAACTTGAAAAAATTATAGCAAAAACACGTTTATTCTAGCCCAACTTCCTGCATGTATTTCACAGCTTTTTTCAGCTTTCTCAGCTGCCCAGTCTTTCAACTTTGCATTTACATTTAGGGCATTTAGCAGACGCTTTTATCCAAAGCAACTTACAAAAAGTTAATTTGTCATAAGAAAGTGAATAACTCATAACTCAATATATAACTAAATACAACATACAATACGTGCGTACATTAAGTGCCAGGACGTACAACATACAATAAGTAGGAGGGGTGGGAGGGGGAGGCTATGCAGAGTCTGTATACCAAGTTTCAGAATCGTTCATCCATCAGGGCGGGCAAGCTGAACGTTTTGCACAAACCGGAAGTTATCGCGCCCCAATCTATATTTTGGCACCAAGCCTTTTAGGTGAGTCTTGAGTCTTTTGCGGAAGCTGGTGAGCGACTCCACGGTCCTTAACTTTCAACACCCTTTCTGTTCAACATTCAAATGCGGTGTCAGATTTGTTTAAGTGAACTTCCACAAAGTGCAGCCGGCTGCTTCCTGTGCCGCCTGTCTGCGCTTTTATTCCTTTTTAAGTGCTTCAGTTTAAAACGCAGAGAGTCACGCCAAGTCAAGCCCAACTTATTTATAGCCTTACCGTGTGTTCCATTCCTAGTATATTATGGTATATACATTCAAAGCACTTACGGGCCAGTGTTGAAAGGAATTTTGACAGTGCCTCTAACAGCAGACGGTGAAACGTGCTAAAAATAAGAAAGAGAGAGAGAAAAGGTTTGCGTAACCAGAGACAATGGCCAGGGAGTTCCAGCGAGGAGCTAGAGTGGTTGTTGTGATACGCAATAATGTTGTGGCGAGCAGCACGGGAAGGACAAAATGGGAGCCCAGGTTAAGCAGTTATACAACTCTCGAATCCCTCACACCGCACGACTGTGCGAGTTGCCTTTAATTGACGCACGCACATTACACAAAGAACACACAACACGTATCAATGACCTAACTGAACGTCTCGGTCGTGGTGGCGGATCTCCCAACCACACAACTACACCGCCACCTAGGTACACCCAAACCGTTGAACCCCACCCGGTGTCTCTGCCGCAAAGGACCAAGGAGGGCGCTTCCCCGGATCCTTTGCGGCACTTGGGACCGGCACAATATTGAATCAGTATTTGAAAATATCGCCGTATGAACGTGTTTGACGCAGTGTTTGAAATTATAAGTCAAATCTAGACCTCTTAACAGGCCGCAACCCAAGTTAACTTAAATACATGGTTTTTTAAATAGACTGTGATCTGCAGGACTTTTTACATTAGACTACTGCGGGGGCTCCTAATCGCACCTGCTGTTCAGGTTGGATCATTTCCTCTATAAAGACTTTGTAATTTACCCACACACTTTCTATAGGGGGCTCTACAGCAATAATAATGCAAATCCGCGAGATGAGTTTTGCTGAGCCAACAGCTACAATGGTTATGAAGGCAGGTTGGCCTGAATTCAACTTCATCACTCGACTGGGTTGTGGCTTTCGAGCACATGTTGCTCAAAACTACAGTTAAATTGCAGTCATAGTTTCAGAACCCAACTTTTATGGGTTATCAAGTTATCATGGCCTTTAATTGACATACAACGTTTTTATTGTGACAGGGGTAGCATGAATGATTACAAATTAAAGACAATTATTTATGAAATGGCAACCTTTTTCAAAAATAATATTCAGATGTTGACGCTGATCAGAACAGCAGCAGCAGCCGCCATCTTTACATCCCATCAACCTATTGCCTATCCTCAGAGAGCGGGGAGAAAGCCCAGCGACAGAATGATTGGCTGAGTGTTAAAACGCAGTCCTGTCCATTAACCACAATGATCATCCAGTGTATACCCGCAGCCGCAAAAGCTACACGCGCGCACGCACACGCACACGCACACACACACAAAGACACACAGTTGCCTCGGGCCATGAGCACACATGGAATGGGTTTGAGTTGTCATAGCAGAGCGTGCGCTCGGGGACCTGAGGAGACGCAGATACAGGCTTTCTGCAACAACATCACGCCGGAGCCGCGCGGGCAGGAGAAGGCCCGCCGTCGGGGATCCCCTTTCTGTTGAGAGAGAAAACAGCCGTGACGGGTTGGCAGTGAAAATAAGAGCAATGTGTCAACGGAGAAGGGCACTGCGAACGCCCTTGGGCGCAGGAAGCCAGTCTGGAGGACCAGACACGGCTCTCACACTAACGGCGTGTTCCAGATGCCTCGCACACCAAGCCTTTCGAGTTGCACTCGTGACGTTATTTCCGGTCTCTTGTAACACTTTCAGCGTTCCCGTTTGTCTTTGTGATCGTGTCGTGTCATTGGCTAGTCATTGTTATTGTTAGCTACGTTAGCAGGGCTCTCAAGTTTTGAACTGAGTTCTAGTTCTAGTTCAGTAGAGGCATATACTTTTCCCTGAACTTTTAAACGTTGCAAACGTGCAAAAACATAATTGTATATTTATGTGGCATTCAGTCCAATGCTTAAAATATATCTGTGGCATTCAGTAGGCCAATGCTGTGTTAAAGTGTGTAAAGTATGACCAAGTGTTTTTTTCTGTTCAATAGATACAACTTTCAATCCCCTGTAGGAGAAATTTGTTAATGTTTGTCCCTATAAAACAATAATGATAAAAAAATAAATACAAAACATGACGGTAACTAAGTAAGTCAAACCGTCCAATCTGAAGGCTCTACTTAACCACTCCCCCTACTCACTTCCACCAATGCAAAGCGAACAGAACTGAGTAGGGGAGGGCGTAGCCTAACTAGTTTGTGAACGACCCAGAGAAACGCAACGCAAATTCAATGTGAACATGTATGAGGCTTTAATAAAATCCTGGATGATTTTGAAATTCCGCCACACATTTTTTTTAAAGTGTCTCAAAAAGAGGGCATGTCCGGGCAAAAGAGGACGTCTGGTTACCCTATGTACGGGAAACCCATTTGATTCCTACCTGTTCCACTGTTAAATAGCGGCGCAAATTGGTGGGCGCTATCCTGGTAAAAAAAACAAAAAAAAAAACACAACTTTACATTGTATTGCACGCACAGCAAGACCATGCAATGCATAAATTGGTGACCGGAATAAAGTAGCAATGTAATCAAGTGTGTAAGAGCATTTAAAATGACCAACGTGGTACAAATACAAAGAAAATAATTATCTTTATGGGTGCCGCCATTTTTGTTGTCGAGTCGCCTCACTGAACTCGGTATACTCTCAGAATTCCGAGAGATGAAGACAAAAAGGGGGCGTGCCTCTGTGAAATGCCGCAAGAAAGCTGGGAGATTTCCCCACTTGCAACTCGGAAACCTGGTGTCCGAGGCATCTGGGACATAAGAGCAGCAATCCTCAGCACACAGGCAGGATCCAAGTGTGTGGAGTGTGCAGGTTACGTCTGTCCCGATTTGACTTGAAGGTCTCTCTGCAAAATGTCGCCCTGCATGTTTTTTCAAGCGAATGCCAGATGTGGAGAGGGAGGGTTCAATATGGACTTTGCACTTAATACCCATGGTTACCAATGGTTAAAGTAACCACAGGGTTTGAGGTTGACATTCAGCAGACGGCAAGAAAGGGTGGAATGCACGCAGGTTGACCTTGCTTCCCTTTCTGGAAACAACTTCAGCGATAGTCGCAGAAATACTGCCCAGCCCTATGAGAATACATAGAATCTCACGCATATACATTCAAATGTACATTTAGGGCTTTTTAGCAGACGCTTTTATCCAAAGAGATTTACAACAAGAGCATTTTTCAGAAGAAAGCGAAACAACAAATATCACTCTCGGTACAGTAAAGATGTTCATAGAAACAAGTGCCAAGTGCTTACAATTGCTAGGTTAACCCATTCCTCCAATACAACAAAGATAGCTAGGATAATATGCTACATGATGCTCAGTAGTATTTTTAACTGCTGGTTTGAGGTAGGCATTTAGCAAGATGAAAGGGTAACCCGTGCTGGTGGACCTTGCTTCCCTTTCTGGAAACAACTTCAACGGTAGTCACTGAAATACTGCCCAGCCCTACGAGAACACAGAGAACCTCACGCGCTAAAGAAGGCGGAGGATTTATTCACATTTTTGGAAACATTCAGACTGCAATTACAACGCTTTTAGAAAAAACATTGAAGAACCCCAGTTCACGTGTAAACTTTGGTTTTTCCTGTTTTCCTCAACGACCTGGTTCTCCTTCCTTTGTGTTCCCTAGAACGCTCCGCCAGCGTGTGTAATCAATGACAATCTATCTAAAGATCCCATCTTTAGATATGGGCTACAAAGTTATAGCGACATGCTAACACCTCACCCCCCTGCTACTAGTGAAGGGACCCGCGGTGTGAAGAGGTGTGGCACCTTGACCGCGGACGGAGACGGAGTGGCTAATCAGGCCCTGCTTCTCCCCACGCATAAACAAACACAATGTGGATGGCCTAATAGAGCGAGGGAGGAGAAAGAGAGAGAGAGAGAGAGAGAGAGGGAGAGAGAGCGGTGGTTGTGATTCCACTCCACCGTGTTTCCACAGGTCTTAATTAGAGGTGTTGTGTGCCAAGGTGACTGCCGTCGATAGCCATGTAACACTTTCAGCTGGATGGTGGAAGATGCCCCCAGCCCTGCACACACAGCATGCACACACACACACACACACACACACACACACACACACACACACACACACACACACACACACACACACACACACACACACACACACATGCACATGCACACACACACACACACACACACACAAAAACAGGCAAATGCAGACAGACATATACACACATGCACATCCACATGCACACACATCCACATGCACACACACACACACACGCAGCTGTGCCCACCCACACACACACACACACACCTCGCACATACACTTAAATGCACACAGACCATGCACATACATATTCACAGACACACACCCTCAGACTACACAGAGGTGAGGATGTAGAGACAATGCTAATGTTATTGCTGTGGTTAATCTGCTGATTGCTTCCCTGGTAGCCACTCCCCAAGCCTCTCCCGCAGCCTCTAGATCTGGCCAGCGGATACCCTCCAGAGGTCAGCTGCTTTCATTTGTCTTGGTGCTGTCTGACAGCCCACAAAGTCTTTAATGGCGCTTCATTATGTAAAAACAAATTGAGCTTGGAAGACTTAAATGCAAAAGACTTAAATGCACATTTTTTAATCTCATTATTTTAACATAATATTTGATGCCAATCTTTAAAACACATTATCTGGAAATTCAAGTAAATTGACTTTTCTAAGTAACTAGGAAATTTTTTAACATTTAATGTTTTTGTCTTATCAGCATTGTGATCAGACTATACTGGCTATAACTCTAGTTTTCCATTTCCACCACAAACCAAAAGAGTGCTAGGACTTTCATTTTGTAATTACGTCATCCGTGGAGCACGGACCTTTTTCACATGATGACGTCGCTGCTCAGACTCAATGCTGCTGTAGTTCGACACCGAAAAACAATGCGACTGTCTGTCTTACTCGGTCTGGTAAATCAGACTGCACGTATTCTTGCATGCAGAAACGCTTCTTCACAGAGACAAACACCCGGAGGATTACAGAAGCGTTGTAATTGATAGAATAAATATTGACACCATCGACGCGAGCACTTTATCCCGGAGCTGAGCCGCTGCCGATTTAGCAGCTTGCTAATTACAGATACATGGAACCAGGCATGGCTTTAGAAAGACTTGGCCCGGCTCCTTCTGGCTAGGAGTCTGTATCCTTCGTTCCTTGGGGATGCCTGCTTGCCACGATTTATTCAAAATATGTTCTGAGCTAGTCCTTTAACTGTTACCTGCACAGCTTCTGATTGGCTGATACGGTTACACCTTCACCTGCTGATTAGGGTTGATGCGACACACCTGTCCTCATATTGACATTTTTATTGAAGGGTTCCGTACAGGCAGCCCTGTCCTAGCATTGAGAAATTATTGTTTTTAAGGTGTCTGTCTGTCTGTCTGTCTGTCTGTGTGTGTGCGTGCGTGCGTGCTTAGACCCTCGGCTCCATTTGTGATGCAACACACCGCTGTGTTAATCTCATCCTATAACGGATGGTGTTTGTGTTTGTGAGCGCGACCCCCGTCCGACGTAGCGCGGGCTTCCATGCGTGGAGATAGGAGGCGGACGACACGCGGTGAGGCAGAGCATCTAATCTGGCCTCCATCCAATTCAGGGTTGTTTTCCTCTTCCCTCGTTGAAGGGCTGCTCCACGGAACTGCTCCTGAGCCGTGCGTTTGTCATGGACGACGCACACAAGGCGTTGTCTGCCTCGTGTAGGAGATGCATTGTACCCGATTGGAGCATCTCGCTCATTTCCGTCTGCAGTCCCACAGCGGGTCCACATGTCGTTCTGTAATACAGGGAGATCACAACATGTTATCATATTCACAGGCCGCCACACTCTCTAAAGTGTTTTTTCTTCCTTTCAAGCACATGCACAAGACACACACACACACGCATGGGCACACGCACACACACACACACGCACGCACGCACGCACGCACGCACACACATGCACTTACTTCCTCATGGTAGTCAATCGTGGCTGACGATGACTTCCACTGTCTACTTATGTGTGTTAGTGTGTCTGAAAAGCCCAATCCTTGACCTGCATGCCCGGTTGCAGAGACAGTGCAGGGGAAGTCTCCAGTTGGGGGGTATATTTCTGGTTTTGGCCTCATGTTACTGGCCGCATCAAGCCCGTGTCCTTCAGCTGTGTAGGGTTCAGGGCCCCGCCCTTTTACATAGACCACTTTAGCCCCAGAAGAGCGGCAGCCCGGGGTTGGCTGGGCCATCTCATGTGGCTGAGGGTCCATTGGCTGAGGGTCCACTGGCTTCTTGGTCGTTAAGTTTTTTTAAGTATTCCAAACCAAGTATATGCTACAGCTGTGTCAATTATGGTAATACATGGTCATGATGATCGGTTATTAGACAATCCATTGTTTTGGCTTCACAGGAAAAAACTATGAACATCTGTACAGATTATCTGTACAGATTCTGTACAGATTATGGCTTGCATGCATGCCATAAAAAAGTCAAAAAGTTGAGGCTCTTTCTCTGTTCTCACAGCAGAAGACTTAGGATTACATCATGGCTCCTCCCACACATCGCTGGTCCGGCTCTGTGTGACTGAATGTAGAACAGTAAGAGAAACAGTCAGTGAGAGACACACAGACAGTGAGAGATACAGTCAAACTAAATCAGGGTAGCCAGACGGTAAAAGAACCAGACAAACAGGCACGTCTATCTGGCTGTCTTCGCGACTGTTCTTCCGTTTGTGTCTCCGTATGTCTGCTCCACTGACAGAAACAGTCATACGAAGTAGACAGAAGGCAAGGCAAGGCAACTTTATTTATATAGCACTTTTCATACACAAAGAAGACAGATTGACGTTGACTAGAGCCACATGGAGCAGCTAGACAGACAGACAGACAGACATGGTACAGATGTAGAAAGACATGAAAGTGCAGCAGTGTCTGAACAGAGCGTGGCGGGGCAGGGGCAGGTCGGGGTCAGCTGGGTGTGTGTTCCCCTGGGTGTTGTTCTGGCCGCCACAACACAGCCTCCTAGCCTGGTGCTCCCAGATGGGCGGTAAAGACTGTCACTCACCAGTAGCCCCCCACCCACACACACACACGCACGCACGCATGCACGCACGCACACATCCCAGAGACACCACAACACAGACTTACAGATATCAGTGAACACATTTTTTTCCTTGCTCTCAACGTATTCACTGAGAATTAACACACAGCTTAAACAAGGACAACAAAGGAAAACCTACTACATTTACCGGCTATGTACAAAGATAAATAAATAATTATAATTCAGGACCCCTTTGAAAAACGAGGGGGGGCTATTCCATCTCAAGGGGTTATTCTAATAAAATCATTTCAATAATAATAAAAAAGTATTAATACATTTAATAATATTATAAAAAGACAACAACGGTGACGTTTGTTGCAATGGTGCCGAATGTAAAGATGCTGCAATAAATATGGGACGATTAACAGGCTACCTTATATAAATGGGTCGGGGAGACATGACAGTCTGCAAGTATACGATTAAGTATATAGTATAGTATAATACAGTATATAGAGCGTGCTTTGGTTTAAATATGGAACAAATGTACATCCATGTCACCCATTGGTTTACATGCGTCCATTTTGAGAGTAGGTTACTTTTGAGAGTAACCTACATGCTAGTCTCTATCGTGAACCACTTATTGGCCGTTAGAGGAACCACATGCTAGCCTCCATGAACAACTACATGCCAGTCTTTTCCACATGAGCCTCATTAGCTTCTTGACACACACACACACACACACACACACACACACACACAATCGGACTCGCCAGCAATGATTTACCCATAATGCCCTATTGCCTGATGCCCATGAGAAGTTGGGGGTAGTGATGAAGCCCCGTAGCAATTCCCCCCCCCTGAGTCAAGGCGGTTTCTGATTGCATCCTGGTTCGGAGTGGCAGCCAGCTCCAACCCCATGATGAATGGTTGAACGCAGACTTTGGGATGAAAATGTCATTCTCGGAGAAGAAAGATTCTCAACCCAGACGAAATAAGGAGACGGGTGAATAAGGAAAGAAAGAAAAAAAAAAAGAGAGGGATGGGAAAGAGTGTGAGGAGATGGATGACACACTCCTTACCGCTAACTTAGAGAAATGTGATTTAGTTGCACTCATGTCGTAAACACGCCCGGGCAAAGACGCTTCAAGGACGGCGGCCACAGCCCCCCCCTATGACCGCACCTTGTCATTACATCACAACAGACACATCACTACTGTGAACTGCTGGAGCTCTGAATGCAGTCACATGACGACAGAGAGCCTGTATTTACTGCATCGCTTTTCATGTAGAATACGTAACGTCTTACGTATTCTACATGAACAAAACAAACGGTTTGTTTGACCCTGCCACTCCTTTCGATTCTGCGAACCTAACTAAAGACAGAAAGAAGGAGTTATAGTGAAGGAAGGAAAGAGAGAGGAGGACGCAGGAGACAGCTAGAGGGGAAGCCAATCCCGCTGGTGTAATTGGCTTGTGTTTGTGATTTTGGGCTGTCTGTAGTGTTAGTTCAAGGTCCCTGCAGCTGATACTGTCTAGTCTGTGTTCTCATTGTCTGGCTCGCTCTTTCTTGCTCTCGCTCTCTCTCTCTCTCTCTCTCTCTCTCACTCTCTCTCTCTCTCTCTCTCTCTCTCTCGCTTGCTCTACCTCTCAACTCTTTCCCTGAAATATTCTCTCTGTCCTACCTATAATCCGTTGTATTATCTTTGTCTTTCTGCCCCCCTTTCTCTCAGACTCTTCTTTGTCTCTCTCTATCGTCTCTCCCCCTCAATTTATTTCTCTCTCTCTCAACCTTCCTCCTCATCCTCCTCCATATCTCTATCTCTATCACTCTCTCTCTCTCCCTCCCTCAATCTCTCTCTCCCTCACTAACTCACTCAATCTCGCTCTCTCTCTTTCTCTCTCTCTCTCAACCTCTCCCTCTGTCTTCCTCCATCTCTCTCTCTCTCTCTCTCTCTCTCTCTCTCTCTCTCTCCCCTGGTACTCCTCCCTGCCCCACTCTGCTTGTGTCTGGTAGACAAACAGACCGTGGTTATCTGGCTCCTCTCTGCCCTCCCCTAAGACGTGCACTGCACAGCAGCTATTGTTTATGTGTCAACACAGTGTGGCCGCAGGCAGCCAGAGCAGAGCTCTGAGGAACCAGAACAGAACTCTGAGTCTCCAGCCCACACCTCTGAGTCTCCAGACCAGACCAGACCAATGAGGACCCAGGACCAGAACTCTGAGGAACCAGAACTCTAAGGAACCAGAACTCCAAGGAACCAGAGCTCTTAGTCTCCAGACCAGACCAATGGATCACCGGGACCAGAACTCTGAGGAACCCAAACTCTAAGGAACCAGAACTCTAAGGAACCAGAGCTCTGAGTCTCCAGACCAGACCAATGGATCACCAGGACCAGAGCTGTGAGGAAGCAGAGCTCAGAGTCTCAAGACCACAACTCTGAGGACCCAGAACTCTGAGTCAGACCACAGCTCCAATGAGCCTGGCTGAAGGTCTTGATGATGAAGGTCTGAAGGTCTTCTGGGGGGAGATGATGATGATACTGGTGTTGCGGTGGTGGATCTTGTTGTGTCTCTCTGGAGGCTGGGGCGTGTTGTGTGTGTAGAGCTGATTGGCATGCACTCCCGCGTGCTGCAGAAGTGTTTAGTGAAACCGTGCACAACATTGGTCCACTGTGGAGAGTGGATGGATTGGGATGTGAGCAAGCAGATCAAACAGCAAGTCCAATCCTACACAGCAGATTCTTTGATTCGCATTTACTGCATTTCCTTCACTGAAAGGATATCAATTGTGATGATAAGTGGATAAACTGAACATGAATAATGTTTATTTTCCAGCTGCTCTGGAGAACAAAGATTAGAACATCTGACTTCAATGCGAGTCACGTCTTTTACCCGAGCCATATCAACAGAAGGTCAGACTACACTTTAATAAAGCAGAGGCTTTTAGTCCGGCACTCGTTGTCCTGCCACTTACCTCTGGGCCACATTTAATTTTCCCTGGCATATTAGAGAGCTAAATAGATTTGCTCTGAAGGGAGGTGAGGGACCCCCCCCCCCCCCCCCGTCGCCCACCCCCCCCCGCCCCCCCCGTCGCGCCCCGCCCCCCCCCCCCCCGGGACTCAAGCTAACCGCTCAGCGCTAACCACGCTGGGATTAGATTAGAGAGAGTGAGAGAGAGAGAGAGAGAGAGAGAGAGAGAGAGAGAGAGAGAGAGAGAGAGAGACAACGCAGAGCAGACTAGATTTAGAAGAGTGTCTCCAGCGTGGGAATGTCTGGCAGCGGTGGGATTTATGGCTCTGGAGGGACTGAGGACGAACCCAGGAATCTATATGTCAGCCGCTTAACCTGTGACATCTGAGTCGTGAGCTTTATCATCTCACTGTCTCTGGAGGTGATGGAGGACCTCAGGGTGACAGACACCCCCCCCCCCCCGGCCCCACCCCCGACAGGGTTCAGCCAATCAGCACAGCCCCTGACATCACGGGCGCTCCAGACCTTCCCCATTAGCCAAATCAACAGGCGAGGTCGGGACCTTGTCTGGCTCCCATCCTGATTGGCAGCCGTCAGCTGGTTTCTCCCCGCGCTGCAGCAGCAGCAGCAGCAGCACTCTGCATGAGGACTGGCTGGACCGTCCAATCATGCTGCACCATCCAAACACAGATGCCAGTTATTAGGTTTCAAAGACGTTCCCTGGTTCCCTCTGCTAGTGTACAAACCAGAGTGACCGGTCGAAGGCCGTCCCTAACGGAGATGGGATCATTTATCGGGACTCATTGCACATTTGGCGAACGCTTTTTCGTTTCTGCTCTGAAGAAAAGGTCTAATTTATTCATTTATTTTCAAACACACAGAAGCAATTAGTTTACAAGGGGGTCATGCGTTGACTCTCTTGTCTTTGATAAATGAGTTCTACAAACAAGTGTCTTTTTAATTTGTGTGTGTTTGTGTTGGGCCCCCTTTTCGCGAACCATTTAGCGAAACAACCCGCCCACCTTCAGATGGGAACATGGGTTGTTGTTGTTGAAGCCGCGGATGAAGAAACGGAATTGGGTTTCTCCTTCATTACGTCTCGTGAACAGACACAAGGCCGCCGACTGGGGGGACTTTGACAGGACACACCGCAGTCGATAGTCCTCCTGTCGTCGATTGTGAGCGGAATTAAACAACAAGCTGTCTATTTAAAGGCCCAACTTTTAAAGGTGAATAATTACAAAGCATTTTTGGATTCAAACAGGGAACTGGCAAACCCCCAATTTATTCGGAGAGATAGACTTTTGAAAGCTGCGGTGATGATGAGGCCACCTATGAGCCCTGTGGCCAGGGCTCTCTCCCTGCTAAGGGAGACGTGCGCTGTGCTATAGGATTTCCATTAAGAGAAACAAGATTATTTTTTTGTATTGTCAGTAAAAAAGCCTCAGTTAAACCCGGCTGCTCTTTATTGATTTATGGTTTGTTTGTCACACGCCGATCGCCACTTTATACGCCCTCAGCTTTTTGTCTTTGTGCTCCCATCTATTCCTGTCTCCCCTCTCCCCTCTCCCCTCGTCGCTCCCTCTCGCTTCTCTTCTGGTTTGACTCACTTCTGCTCTCTCGTCCATTCTCATCTCTTCTATTATGCTTCTTTTCCCCCCCTCCTCTGATAGCTTGAAGCAGCACAGCGTCGTTCATCTCTCCATTACCTCCTGACACGTACCACTAGTTCACGCTTCACTCTCAATTCAACTCTCTCTCTCTTCTCTCTACCTCTCTCTCTCTCTCTCTCTCTCTCACTCTCTATCTACCTCTCTTTCTCTACCTCTCTTTCTCCAACACTTTCTCTACCTCTCTTTCTCTACCTCACTTCCTTTCCTCTCTCGCTCTCTCTTTCTCTTTTTCTTTCTCTCTTTCTCTTTTTCTCTCTCTCTCTCTCTCTCTCTCTCTCAATCCCTCTCAATATCTCTGTAACTTGTTCTCTCAAGCTGTTAACTGGTGTGTGCATGTTTGTGTTTGTTTGTGTGTACGTGTCAGTGTGTGAGAGTATGTGTGTGTATGTGTATGTGTGTTTGCTTGCTTGCTTGCATGTGTGCATGTGAGAGTGTGTGTGTTTATGCACGTTTGTGTGTTTTCGGTGTGTGTGTGTGTGTGTGTGTGTGTGTGTGTGTGTTTTCGGTGTGTGTGTGTGTGTGTGTGTGTGTGTGTGTGTGTGTGTGCATGCGTGTGTGTGTGTGTGTGTGTGTGTGTGTGTGTGTGTGTGTGTGTGTGCAAGCAAGTACGTGCGTATGTGTGTGTCTGCGTCTGTGTCTGTGTGTGTGGGTGCGTTCATGTCTCACCTTAAGCACTACAACTGATTATTTTAATGTATTCCAGAGCTTGTAGCTGTTTGCAGCACAGGCTTCACCTCATCAGATGGCACCGTGCCAACTCATTTTACAATCGCAAGGACCAGCACATTCACACTCAACAAGGACCCACATATTCTAGATTACAGCACTTCAGCCATTGGCTGGGCTGTTATCAGGCCTGTTGGGTGTTAACAGCACGCCAGGACCCAGGGATCCCTTATATATGCAGCAAGGTGGCTTTTTATGTGCGAATGCTGTGCAGGACTAAACTGCCTGGCACGTTGGGAGGTGGTTGCATCTTGTTATGGGTAAATGAAATGACAAAACGCTGGAAGAACTGCTGAATTAGGGACATCTTGCCCCATTTGCTTCCAATGTATGTTTATTAAAAGTTTTTTTTTTCAATAAAAGACAAGGGGATAAAACAACGGAGTGTGAGTAGCAACTGGCCGCCGTCCAGGGTTATTTAAACTGAGCCTGGCATTGATATAAACATGCAATTGTGATCAAATTATGATCCAATTGGACTGATTGCTGCATTGCATTTTTACCCTCTGTGTTAATGGCTTCAGTGCTTTGTCTCGGAGTCATCGTATATCTGAAATTACCGGTAGAGTGGTGTGAAAAAAAGTATAATTCAGCGACTCCCAGTTCTTCAGCTAACACCTGTGTGATCACTGCTGTCTTGCTGTGTAGAAAGTGGTAGTGGGGTGGGTTAAATGGGTTGAAGAGCAGGCACAAGTGACTGTGGTTTGTGGAGGCTCATTGTTTGACAGGTCAACCGAACCGCGGGGTGGCTGATGAGGCGTGGTTTCGATGCTTGCCTCTGGTATCGTGAAATCGGGGTTCAGGTTAGAAGAGTTGTAAAGGTTCAACACACAGTTTATCCAGAGGTACAAAGTTAACAGACATGCACTCTGGAGATGGTTCATGAAGCGTCTGTGGGACAGAGGAAATTCTATAGTCAAAATTGGGAAGGATTCGGTGGCAAAGAAGTCATGCCTATAGGGTCTGTTTTATCTCAGACAGTTCAACAATCATGATGTTGTGTTGACTGACTAGACTACATCTGACTAGATTCTGCTCTATATGTGAGCAGAATCTAGTCAGAACTGGTGTAAGCTCTCATACCGTGTCAGGCTCAATGAGATAATAATGTTAGCTTTAATACTGCGTAGTCTAATGAGTGAATAGATTCAATTAATTAACATCTTAACCTCCATGGATTGTTCCTTCTTCATGGGGATCTCATACAGCTCCAACACACACACACACACACTCCACTTTTTCCTTCTGGAGAGGTAATGCTCATGCTTTTGTGGAAGTGGCACTTCTTTTCCCCTCCAGCGGCACTTCTCCCTCCCCATTCATTATGGAAGGACACACGGACACACGGACACATGGAAATGTTAATAAAACCGGCACTGAATGCATGCCACCAATTCAACCAAATAATACAACAAATTGGTGTGTCATAATAAAAATACAATTGCATGCATTCAAATAGGGCAACAGCATGTAATGAGTTGTCCAACGATAAGGATGGACCGCACTGGCTTGGTTTCAGCTGGGCGGTAAAGCCCTGGGGAATCACACCCACAGCCCGACCGCGAAGAACGGGCTGGTAGCAAGACCTCCGTCACAGCTGAAGAAACACGGGTTTACCAAAGCTACCGGCTACCGGCCGCCGTGTGACAATGAGGTCAGGGGAATTTATTTTAAAAGTATTTTTTCAAGACAATGAAAGAAAAAGTATCAAAGGGAATTTGTAAATGCGTAAAGTGTAGCGGAGTGTTTCTGAACCGCAGAAAATGGTAACACATCACAGCTTTACATTTCGTCATTAATGAAAAAAAACGATAATGATATTTGCTCCTTGGCCTTAGCACTTAGTAGTACGCTAAAATATGAACGCAAATAACATAATTGGATGAACAGGCATGGGCAACCAACAAAATCTGTGATGACTGGAATTCGTGAAAATAAATGTCACGCTTTTCAGTTATGTCAACAAAGAACAAAGACCTTTCGGAGGGTGAAAACCCATTTTAATAAATGGGAGACATTTACAAAGTATTTAAGTTGTAATAAAAGGAAGATAAAACATTATGAGGGGAAATAAAAGGGTTCACAATGGACAAGACATTTCAGACGGTTATTTGAATGCCATTTGAACCAGCTTTTCCCTCTCTATGCTGATTACAGTTGTCCTGTGAACCCTAAAATACAAATACTGTTAATGTAATGAGGTTATCCAAATGGAATTAAACCTACAAGTATGTTAACATTGGAAATGCCATGTCTATTCCAAGCACCAGCCTAGTGAATATATGTTGTTTTTAAGGGCATTGATGATTATGTAACATCAGACTATGTTTTGCTCTTGTGTTAAATAGGGATATGTTGTGTTTTCATTACTCTCTTTTAAGGTTGTTGTGTTGTGTTGTGAAAGGAGAGGAGTTGAAGGCAGGTGGAGGTAATTGTATGTTAATTGGACCACGCCAAATTTTGTGTTTTGTTTTGAGGCTCACATGGCTGCCAGGTAGAGAAAGAGGAGAGAGGCACAAGAAAAGCAAATAGGAACTATGTTAACGTCCAAGGCCTCATTTTAAGGGAACCAAGATTCATATAAATAGTGTTTTCAACACTGGGTAGAAAATAAGTCTGAAGAAGTATTTCTGTTCACATTAGATTACTATCTTTGAATTTATGTATGGCCCTTTAAAGCAGTAGTTTGCACATGTGGATAAATCGACTTCTAAAGCCTCATCCTGGACATTTGGTGAGGTAGGACCTTTCGACTTTAAATTGATGGTGTTTTCTTTCTTTGGTTTATGCGAGGTGAAACAAGCTTTAAAATCCATAAGACGTTCATACCTACTTTCCATTGTGATCCCAGAAAGTAAGTCAAATTCAAAATCAACAGTATATTTTAAAGGTTCCCTATGTGTGACCCAAAAGATGGTGTATGATAATGAAAATACACCGGATATTTGAGTCAAAAATGTGTCTTAAGCACATCCCTGACACACGCATCTGGGGTCTGAATTGATCAAGAGTTTGCTGTGCGAGCTACCATGAGTGACAGGTCAAACCTAGATCCCTCCATCTCCCTCCATATTTAGATTCAGCACCACCAACTCGCCGATTTGAGTTTGAAGCAACGTAATCAGATGCTCCCAGAAAACAGATTGACTGTAGTCAAATCCCCCTGCGTCCCATGTCTGGTGACTGGTTTAATCGGAAAGTCAGGGCAACAACAGCACCCCAGTTCTGGCAACCTTCGCTAGACCTTGTCGGGATGGACTTTCTTAGGATTGACTTTCTTTTCATTATCATACAGTTGGCGTCTTGTCCTGCCTGGCAGACTTGCCGAGATAAGGGGCTTTATTTTCAAATCACACAGGCCACCTAACTGTGTGGGCTTGGGTTTTTAGTAGTTGAAAGTGGTTGAAAAACGAAAGTGACTCAAACCCTGTTTTGTGCAGTTACCGAGGTAACCGGACAGAAGAGCAATGATGAATTAAACACTGTGGCCTCGGCCCACTGCGACACAATTGAGAAACATTTGAACTGTTCTGGTCGTATCTACAACCAACAATACATTTACTTCCTGTCTCTATTCAGAAAACTCCAGCACTATGAAACGCACCAACGGCATCATAAATAAACATGCCATCAGGTTAAAGTTTGAAAGTTTCATAACTGTTTCTCTTTTCTTTCTGAATTGAAAGGATGGGCTCACAGTCTCATTGTGAAATGCCTTATCAATGCCATGCAGAAGCAAGCCTGTGATTTTTTCTAGTAAATCCAACAAGACGCTCAATATCATTTCTTAACCTTCACTGGCAATTTGAATGCAACTGAATTGCTCTACTAAATATATAAACGTAACCTGTCGAAATCTGGCCCATTGCCATGGGCCTCTGACTGTGCTGGTTTGTTCATGCAAGCAAACTTTTTGAAATCATTAAGTAAGCGAGTGTCACTTCATTTATGACTTTTATAACACAGCTATTTGCATATGAGGTATATCTTATAGGGGCTGGGGCTTTGGTAGTGTTTGATTTTTAGCTGTTAGATATCCACACTGTGGCTACTTACGTCCAATAATCCCTAATCTTTGATTATGACATTATTATGCTCTTCCTCCTCTCCTCCGAAAAGGGAGGAGTTGCACTGCATTTCCTGTTTTCGTTACACAGATATTGTACAGATGAGAATCTAATTCACACGAGTGGATTAAGCTTTCAGAAGGTTTTTTTATTAAGTCTATTCCTAAACCGGCCAGTCTACACAGAGTTGATTGTCCCACCCACAGTGTCTACCACTGGGTTGTTCCGGTCAAGATTCAAGAAGAATTACCTTTCCCTTTTAAAATGTCTTTGCTGTAAAATGATCTGTGCTGGCTACATCTGCATCACTGATGCGTTGTCATGGCATCCGTGAAATCCAGCAGATTTCAGGGAGCCCAAAGCATTTCAAACAGTCGGCTACCCTGCCTTCGGCAACCTTGCATTCGAGACATAAAAGGAACGGCGATTTGAATATGCCCATAAAAAGGTAACTTCTATTCAGCAAGATCTCCCAGGGTTTCGTATACCGGTAATCCTATAAAAGACCTTCATCCTGCCCTCTACCTCTCACTCTGTTTACTGGGTCAGACATCCTATCAGAGACATTGGTCCTTGACGGCACTGTTTTTTTGTTGTTGCTTTGTTTCGTCATAAACCCTGCAACTTTTCTCACCCAAGCCTTCTCCATTCCTACTTTATTGTATTGCATGTGAAAAGTTGCTATTTTTACTGTATTTTACGATTGGTTAACCATTTATCGTTTTCATATTTATATGGATGAATATTTAAAATCTCAAGCTTTTTCTCTCTGGTCATTTGGACAGTGTGTAGACACATTTCCTTGTGTTAATTATAATATGATATAGTAATATTATATAATAATGCAAAACAGATCTACTTGAACTGCCCACCAGATTTGATGGTGGAATTATTGATTAGTGATTTATTTGATTATTGGAAATTTTGCACCAATTTCTATTTTGACCACTGTTTATCCACCATGATGTTGATTTACGTGGCATCATAATGATCCTGGGGTATAGTTGTTTGTCATATGAATCTCTATGTCCTTAAAAATAATAATATGAAATGATTGGTGGCCAGATGGATGGATACAATGGTGGAAAGTTAAAAATACCAATAGAGGATTTCAATTGTGCCATGCACAGCAGCAGGCATGGCTGGGCTAGTTTTCACCAGCTCTGTGGTGAAATCCCTTGAGACTCATCGCTGGAGGAATCGGTCAGTCACCTGTTCTCAGGGATGACTTCTCATTGGGGGAATAAGCAGAGTAAACACACCATCTGATTGAGAGGGCCCAGTGCTCATTACCAGCACACTGTCACCTCCACACCCAACACTGGGCCAGTCTCTCCCTATATAGGGTCCACACACACACACACACACACACACACACACACACACACACACACACACACACACACACACACACACACACACACACACACACACACACACACACACACTGTGCGACCGGTGACGCATAGATGATTAGTGTTCCCATCCATCTCAACTCTCAATGGATCAAGTAATTGTTCAATCATTGGATCACTGCTATATAAGAGCGTTTGATTTGCCAATCAATCAAAGAAAATTAATGAAGCTATCAAACAATCAGGTCATCTATCTATCCATTCCATATACTTATCTCTCTATCTCTTGCCATCTGCATCTATCTCATTGTCTCCATCCCATCTCTCTCCATCGTCATATCTCTCTATCTCGGTCTGTATCCGTCTCTATACAGCTGTATATCTCTCCCTCAGCCCATCTATTGCTCTTTCTTTCTCTTTCCTTCCTCTAGCAGGTTCATGCAGCAGTACAGGCTGAACTAGATCACAATGCATCGTCCCACCAGGGTGTCCTACTTCTGGCCCTCGGAGGGATTCACCGCCCTGTTTCCACATCGCTCCGGCAACGTCGACCGTGAAACAGTACTCTCTTCCATCCGGAGGAAGACGTGAGATGCGTTTTACACATTTTACTCTGTAATGTTCTTATTCCGTGTTAAGGCCTGAAGGCTGAAAACAACCTAATTATCAGATTCCCCGCAGAGTGTCACTACTCTGGGAAGCCATACTCTGGATGGCTCTGTAAGCGATGGTAATTTGATTGAAGACGGCGCTCGTTTTTGAAGCAATGTCCATGGCTTGTGGAATGTGACGTTGCGTGTTTTGATACAAGCCGCATAGATTTAGAGGCCTATTAAAATGTGATATAAGCGAACGTCAAGTCATTTCCTTTTTCTTCATTCTTCGATGCATTGGTGTGATGCCCCATGAAATGAGGTTGTTAACTTCATTAGGTATCTGTCGTTCTCTCTCTTTTTTATGGATATTTTTCCATATATTTACACGCAAAATGTGCACATGTGGTGAGCTAAAGAACAAGATCAACGCATATCATCAATACTTGAACAAAAACAAGTTAAATACTCCACAACCAAAACAACGGTTTCCGATAACGATATACAGATGCATCATGGCTCTTAGAAACACACTTTACACTGTGCCCTGTGCAATCAGTACAGTGAGAGACAGCCCAACCAAAACAACAACAACAATCACTAGTTCAATGGATAGTTAGCCGAGTTGTCCCTAGAATCCTGTTACAATCATAGAGAGCTAGTCTTGTGGCATTCTGCAAAGAATACAATGTTCATGTCCTTAATCGTTTGCAATCATTAGTGGTGCGCTCTCTTCCACGGGCAACGGGTCTGCGACAAGAAGTATAGGTTGGTAATGAAGATGGCTGGCGCCTGTAATGGAGATGGCTGGTCTTAATAGGGGGAGTTGGCTAAGCTGGAGATCACCATCCAAGAGAATATCAGAATCCCCAGCAATATGGTACTGCGACCTTCTGCTGCATAAATAATGTTCTAACTTGGTCCGAATCCTACAGATATGCATACATAAGATTTAGCATAACGATCAGCGCTGTGGTGATCGGAGTTCCCGGTTAAGCTTGCAGCATACTTCAGAACGACGTGAATGATGTGATCGTGGAGAAAACATTGAAATGCACACCTCGCCAAACTTAATTTTCAGGCACTTCTTGTCGAATGTGTCGAATGTTTCTTTGCTTGCCGAAAGCACCGCAGATGAAGGCAATGGAATGTACTGTGTGATGAGTTAGAAAATGAAGGCGGAAGGGTGAAGGCTTTTAGCTTCCTTGTCTCCATGGAGACCCCACTAATCAGTGACCAAACCAAAACCGAGTGTTTGAAGACAAACAAGTTTATCTTCAAAGAACTTATACGGCTTTGGCCATCAAATGCCAGGCCATGTGAAAATGAAAATCGCCTTCTTTCTCAATATGCTGCCTGCTTAATACAGAATGACTTCCTCTCTCCATGGAGAACACTTGCCGTGACCTTGGCCGTGTTGGAAACAATGACTCGTCATCAACCATTGAGCCCAACTCTTCTTCTTGTACCCATCCGAGTCCCATTGGCACGCCGGGTTTAGCCGCTAACACTAGCATCCCTTCAGAAGAAATTCGGTTGAGCAGCCAAATCTGCCCCACTGATCCCATTGATGTCTGAGCTTAGCCCTAATTGAGGAGGTGCATAACTCCTCATAGTCGTCTCCTAAACAGTTTTCCGCAAGACGAAAAAAGATTTGTCATTTAGCGGGAGCTCAGAGGACTCGCCCTCTTTCAAGATCAATGTTCATTTCCGACATCGACAACCCTGGTCCGTACCACTGTGGCATAAGCAGATGCTGTCATCAACGCTAGCTGTGACTTACCAACGTGCGTTATCGTGGTAGCATATCCTCTTGTCACCGCTAGCTGTGACCTAGCACTGTTCTGTATTATGTTAGCATACCTTCCTGTCAACACCAGCTACGACTTACCACTGTTCTGTATTGTGTTAGCATACCTCCCTGTCAACGCTAGCTGTGTCTCACCACTGTTCTGTATTGTGTTAGCATATCCTCTTGTCACCATTGGCTGTCAATTATTAACTTTCTGTATTGTGTTAGTATATCTTATCGTCTGCGCTAGCTGCCAAGTTACCACTGTTGTGTTATAGTACAACATTGTTTTTGCTGTCGTGACAGCAATGATACCACAAGGAGGAAAATGAACGACAAAACTGTATACGTCACGCAACTGTTGTGTGTGTAGTGTTGGCTCGGATGACATGCGCACACGCACCAGCACCAGCACACATATTGATATCTTAACCAATAACACGGCAGTGTAAGTGTTCACGGGTCATGTGTTTTAAATCAAAAGTGTCTTTTCAGCAGATGTTAGAGTTAGCCGATAGCTACTCTAACATCTGACACAGAGCGAGACACAGAGAGACACACACTGACACAGAGACACACACACACACTGACCCGAAGTGTCAGTGTGCTCACTTTAGACTGAGGGCTCGGCAGAGAATAACCCGGGTCATCATGGAGGTCATGTCCTATCATCTCCACCCTGGCAGTGGGTTGACCTTGGGGTGCATTCCCCTGGTAAGGATCCCTGGATGAGTCAGCTGTTGTTGGTTTAAGACAGTGGTGGTGGACCAGTCTGGCTGCTGTATGTGAATAAGGAATAAACCACGCTGGGCTGTCCACTTCGACGGACTCCTGGCATGGTTTATTCCGCTTATACTATAGTTATCAACTGGGATTTGATATTGGTTATGTTCATCTAATAATATTATTGGATTTTTATTTATCCACTTATTCAACTGAAATTAAAGTATTCTTATGTGGCATATTGTTTCCCCGTTGTCAGCGCATTGATTCAGTATTGTTCAATGAAAGAGGTGTCCTGAAATTGAAAAATAACACTTTTGAGCAATCAGACTAAAGGATCAAGCAAAGCTGTGGTGTCTGTGCCAGTATTAGATTCATATTCATATTTATAATCAAGTTCGATTTTTCATATTATTTCTCCTGCAGTGACTATCGTCCTTGAATAACAATCTAAGTACTTACTGAAGAAACCAAAAACTGAAGAAAAACCAAGAAGAGTTTTCAAGTGCGGTTCATTTGACCTATAAACTCGTCTCTGCGGTCGGCAAGGTGGGGGTGGGGGGTGGGGGGTGGGGGGGGGGGGGGGGGGGCAGCATAGTTGGTGGGGGTATAGACCGTCTGAGGTCATGAATGGGATACATGGCCTGAGGGGAGATACTTATCGTTATTTTAAACAAAGGATGCATCATGGGATTTTCTGGAGGACATAATATTGAGTGGACTCAAGAGAGTTTTAGCACTGTGAAATCAACATAAATATACTGCAGTGTTTCCCCTATAATTGTACAGACCAATGAGGACCCCCGCCAGGCAAAAAATATATATTATTTAAAAAGAAAATAACGCAGTGCTATCTTTATCTTACTTTATGCGAGTGAAAACAGAGTCCCTTTAATTTACTGCAGAGTGTATGAAAGAGCAAAAGCTCTAGCGTGGCATATCTATGCAGGTAGGGATGCAATAAGCTACATTTTAGCTTCGATATAATTAGAATATAAAAAATAATAAGTAATGAAATTTGAATGGAATCATAGAGAAAGATTGCCAGCTCTGTGTTCATGATGTGCTACAGTTTGCAAAGTTCATCTATTTTTATGCAATAAATGCACTTTATCATCCTCTCCTTGTGATCACTTGATATACCTTGATATACTTGATAAGGGAAAAAAACATTTTTTCCCTTATAAAAAACAACAAATATAAATTGCAGACTGCCTGCTGTGCCATCTCACCGAAGCCTACTGCACCAATTTGCCACCCCACGCCTTGTCTGTTTAGGGTTTTTTCATTGCGTACCTCCGGTCCTGAAAACAATTCTAGAAGAAACACTGTACTGTAACAAGTATCGAGTATGTGTGTTACACAGGCTTACACTGCAGTACTGCACAGATCTGTTAGAGGTGTGTGTGTGTGTGTGTGTGTGTGTGTGTGTGTGTGTGTGTGTGTGTGTGTGTGTGTGTGTGTGTGTGTGTGTGTGTGTGTGTGTGTGTGTGTGTGTGTGTGTGTGTGTGTGTGTGTCTTTTATATGGATCTGTGTGCATGCTTCTTTTTATATGGGAGTGTGTTTGTGTGTGTGTGCTGTTATGGAAAAATTGAATATGCGTTCTCAGTTGTTATCCATTGAATCCTGGCAATGTTTACTGAGTTGTTTTTCAGACTCCCAAAGCGTGCCTCCGGCTCTGCAGAATATACATTTTTCTCCCGCATATAAAGAATATGAGTCAGTGTTCAGGTTCATTTTCACTAATTGGCGTGTAGTAGACATTTCAATTGCACAACTGTGTGTGTGTGCGCGCGTGCACTGATTGGTCACTTCCTGTTCTCATGCTTGGGGCAGTGTAGCAGCCATCAATAGCCTGCTCGTACCCTTAGCGGTGGAACACGTATCAGGGTCAGTGGAGAAGCCTGGAGCCTGGATAGCGCTGTCTTCGAGCCACGCTCAAGTGGAAACTACAAGGCGTCTGTCTCCAAAGGAGGCAGGCTTCAACACACGGCCGGTGGCGTTGTGTGCACACGTGTCCCTCGCCCGCTCACATTTGTTTCAGGGAACAAACTAATGTGTTTCTGTCCTCCACGGCAGGCGATACCTCTGATGCCGTGGTGCCGTTGTCTTGTGGGCGCGCATGCACACACACACACACGCACACGTGCACACACACGCACACCAACACCATTGCACGCACAATCACACACACACACACACACACACACACACACACACACACACACACACACACACACACACACACACACTAACACAATCACACAAACACACCATCACACCATCACACACACACACACACACACGCAGGCACGCACGCATGCATGCACGCACGCACACACACACAGAGGCACTGAACTCACTGAACCCATCAAATCCTCAGCTTTGGACTTCCAACCTCTTGTTCCCATGTCATGCTACCACATAAGCACTAGAGTTTAAGGGCAGATGCTGTGTCATTTTGCTGTAATCTGAGTCCAAAGTGTGTGTGTGTGTGTGTGTGTGTGTGTGTGTGTGTGTGTGTGTGTGTGTGTGTGTGTGTGTGTGTGTGTGTGTGTGTGTGTGTGCGTGTGCACAGCCATCTCCATCAAGCTCATCACAGAGAGGCCGATTACAATATGATGTCATCGGATGGGATTTTGACCACACGGTCGGGGATCCGATGGCTGCTGAAGAACTGTACAGCTGAAGAGGACATATAGCCCATACAGGAACTTTGAGTGTTTGAGCAGTGCTGACACTCTCCATTATTAATGATGGATGTATTACCTGTCTTACACTCGTGCACATACCTGCCTATCTCAACACAACTATGTGTGACTTGTATTGGAAAATGTGAGGATATATATGTTTTTCCTGAATTTGTGTTTATTGTCGAGCGTGTGCGTCTGTCTGTGTGTAGGAGTAGTCTGTAGTTCTAAAACAAACAAGAGATTTCTCTGAGGGGCCTGTTTAGCAGCATAGTATCATAGCAGCCATGATGGGCTGTGATACAAAAACTGCCTTATACATGTCCCTGTGTCTGTGTCTGTCTCTCTCTCTCTCTCTCTCAGAGAGAGAGAGAGACAGAGAGAGAGAGAGAGAGAGAGAGAGAGAGATTAGAGGAAGAGAGTGCCCCCTGTCACTCACTCTGATCCTTCCTCTAATTAAGGAAGTGCTTTGAAAGGGTTACTCAGTCCATCAACGGCCAACATAAATCAACCAGCCTCTTCTCTCTGACGAGTCTTCACAAGCAGAACGCTTGGCACGGCAGCACAGGCTGTCAGATGTACCGCTGAATATTCATGAGCGGTTTCGGTGGCGTTTTTTTTTTGATGTGGTTGTTGTTGTTTTTCGCTAGTGCCTGCCTAGCGTGTGCGGGTGCACGTGCTCCACACAACACTTGTTCAAGCGTGCCTTTGTTTCACGTCGTTTGTACCATTAGCAGAGAGAGAGAGAGACCCAGCTGGAGGATAAAAGCGGTGGATAAAGATGCGGTGGATAAAGGTTTAACAAGGGTCGGAAGGTTGTGAAGACTCGTCTAAGTTGAAGGTTTTTCTCTTTCTTGATTTTTTGTGGAGCTAACGCCTGGCGTCTTATAGGGCTAATGGAGAACAGAACGGGCAGCTTAGGCAATTTCATGGCCATAGTGAAGAGGACGATAATCCGTTTAAATTGAAAAATGAAAAGCCTATGACTGCCTCGCTCCGCTTGTAATTAAATCCTCTGGTTACATGCGTGGACCCTGATGGTTTACACGATTAGGGTTGGGTTTGGAGACGGGATATTTCTCCCAGTCAAGTCTGGCTCTCTACCACCGCCACTGTGACGAAGAACAATGTCTTTGAGTATTTGTTTACTGATTGCCACTGGCCTGCCTGGAGCTGAACAAAAGAGAAAATAATGGTGGATTCCGATCTTTTTGTCATTAAGTTGTTATTTGTGACGCACATACACACACACACACACTCACACGCACACACACACACACACACACACACACACACACACACACACACACACACACACACACACACACACACACACACACACACACACACACACACAATGAGGCTGATTCCACGACATGGTTGGTGTTGATGGGAGGGCAGCAGAGTCAATCTCACTCCATGCCATCCACTCATTGGACCTCTAATGCATTCATCATGGTGCAGCTGGCGGTAATGTGTGTCAACTAGAGGCCACAAAGATAACCACTTATAGAAGTTGTTGGTGAGTGGCAGGATGTGGGCCCAGTGGATAGGATAACCTGTGGGCATCCTAAAAACGAGAGACCCACAAACCCTTTAGGGCTTGTACAACACAACGTCACATCGACACAGCGGCCATCTCCATTTTGGTGCCTAGGTGAAATGGTATGTTGGTTATTATTTTGGTACTGGTAGTAATTATATTTTGGTAATTGTTTTGCAATTGATTGTGAAATAGTTTGTTGACATTGTCTTTGAAACTGCCACAGCGTTTCTCATGTGAGACATGGTTAAACATGGTTTTCCTAAACCTAGGTTATGGTATATTTCAGTTGGATTTTACTCTTATGAGTCCTCTCAATATGAGTATCACCAATAAAAAATCCCATGATGCATTCTGCCGTACAAGCCCTCCCTAATGATATGTCTGAATGTAAGCCACTTTGCTTAAAAGTATCAGCCAAATTATTCAATAGTAAATCCTTTGGTTGGTTTGTTTCTGGTTACTTTGTCCTATCATTGATCACATATGTTGGTGAACACATCTCTAGGCATGTCTAGCAGTAGTTCTGTTTTTCTAAACTCAACTCAAGTCTAGCGGTTCCAGTTCTGTATATGTATTGGTAATTCAGCATTCTCTCTATTTCTGTTGTTGTTTATTTTGCACCCGCAGTCGCTACAAAATGCACACGGGACCTGCCCTGCTACCTATATGGAATCGTGAACCAATGGTGAACCGATGTCTCATGGCAGTACAGGGCGCAGAGGCCAAACAACTGTAACCTTCCAATAAGAATCTTTACATTCTGAAGGAGGGTTACTGTTGAGACTCCCCACCCCCCTTATTTTACATGGAAAAATACATTTGATTGGGTAAGCAACACACAGCTGGATTTCAGTGATCTGTGATTAATGTATGGCTTACTTTAAATATACTTTTGCTCCATGTTGAAACTAATCCGAAATGTTTTGTCCGTTATTGTGGAGGATAGATTCTCTGAAGATCTCCATGGAGATACAAACCTCCTCCACAAGCCCGGTCTGAGACCTGGCATTTGAAAGTCTTGACCCAACCTCTCGAAGGGTGTATTTGTCTCCAAAGGCAATGTGTGTGCATGAGCATGTGTCTGTGTGTGTGTGTGTGTGTGTGTACAATATTATACAATATGCCCCCAGCACTGCCCTTCCACATGGTTCTATTCAGCATACCATCTGATATGTAATGGAGATCACTAACCATGTTTATGGATGAAGTTGTAATGAGACATGCTCCTTTGAACTTTAACACCACTCCACCTCCATGTCCACATAGCATCTTCCTCTGAGAGCCTGAGCCTTTCTCTGGTTGCTAGAGAGCGTACGTGGACGCCTGCGGATGCTTACACAACCACAGCATAGCCTAGCATCTCTAACCCAAGAGTGTTTCGGCTTTTAGGTTTGCCGTTAGGTCGACTCGGGTTAAAAATCTCTGAACTTATTCTGAAAAGCACAGCCGTCTTCGCTGTTTCTTTATCGCTGTTTCTTTATCGTCAAATCACATAAGAGGTCAACTGTTAAACGAAAATAAAAAAAATGAGTATGATGTTGAAAGTGTTGCCTATAAATGATCGACTCTACAGTCAGTTTCTTTCACAAAACAAAACTGTAATGTTTTTCGTATTCAAACGATGCTCATCCCTCATGGATGTTATCGTTACTATGTTGCGCTAGGAGCTAAGGAGCTAACATGGCTAGTTGTCATAAAATCTGTAAACAAAGCATTTTATTTTTCACCACTATTCACCACTTCTCAGCGCCTCGCCAACACACTTCTGCCAAAGAAACCTGCTTTGCCGAGACGGGCTCTGATATAGCAAGCCCCTTTTGCTCTGTAAGCACATTACAGAAACGTTTTATCTTATCGTTGCCAAATATCCCCGTGGATTTCCATTTATCTGGAAGAAAGCCGGGATTGCTTTGTTGAATGGTGCTGGGTTGCAAACAAGCAAACACACTTGTGTGTGTGTGTGTGTTTGTGCACAAGCATTCTGTCATGCCCCAGAATTTTCCACTTGCAAAACTCCTCCAAGGTCGAATGCATCCCAGAGGAAAATACTGTGCCCAGAGGAGTTGTACAGAGGAGTCTTACAGAAGAATTGTACAGGGAAGTTGTAAAGAGGACTCCTTCAGAGGAGTTGTACAGAAGACTCCTTCAGAGGATCCTTATAGAGGGACTCGTACAGAGGACTTGTTCAGAGGAGTTTTACAGAGGACTCACAAAGTGGACTCATACAGTGGATTCATAAAGTGGACTCATAGAGTGAATTTGTAGGACTTGTACAGAGGACTCGTTTAGAGCACTCGTATAGAGTCTATTGATGCAGCACCAGCCACGTGCAGCCTCGCATTGGCAAGACGAAGAGAACATCAGTGGATGTCGTCGACTTGTTACCCCGTCCCTGGGGGTGTGCGGTTGGCCGACCGACTGGACTGGACCCACACCAGAAGGCGACCTCTAGAAGAGACTATAGGAAAGCAATCTTTGTTGTTAGGTTCCAACAGGACAGAATGACGGTATAGTCTCGGCCCTCTTCTGTTTCATCCGCACGCCAGCACTGTGCGACTCGTCCACGGTGGTTCTATCACTCTGATGAGACGCGGCTCTGCTAGGCTCGTCCATAGGTGATGGTCGGAGTGATGGTGGGGGGGGGAGGTCCACTCCTGCCCCCTCCCCATGATGAGCTGTGAGGCCATGAGGCTGGCAGCCATCAGACCGTCGGACACCATCTGTGGCCCCAGCATCACCCAGCCGTGACTCACCCTTGAATTGACTGTTTGATTGCTGTTTAAAGTGGCAGTAGGTATACTGTGGGAGCCATTATTTGACTTCCATTGGTTAGAAATGGCCTAGCCATACATCAGCTATTAGTGAGGGAAATGCGCTGGGAGAATAACCGTTGAGTTCACCGTGCCTGCCTCTGTATGAGCCAATTTAGATTTCAGACCTTGCCTGTCAATCACAGATGTGTGAAATGCAACACTTTTCAATGGCGGAGTAACGAAGAGAGGCAGGGAGTAGAGAGGGGGGGAAGGGACGTCTATTCTGCTCCCTCTCTACAACTCTCAAATCTTACCCACAGCAGCTTTAATTATCATCTATGTTACATCGATATTACTGTTGGACTTTTGCTGCTGTAACATCTGAATTTTCTCTCAGGATTACAGTTTGCTTTGTCAGTTTGGTTCTGCTTTTGTTATTAGCACATGCGGATGGTGCTTGCAATTGGGGTATCCTTGTTAGTACCTTTTCCTTGAGGGTCATGTTCACATCGGTAAATTTGTAAATATTGACGTGGGAAGAGGTGATGAAGTGCTCACTCTAAGTCTATATACATCGTCAACCTTTTTTTATTTAATAAAATGGTACCACAAACAAGTTAATCTAACAAGACTCTCTATAAATCCACCTTATTATCAGTTCATTGCAATGGAAGGTGTAGCCAACAATCTGATTTGCATCCTTTGGTGTTTTTTATTTTCTTTCCGTGAGCAGCTGATTCTCACTGTAATTGTTTTGTGTAGGAAGAAGCACTCTGGAGTCCTGTCTGTAGTTTGTGTTCGTACTAATTGGGACAATGTGGCACTCGCACTTTGACGCAAAGCCAAACACCCGCCCAGCTAAGTGAATGATTCAGTTTTAATGAAGTGGCACAGCTAATACTTGAAATAAGAAGGTGACTTCATGTCCCCATGAGTGGGTGCTCCACAAAGAACTTTCACTGAGTTAAATAGTAGCTCTACTTATTAACCTGCCATGCTTATTCAAACTAAACCATAAAAGTAAAAACTCGCATCCAACAAAAAAATAAAATAAAAAAGGGACACTTTCTATAAACAAGCATTTCAAACGGTGTCCTCCGATGAATTGATTTGGGTTCAATCGCAGTACGGACGTGCCGACCCCAACGCCCTGGCCAAACACATTAACAAACACCCTTGATGTAAACAAGAACACGCTCGACTCCACTCAGTTCATAAGAGTGTGCCCGTGTTCATAAGAGCCTGGTCGCGTTCATAAGAGCGTGCCCACGTTCACAAGAGCGTGCCCACGTTCATAAGAGCGGGTTCGTGTTCATAAGAGCGGGTTCATGTTCATAAGAGCGGGTTCATGTTCATAAGAGCGTGCCTACATTCATAAGAGCCTGCCTGCTCGCACTCATCCTCATCATCGTGTTCAGAAGAGCCCGGTCGTGTTCATAAGAGCGTGCTCGCGTTCATGAGAGTGTGCACCGCGTTCCCTTTCTCTTTCTGTCCAGCGGTTACCACTTCCTGTCTCCCTCCTTGTCCGCCTCTACTTCACACCCTCTAATTTACACTCGCTAATAAAGAGGGTTTTCACGCAACGCGATACGCCAACGATTACAAGAGAAGCTCTGTTGTATAAGGGAGGGGAGCTGGAGTATCTATGTATGTGTGTAATTAGCGGAAGCCAAGAGGCATTGACAATAGATTGTTGACTGTTAAATTGCGGTTATCTCCTTAAATTGGCTTTCATCTTATTGAAATCTTCAGTGTGCCAACGCAGTCCAAATGTGTTTGTTTAACAGAACATTGTGCATGTGTGGGTGTGTGGGTGTCTCTGTGTGTTATATACAAGGCTTGCTAAGTTAAAGAACATGTAATTGGAGTATTTGTACTTTTTTATTTAATAATTAATTCTGCATTATTCTGCCTTCTGTAGAAACTAGTTTGCCATTGCTATAAGAGGGAGACTTTGTAAAGTATTACACTTACAATTGAAAACAATTCTGCTCTGTATTTTTCTTCTCAGAAAAATAAAAAATCCTGCATAATTATATTAATATTAACAATCATATTCATGTTTATCAATCCTTTGCGTTACTTATCTCTAGTTTGCAGTGTATTAACCAACTGATCATGGTGCTAAAGAAGGAAGCAGGTGGGCTGTGCTTAACCTTGGCAAAGCAGAGATATTAAAGACGAGATGAGTAACGACAACCAAGGAGCCAGAAGAGAAGCAGAGACGTCGAGATGATGGTGGTGATGACGATGGTGATGATGGTGATGATAATGACTCATGACTTTGATGTCTCCCCTGTGTGTTGGATGATGTTCATCAACGATGTCAAAAGCAATATGAACAACCAAACCTTTCCTAAAACATTATTACTAATCTATTGCTTACTGGAAGGACCCGTTTTAATATTGCCATCTCCATCCCGCTCCACACACACACACACACACACACACACACACACACACACACACACACACACACACACACACACACACACACACAGGGGGTGAACATCTTCAGGGTTTTGAGGTTGGTTCTGCTGGTTCCCGGCAACACATGGGGTGATATATAATGAAACATTGCTCTTGTGCCAGTCGATAAGGTCTTGAAGTCCAGAGCAAAACCAACTCACTGCCACTGTAAGGAAATTCTAGCTGAATTCTCTGTTGAATGTTACGGTTGCCACAGAAATACCTGGATTTACATCACATGCAATATATTCTGCATCTGGAAGATGTCTTTGCAAAAATATAGGGGTGTGTGTGTGTGTGTGTGTGTGTCTGTGTGTGTGTGTGTGTGTGTGTCTGTGTGTGTGTGTGTGTGGGAGAGAGAGATTGGAAAGCCGTGCAGATGCGAGGAGAAACGGCTAGTCTTTTCCCTCGGGGGCTGAAGACACGCCCCCCCTCGGGTTGGCCTGCACAGATCACGGTTTCCAATCTCGTGACCACTAACCGGAGACTGGAGATGTAGGGGGGAGGGGCGGGGCCTACGGGGATTACATTGTGATCTGCTTATCATGAACGGATGAGACAAGCCTCCATGTATCTATACCATGCAGATCCATAACCTCTTAACCTATCCTGTTTCAGTATTCCTCTCCTGTGCTGTTTCTCCTCAGACGCCAGGGGACTCAACAGGAAATGTAAGGTGGCACAAATGGATCAGGGCACGAAAACATGCTTTCATGGCTGTGGTGTGGCTGGCGTGCATGGAGATGGAACAGGGTGTTATGCTCGGCTTTTTTTCTTTAAATCAAGTGCATGGATGACATATGGCAAATGGCTCCTTGATGAGGATGTCGCAAATGATGGACTTGCGTCTGTTGTGGAGCATCTGATCTTACCACACACACGCATGCATACACACACACACAGACCAAAGCAGGCTGTGTTCTTATTAACTCGTTAGAAACGCACTTCATAATAAGCCCTTATTAAGTAGAGCTGCTTCGTTGCCGGAGGACATGATGAAGTGGGCGCGTGTACCATAAGAAAGTGTTACTAATAGATGGAAGGAACGTAACGGCGTGCGACAGAGGACCTGCTCCGACCTGAATCCGGCCACCTGTATGACTTCATGAAGGATAATTTATCTGTGGAGCTAACTAGCAGTGTCAAACGCTCTGGAGACAGGGGGTGGGTGGGCTCTTTAGCTTTTATCACCCACTCACCGGATCAGGGGAGGCAGTCAGCGAGATTATTAGCTGATGATATCCACTGAGAGAGAGAGAGAGAGAGAGAGAGAGAGAGAGAGAGAGAGAGAGAGAGAGAGAGAGAGAGAGAGAGAGAGAGAGAGAGAGAGAGAGAGAGAGGAGAGAGAGAGAGAGAGAGAGAGAGAGAGAGAGAGAGAGAGAGAGAGAGAGAGAGAGAGAGAGAGAGAGATTTCAGTTTCCTTAAAATGTCTCCTGTAGTTGTTAACTGGTGTGCACAGCTTGCAGGAATCAGAGATTGCATTTCGGTAGCTAGGATAAGCAATGACCTTCTCTCACCTTCATTCCGAAGCGTCTCAGCCCATGATTTATAATTTGTTTGCGGTTGTTTAATCCAATAGTCATAATCCATTGGGTGCTCAAAGTGCGCTTGCCGTGAATGACGCTGCGCTGCCGTGGCGACGGATGGCGATGCCATCCGTCGCGCTTCAGCGATGGATGGCGTGAGAACACTTGTTGCTCCTGGTGATGAAGAGGAGGGGCTTTTAGTGAGGAAGAGGAGGGGGTGTTGGGGAGGAAGAGAAGGGGGGGGGGGGGGTTAGAGAGGAGAAGGTGGGGCTGTAGGTAAGGAAGAGGCGGGAGGGATTGTCTGTTCCTGTGCATCCAGACTGAAGGACAGTGTGTGCCTGCAGGGCATCAGCCACTTGAACAGCCGCTGACTGCCCATAAGCAGTGACTAGCAGTGGTTGTTGCTGCAATGTGTTGTTGCCTGTGGTAAAATACGTTATTATATATGCAAACTCGCTCTTACAGTAGAAAGATATAGATAAGTATGTGTGTTTTTCAATATCGATATCATGGCATATAGGTTCTCACATATAGATTTGATATGTTTTCCAGGGCTACAGGGATAGCCCAAGCTACAGTAGATGTTGCTTATAGGGCTTACAGGCGCTAAGGAAAGCCTGAGCTACATTAGATGTTGCTTAGAGATTACAGGCTGGAGGATAGCCTTAAGATAGTTGTATTTGGTAGGTTGCCGGTGACTTGCATGTCTTAAGCTCTAATCATGTTTCTCTGTGTACCCGATAATGATCTAGCTTAACTTTAACCCCTGTGAGGAAGAGGAGGATATCTTTCTAAGGAATAGCGGGGCCTGATCCCGATGGAGGTCCTGCAAGAGAGGCGAGCAGAGGGGAGGAGGGAGAGAAAGGGGGGGATCCAGTCATACTGATCAACCGGCCGGTGGAACCAGGGGGGCGGGGCGAGAGGCAGGCGGGAAGCCTGCTTGGCTGCCTCTACTGTTGGGATTCCCAGCCGTGGGGAACACTGCCCGTGTGGAGGACACGGAGGAGAGAGAGAGAGCTCTGCAGCTATAAGGACTGGAAATGTGAAGAAGAGAAAATAAATGTATGAATGGCATCTAAGCAGTAAGGCCGTGGTTGGGAATAACTCAGGACGAGGGGGGAAAATGTCATTGGTTGGATTAATTGGTCTCCACTAAACCAGATGTCCGGATCCGGTTTGTTGTCTAAGCTCAGAATGGAAGCAATCCTGTATTGGAAACTGTTGGTCTGATGACGGCCGATTATTAAACAATCATCAATAGATGATAGATTATTATATGAAATGCTAGTTGTCAGGTTCAAATGACAATACAGGTAGGGGTGATCAAACCATCATAACCCTAGTCTCTTCTGGCTTCACAAAACATCGGTTATCATTACCGATATAATTTGTCAAGATCCCTTTGTGCTGATACTGCCCAAGAGCATTTGAGCTGCATCACCACAAACATTAACAACAGCAGAAGCAGTTTGGTCTCGTTGATGAAACATTCTGTGAAGGACTTGTATATAACGATTCCTGTTTTATGTCCACTCACTCTGCACGGACACGACCCGCATTGATTCTGAAAGAGAAAGTGCTTTTTTTGAAGCCAGGAAGTATGGTTTAAGAGCGTGTTTTGTTTTTGGGTTGACAGAGAAATGAACATTGGAAATTGAAATTACCTTGAGCAAAGGAAGGTCTTTGCTCAAAACATTAGGATCATTACTGATAGTGATAGTGATAGCTACAGTACTCCACACTGTATCCTGTATGATAAGATTAGATGGTCATCTCTGGCTGAGAGAGGTATTAACCATTGGTGTTCATATTTTTATAAAGCCCTTGCCGGAAAACTGCAATTTCAATTTCATTCAACTCACTCCATTTCACTCGTTCCAGGACTGATCTTGGAAGGACAGCTTCAGTAAAGCGGACTCATGGAATATCTTGATCAAGCAACGTCACCTAAACATGGACACTTTAAGAATGTTTTTTTAATTTATTATGGTGTATTCTTGTCATTGTAAATGATGGTCCCTCTTAATGGTTCCTTCCGGGACATTAAATAAAGGTTGAATGAAAGTTGCCAACTGGACATTTTTTAGCACAGTCAATATTTGGCATTGATTCCCTTTCCCTTGTCGATTTACCATGAGTGATGGACTGTCGATTTCGATATTGACACCCCAGCTCGCTCAAATTAACTTCCTCTAGAACGGAAGCAATAAAGAAACCTTCTTGTACCGTCCCTCAAGAGCCAATCAGAATCCATTTCAACAGTAACTCAGAATAGACACACACACACACACACACACACACACACACACACACACACACACACACACACACACACACACACACACACACACACACTTAACTAACCAATTAGTTAACAGACTAGCTGGCTGACTGAGATTTACAGTGAGTGGTAAACACCGCCCACCAGTGTCTCCGTCACAAAGCGGACATTAACAACATCATGTAGGGAAATATAGCTGGCTTGGTACTCTGTCCCAACACCACCAATCTTCATACACATGTAATATAATGCCAGCTAAGGGCTTCAGCTCAGTCAAAACAGTAATTATCCGATCTGTCTGTCTCCCGATGGAAGAATAACAAAGACAAAATGTCTCTTGCTCCTGGAGACTCAATAATGACTGTTTAAACTTCGCCAAAAATTAAAATGGTGTGCCAAAAAGTGTCATTAATCTTCGAGTGTCTTTTCTTTCTCCCTATTTAATCAATGAGAACCATATTTAAACATGAGTTTGTCAGTGTGAAAAATATTGAAATCAAATACTGAATATGTGCAGGGAATGGAGTAATGAAGGGGGAGGGGTTGGCATCTGCCTGCACATGAGAGAAATCCATACTTCATGAGAAATAAATGACAACTGCACCTATTATGAAGAGGACAGTGTATTTTAGCAGTGTATCGGCCGATTCTCTGTAAACACACGCACACAGACCTTCACACACACCTACAGGCAACACCAACTCACTCACTTACTCATGCACCCACCCACAGTTATAGACACACACCTATGCAGACCAACTCACTCCCTCACAAACTCACGCACCCACACTTATACACACACGATTATGCACACCAACTCACACACTCACCCAAGCACCCACACACACTTATACACACACACACACACTTATACACACACACACACACACACACACACACACACACACACACACACACACCTACGCACGCCAACACACTCACTCACTCACCCAAGCACCCACACACACTTATACACACACACACACACACACACACACACACACACACACACACACACCTATGCACGCCAACACACTCACTCACACACCCACCCAGACACATACACACACACACACACACACACACACACATTCGTACTTGTGAGTTGTATCACGCTGAAGCGTCTCTGTATTCAGAGTATTGTATAATTGTATATCTAGAAATAAACAACTTTGTTAATCCATCCGATGAGTAATGGCCATCAGCTCATCTGGAGATGAGGAATTCATTATTCCTGCGTGCGCTTTTCATTACGAATGCTCACAATTACTGTGTGATTGTGATGTGGTTTCACTAAGTGTTCTGCTACTTTGCTCCTCGCTTATCCTCTCAGGAGATGGATGAGCCAGCATAAGAAGAAAGAAACTGGAAAGAACATCTGCGTTCAATTCGTGTGTGACATTTCAATACGTTCAGTTTGACGTACGAATCCCGATAACGCGTTTGCGGAATCAAGCGCGCGGGAACCGATTTTACTCGTGGATGAGAAGTGTATTGTTCAACCGATAGACACTTCCCACTGAGGTGTCATCATAGGACAAAGACAGGTGTCACTCACGACACTAAATATGAGTCTGCTACTTAGTGTAGTCTACCACCAGTGCCCCGGTGCATCAAAGCAGCAGACCCGTAATCAGTGTTGATGAGCGACAACTGTGTCCTCATCCCAGTTCTTGGCTTTGTTTGAACCCCACGTGCTCCGTCGGTATAGGTTGGCGAGCGGCAGCCCACTTCCTGCTGGGCTGCCGGTGCCGAAGATGTCACGCCGCCAGAGAAGGAGCCATTAATAAGAGACGATGTGGAGAGAGGAAGGGCCAAGCGTGAAATTGTCAATCTGGAAAGTCCATGTCCCGCTGGGTCTCTCCCACCGCGACCCACCGCTGGTTGACGGGCAGGGGGGGCTGCCTCGTCAGTGAGTTTAGGAGTGATCAAATAGCAGGACGTAAGTTCAGTCTATCAGCATTAAAATCATTCCTATTTTTAAACTGTAGGTCACCCGGTGTGGCAGGAGAACTTCCTGCCCAGGAGATTCCAAAAAATGCAAACTGAGGTAGTTTTTGTTTTTAAAGTTGTTAGGTGTTTGAGGGTGTTGTCAGAACAGCTGCTGTTGTTAGGGCATGTGCATAGCCCATAGAAAACAGACTGGCATTGTTTGCCAGAAGTAGGCCTATATCTCTGATGTTTGACAAAGTTTTCCCTGTTGGAAAACTTTCTACATTTTCTTCCAAAATAACTCACAAATCTTCACATAACACCTTGTGAGACCGAAACTGAATGGTTTTCAACTGAAGAACATGATTTCTGGGTTCAGGCCTGCCATTTAACTTTTACCCTTAAGCACATGATTGACGGATTACATGAATGAGACCTTAAATGAAAACTCATCCCGTTTTAATGGGTTTGTTTTATGGGAAAAAAGTATTATAATAACTGAGGTATCTCGTGTAATACTGATTGTACTGAATACTGACAATTCAATATGCCTACCATTCTAACAAAGGTGAATAAATATAGTTCTTATTGAAGTATCATTTTAAATGGAATATTATCCAATCAGAATCATGGCATTTCCATGTCACAATGGTTATTCCATGACTAATTACTCATTTCAGTACTACAAAGCCACTCAAAGATGCTAAACGGTGATGTTTAATTATTGCCCTGCTTAGAGCAGCGGAAATGAGCAACCTTTCTTCATCTGTGAAACGATGCCAACCTCATGCATTATGTCCTTTGAAATCATGACAAAAACCTTTTGAAGTTTGAAGATCACAAAACAATTACGAAGACAATCGGTGAGATGTCACAAGGGTGGACGTGGCTTATCTAAAATAGAAGGTGGCACAAAATAAATTCAGTCCATTTTTTCCCATGAATTAGCATTCCTGTCTTCTACTCCTCACTACCAAGGCTCCTACAACTACGACTACCACTACTACTACTTATATACTAATCCCACAATTACCTTTACTAACAACACTCCTGCTTAAAAGCCTAATCCTGAAAAAAAAAAAAAAAAAGGGCCTCAGAGTGAAGACTGGGAGGTTACATCGTCCCCACCGCTCTTACATCTGTGTATGCCCAAACCGCGTAGGACGCACGTCACGATCTCCGACGGGCACCGCTGTCTGCGGGAGGCGCTTTAATCCCCCAGTCCGCCCAGCCTCGTGCCAAAGCATCTCCGCGGCGCGCGCCTAAGATCAGGCTCCGCTCGCGCCGAAGAAAACCGCTCGCGTGGGAACGTCAAAAAAAGGGACGAACTTTGTGTTATTACTAAGGGCATTTTCGTGCGTGGACTTTGCGAAGAGTAGTTGTTATTTTTTTCATTATGGCATGCGTTGTGGCCATACATGTGCCTGGGTGAAAAAAAAACTGCAACTCCTTGGTTGTATTTGAAACCCATTCGGCGTGAGTATCCACTTCGGCCGTGCTGTGTGATGTGCTTTACGTGTTTATGGGCAACAGTAAGACGGACTGATTTGCCCAGATCATTCCGCAAATGCCCCGTGGACTGTGGATTTATCCCGTGGACCCGTGGGCTGCCGGAGTGGGAGACCAGACCGTTGTAGTTGGACAGCATGATCTCGCCGGTGTTTCACAAGTGGAGGAGCGCGCGGTACTTGGGGATTATTACCACGGAGATGTTCCTGCTGCCCCTGATCTGCTTCTTACATTCGGCCGGAGCGGCGCCACCCGTGACGACGGAGCAGCTGGACATGGGGGTGGTGAGTAAAGACCCCCGCTCTGTCCCCTCTCTCTCTCGCTCTCTCTCTCTCTCTTTCAAGACTTGCTCTGAATCCTCAACACCTTGCTGCAAACCTCACTGCAAGGACCGTGTGCACGCACACACAGCAGCCTGCGTGTGCGTGTGTTATTTGACATCCAAGGAAAAAAAAGTCTAAATTGCTTGAACACATGTAGCCTAGAGTTGAATGTGGGCACAGTGCCAGGGCAGCGCATGCATGTTTGATGTGTTAACGGCTTCATTAAGACGCGCCAAAGACGGGTTAGTTCCTCGCTCCTTGCGCTCGGTTGACGTAATATTTTTGAGGAAAGATAAAACTGTACGAGCTGTATGTAACTTTACCGGGTCGATAAGGGGACACTGCCAGATGAACGCTGCGTGACACCACGGAGGCAATCGGGCATGTAATTTAAATATGAGCAAACCAATTAGAATGTTTGTTACATTGTGCTGTTCTTCGATTGGCCAAATCATTTGACATCAATTAGAATAAGCCTAATTGGATAATTAATAACGAGGTTGTCATGAAGCCTATTGCGATAACTGCGTGACTATAATGAGCAAAAAAGGAAATTTGCACATTTGAGGAAAATACGGAAAAACTAGTGTCGTTAATTTTCCCACCAGATATTGAATTAATTATGTATTACCGCCGAGGTCCATTGTGGAAACTCAATTTATCATCTGAAATGTGTGTGTGTGTGTGTGTGTGTGTGTGTGTGTGTGTGTGTGTGTGTGTGTGTGTGTGCGTGTGTGTGTGTGCGCGTGCGTGTGTTAAGCTCAGCTGGACAGGCCAGTCGGTGTTCTGTTTTGTGAGATGTGAGGGAAAGCCAGGGTTATCCAGACGTGACAGATGAGCACCCAACAATGCTTCCTCACCCTCACCAATTGGGTCCTTCCCACCCGTTGTCATGCGCTGACTCGCTGCTTTCTCGTGCGTAATTACAGCCGCGAGCGTCAAAACAAAAGTGCACATGGATTGTTATTATTGTTATTTTCCCGGAGGTTTTTTCGCCGCGCGTCAGCTAAACCAGACGCGAGCAACACCTCACCCTGTCAGTTGGAGTGACACACACACACACACACACACACACACACACACACACACACACACACACACACACACACACCGAGAACACAATTTCTCAATGTTAAACATTACCCCAATAGTTTATGTTCCATTCAGACCTTTTGCCTCATATCTAACGGAGTAGCAACAGCATCTCCTCAGAGCAGAATCAGATGATGGTGGTGCTGATGATAGTGTTTCTTCCGCACCTGCCCAAATGTATTTCTATCATTGTTCTCTGGGGTGCTGCTTTAAAGGGGATTAAGTTGAACATGAAGCCTGAACATTGTCTCAGTGGTAATAAGCTAGCGTACGATAAGGAGATCCGCACTTGACCTACATTCCTTCATAGTCTAATAATTCAGCGTTCTGGTTTCATACTGCATAATATTGTTTTCTGCTCTGTGTGTGTGTGTGTGTGTGTGTGTGTGTGTGTGTGTGTGTGTGTGTGTGTGTGTGTGTGCGTGTTGTACCATTCTCTTGAAGTGCATATCCCTCTGGGAGCTGGCGGGGCAGCGAGGGACGCACCCAGCCGGCCCAGCTTTAATACAGATCCTCATTTTGGTTTGTAATTTCCTTAATGAGAACACCATCTGGACACACACACACACACACACACACACACACACGCAGCTCCTTGCTCCGTGCAACATATTTGGCTTTCTTTCATCTCAAGTCAAGTCCGTTCTGTGTGTCAAACCCGTAGAGATGTTCTCCACAGACTTCACAGGCCCACATTAACCCCCCCTTACCCTCAGGATCTAAAGGACCAGTACTCCCTTGAGGAGGTCCACCCGATCAACCCCCTCCTTTCTGGGATAATTAGAGGGCAGTAGGTGCTGCACCGCGCATGTTATGTTGTCACACGAGCGCCGAACAAAGCAGAGACTGAGTGAATGAATGACAGTTATTGTTTTTGGACATCGGGAGTCGCCATAGCAGGAGAATAAATCTCAATATTTACAAAAAAAAGGAAAACAGACATTGGAAAAAGTGTGTTGTAGTTAGAAATGGGCCTTTCATCAAGTCCTCCATATGTCTGTGAGGACCCTCAGCCGGTCTCCCAGTCGTCAGCTGGCTCTCTGCCCCACATCCCTGCTCCACACAGTGGTCCTCACCTCGGTCTCTCCCTGGAGAGGCTGGTACAGCCTTAGACAGCCCTTGTTGTGGCCCCTGTTCCCCCTTCAAGCTACTTCAAACAACCTCACCCTGACACACCCTAACCCCCCCTCCCTCGGGACCACGCAGCGCAGGTACTGACACTGGGGCAGGACTAATGGAATCACCAAACAGAATCACTGCACGCACACGCATGCACGCACACACACACACACACACACTCTCTCTCTCTCTCTCTCTCTCTCTCTCTCTCTCTCTCTTTCTCTCTCTCTCTCTCTCTCTCTCTCTCTCACACTCACACTCAGAGTGTGAGAGAGAGAGAGAGAGAGAGGGGGGGGGTCAAGGAAAGGGAGTGTTAGGCTAATGTGCGAGAGCAGTCTGGTCTCCTCCAGTTAAACAAGTAGCTAACACAAAATCAATGCCGCTTACTGCTCCGGTGAGTCTGCCATTTCAGGCTCTAATGAATCAGCCCGGAGATGTGCACCTGCGCGCCGCTGGAGAAGCGCAGTGTCTTCATTGTGCTTCATCGTACAGATGTGGCCCAAAACAAAACAGACGACGGGAGATGCTCTGTACCCATTTGGGGCCCAACGTAATTGCTTTGTGGTCTATACATTTGTAATTATTACATCTTGTGTCCTGCCGATTGATTACAACTGATTATAGCCATTTCAGGTGGATTGAGACCGTGTCCCTGTGCAGCTGGCCGTGCACGGGCTCTACATAATGTCTCTGTGGTGGTTTAGTGTTGGTTTAAATGTAGACGTGGTTTGGGGCTGTGCGATTAAGGGAAAACGGACACGCGAGCAGGGTCTCCATCTCTACTTTGGTAGAGACTACTTCTACTTTTTTTTCTCGGTTGTACCATTAAATGGGGTTTCCCGTGGACCCAATGAACTCCTTGGCTGATGAGATTCAACACAAAGAGTGTCAACATGTTAAACTTTTTCCACACTCCCCCCCCCCCCCCCCCCCCCCCCCCAGATGTGTGGTCTCGCGATTTCCGCACACTTTCTCTCAATGGAAAAAAATACATGATCTGCATGTGGTTTGGGCCGCTCAAAGGCCTTCCAGAAATAATAATAGAACGTTTCGCCTGCTCGTATTTATAGTTATAATTGAGTCGGTTTCTTTTTTTTGTGTCTCCGTAACCACGTTTCGAGCAGTTTTCCCCTCTCTTTGAAGTGGGTAAAATGCCAAGCGTGGCTAACGGCGGCGCGCTATCGGCCGTTCTGCCAATGAGTCCCAACGGTCTGCCTGCCCCAGGAAGTGCCCTGAGCTCGCCCGCCGCTGGCCTTCAGCCCCCCCCCCTCCCGCCCCCCCCCCCGACCCCGGTCATGGATGAGGCCTCGTGATGGGGAGCCGTTCTGTGTGTGTCTCTGCTGCGCTTGCTGTTCCTGGCGGGGGCCGTTCGGGACACTTTTAGCCCGACTCTCCCTCTTCCATCAGCCGGCCTGACCTTGAGGAGGCGAGGCGCCCCCGGGCTCAGATTCAGGCCGGGAGATTATTTCAGGAACGGTCGAGAGGGAGGGACTGAGGACGAGAGAGAGAGAGAGAGAGAGAGAGGACTGCAGTGCTCGGTTTAACTTTGGTTGAACTGTTTTGCTACCGTTATGGCGGGCCGATATGGCAGCCGTTGCACTTCTAACCGTCCCTGGGAGGAGGGATCCCTCTCTCGCTCTGTTCCCTCTCAAGGAGAGGGAAAATTTTGGGGGGGCTAGGGTTAGGGGGTGCCATAATGTGTGCCCTGTGAAGCCCTTTCAAACTGTAACTGTGATTAAGACTAAGAGCCATACAAATAACTTTCATTTGACTTGGCAAATGAGAGAATCTATTACTGATTGGAAGTTGACAGAGTTAGGCAAATATAGAGGAAAAGAGAAAGAGGTAGCTCTACTCATATCCCATATGCAAGCATCAGAGTTACAGGAAGCAAGTTCTATAATCATAAATCCAATCCTATAATCACTACTCTAATCCATTTGGCATTCTCAAGTCTTGCCAAGTCTTGTGTAAAGATGAGACTTTATGTGTCGGTGGAGATTGACCGATTTACCGGTACTGTCAGTTTGTAATCTCCCAGAGTCCTGTTGTGCAAAGTTCTTAAATGTCCTGCCTTGCTATTCGCTGCCCCTGAACCTTCTGGAATATACCCTCTGCCAATCGATAACAAGAATAACAAGATGTTTGTATTCAAGCTCCATTCCTAATAAACATCATGTGATCATAAACCCACGATACAAAGTAAAAGCATGAAGCAGCCAAAGCACACGTAGACGATATGTAGGTAGCCGCCCATATACCTTATCATGCTATTAGTCAGTGCACCACATAGGAACGCCATTCCCGATTCCTCTCCGACGGGACGGATGTCTCTTCAGTAGTACGGACCAAGCGGTGCCGCCACGACAGAGCGGGAACAAACTGCTTTTCACAGCAGAACCGCACGCCATCATCTCCCTTCCCCATTGGCTGCTGGTGATTTCATCGAGGTCGGGGCAGTGAGCTGGCCCTCTCCCAGCGCTCCCCGTATAGAAAGCCTCAAACCAGCTCCATGTGTCGCCGTGCCGTGGTCTCCGAGCCTAGGCCCACCGCCTGCTTCCTCGTCCCCAACCAGATCAAGGTCCCGGTGGCCACATGCTATTCTGGAGGGACGACCGCGTTGTAATTGGAGCGGTTTCCAGTGTTCGCCCCGGCTCGCATGCTGCAGCCTGAAATAGCCCACAAAGCAGGCGACGGGCTGCCTTGAAAGCACCATCAAGGAAAACCCCAAAAAGCAATAACAGAGCTGAGTCTCCAGACCTGGCCTGACTTTAACGCAAAGTGGTATCGCTTTCAATGTGTGCGGTTGGATGGTATTAGTGTGTGTGTGTGTGTGTGTGTGTTGATGTGTGTCTGTGTCTTTGTGTGTGTGTGTGTGTGTGTGTGTGTGTGTGTGTGTGTGTGTGTGTGTGTGTCTCTGCTCGCATGTGTGTGTGTGTGTGTGTGTGTGTGTGTGTGTCTGTGCTCGCGCGCGTGTGTGTGTGTGTGTGTATCTGCCTCTGTGTGTGTGTGTGTGTGTGTGTGTATCTGCCTGTGTGTGTGTGTGTGTGTGTGTGTATCCGCTTGTGTGTTTGTGTGTCTGTGTCTCTGTGCCTATGTGTGTGTGTGTGTCTCCGTGCCTTTGTGTGTGTGTCTATGCATGATGAGTTTGTGTGTGTATATATGCATGTGTGTGCTTGCTCTTGTTTGTTTGTGTGTGTCTGTCTGTGTGCACGCATGTGTGTGTGTCTGTCTGTGTGCACGCACACATTTGTGTGTGATGTGTGTCCGTCTATGCGTGTGCGTGTGTGTGTGATAATTATTCATAACTGGTCCTCGATTGTTCTTGCTGCTTGTGCATAATTCCCTGAGCTGATGTTGATTGACGTTTAAACTAATTTCACGTCAAAAAGAGCTAACCCTCATAAGATGACGGACATAATTGGGCTGTAAATGAATTCATAGTGTGTATAATGTGCTGGGAAATGAGGGTCAAGATGGCAGTCATGCAGAGAGTAGTACTAACTTGAGTACTTACTGAAAACATAAAACATCAAAACCCTCAGCTCTCAACAGTAACACACGATTTTATTGATAAGTCTCAAGAGAACGGCACTCAATATGAGAGAGAGAGAGAGAGAGAGAGAGAGAGAGAGAGAGAGAGAGAGAGAGAGAGAGAGAGAGAGAGAGAGATCAAATGTTGAAGCATCCTCACAATGTTTCATCTGCCCTGCCAGGTGCACTTGCACTATGCGCACTGAAAGTGGGGGGATGGGTTACTGTTGAGCATCACAACAAGTCAGAGACGGAGGTGCCAACGAATCCTGGCTGCCTGATCACAGAGTTCACAAAGTTTCCCACCATGAAAAGGTCCAAGCCTTCGGGTGCGCAATTTAGAAAATCTAGAGTAAAGAGGAGATGGAAATGAAAGCCCAATATAGTGGTTTGTCATCTTATATTAACATTATAATGCCGTTTAGGTGTAGGTGATGCTTCATATGTAGTCGCTAGCTAGCTACTCTGCAGCAGCAGCTACAAGTTTTGCTTGTAAAAGCCTAACTTTATCTACTCTATAACTGTCCAGATGCACTCTCTGGAATATCTGCAGGAGCCTCCAGCTCCTGAAGAAGGGATATCTGATCTCGACTATTGAACATAGCACCTTTTAAATCCATGTTGGTTGAAGCAAAGAATATTTTCTTGGCCCCAAATCCTTATCTCGCCTGGGGCACCAAAATGGCTAACCGGACCTTGACAAACACACACACACACACACACTTTGAATTATATCAAAATTGGAAAAATTTTGTCTTGTTGCTCTAGTAGCTTTTATCAGTCAAACACGGTTAACCTCTCATGTCTGTATGTGCTGCCTGTCGTATCAAGGGGATGATACTTCCTGTCCCCTCTTTGATGTGTGTTTTGTTGGCACCCAGCTTCACATTTAGCCTCTGCTAAATGACTAAATTAAAAGGTGTCAATGTAGCTCTGTCACTCTAACAAACCTGTGTGTGTGTGTGTGTGTGTGTGTGTGTGTGTGTGTGCGCTTGTGTGTCTGCCCTTGTGTGTGTTTGCTTCTTTGCCCTGCATGCCTTTCAATGAATTCTACCTGTATGTCTTTTATTTCCATCTGTGCCGTGGTCTTCTTCATTCTTTTTGTATTATCATAAGCGACGGAGCAGAGCTCACATGCAATGTGTACTCCACAATGGGTTTAGAATTGTAGATTGATTGGCTGATTTTATTAGGGACCGAGCAGAACCTGCAAGGTCCCTATTGTTATTTAATTTGAAATTACTGCAATCTGTGTGTACTTGATTTCATTTCCATATAGAATCCTGCTAACTTGCCATTCCTCTATTTTTGTAATCAACAAACATCTGTATTTATTTTCTAATCATGGCTGATTGAAAAGGCTGATTTGAAGATATATGTTCCGTCATCACTGGAAATGAACAGTTCACTGTCTATTATAACAGCGTGTGCTGCACCACTGGCTTTCTTGATTACCCCCATTGATTTATGAATATGATTGCATCACAGTGGTCCCATTGGATTCATAACACAATGATATGAGTATGGTTTAAACCCTGTAGGCATTAGACTATTAACAAGGAAAGTCCTCTTCTGAGTTGTCTGACAAATACAATCCTGATTCGCCTTGGTGTTAAAAATGTAGGCTACCTTCGAGCAATATCATATCATCCAGATATGATTTTATGTCTTATTGTAGCGAACTCTTCCATTCAAAGAGACTTGGTAACACTTTACAACAATGATACATTTATTAACCCTTAATGATATTGGTTTAGCTCAGGAGGTAGAGCGGGTTGACTTGTTACTGGAAGGTTTTTAGTTCGATCCCCGGCTCCTCCTGAGCAAGACACCTAACCCTAACGGCTCTTCGCCTTGCATGGTTGACTTCACCTTCAGTGTGTGAATGTGTGTATGAATCGGATTGTGTGGATTGTGTGTATGGTTTTGGATAAAAGGACTGAATACCTAAGTCAAACATGAGCATCATTAGTAAACATGAACAACATGAGTAAAGGGTGCATACCGGTGGACCATGAGGGTCGACCACCAGAACCTTCCCTGAGTTCTGGGGACAAACGCCCTGACTTCCAGGCTACCCTGGCCCCGATTCACCGATCAAAATGGAGAAAATCTATGAATTCGTCATCAGTAAAGTGAAGACCACAAAACATTGGTCACATGTCTTTGTGTGTGTGCCTGTGTGTTTGCATGGCTGTGTGTGTGTGTGTGTGTGTGTGTGTGTGTGTGTCCCTGAGTTTGTCATTCGTAAAATAAAGATCGCAAACACTGGTCACGTACAGCTTCAGAAATGCCCATGTTGTTTGCGTTCCCCTTTGTCGTTCTCTGCGGTTTTGCGGGTGTAGTCGGTTCAGACGACAGCGGGCCTTTGAGTTAGAGTGTTTATGTCCCCGCCAGCATTCTGAACGCCTCACAGGCCCGAGGGGAAACCGGACACTTCCTCGGTTATCTGTTTCAAAGCCTTCGCTACACGCTAGTGTAGACGCCAAGACAAGACGCTGGCACCGGGAACCGCTTTGGCCGGCTCAAAGTGTTTGGTCCTCACCAGAGGGACAGTGATGTCATGGAGATACAGAGAGCCCAGCTGGTTTGATGAAGCTGTTCAGAGGGGTGTACAGAAGGGTTTCCTCTGTTGAGTTTGGAGTACGTCTCTCTTGTGTGTTTCTTAATGTTAGCGTTACTGTCAAGCCGCTCTGTTCCATCTCTTTTCCATTTCTTTGCCTGACGATAACTCCACTCCACTTACCAAGCATGAAACGTAATGCTCTGCCTTTCAGAATGACTTACTGGAACCCAGTCAATGTTTAGTATTCAGTATTTGATAGCATACTGAATACTATAGACAATATTTTCCTGAGGAGTAAGGGTTGTTATTGTGGGACAAGTCAGGGGATGTTGTTGTGGTGGATATGTCAGAATGCCTATTCATCTTCGATAACGGTACAATATCCTTCAAATAAAAATCCCTCTGAATCAATGGAAACAGCATCACTGAGTCCTGTCAGACGGCAAGACACACAATGTGTTTTGTTATGGATTAACCCAGATTATTGTCAACCCTGTGGCTGTAATCCCGTACCACCTGTTAACCAATGAGGAGCCTGCTGAGAATAAGTGTGCATCACGGTCTACAGCATCACAGTGCCTAGTCGTCATCTCGGTGAGAAACTGTACCTGCATTCTCTGGGTTTCTCTTCCTTGTTGTTTGGGTGACTTGGAGGATCGGGGGGGGGGGGGGGGGGGGGGGCGTGGCGTAGGGGTGAGTTAGGGGGGTGAGTCTGGGGGGGGGGGGGGGTTGGGTCTGCAGTAGGGGTGAGTTTAGAGCAGGGGTGAGTCGGGGGGGGTGGGGGGGGGCGTAGGGGTGAGTCGGAGGGGCTGGCTCCACTCTTTGTGAGCACCGCAGGGCGTACGGCTGTGTTTGAAGATAAAAAAAGAACAACAAGAGTTTCACAGAGCACATATTCACAAGTGTGTGTGTGTGTGTGTGTGTGTGTGTGTGTGTGTGTGTGTGTGTGTGTGTGTGTGTGTGTGTGTGCATGCCTGTGCTTTTTGTTTGTGTGTCTGTGTGTGTTTGCGTAAACATGTTTTTGTGTGTGTGTGTGTGTGTGTGTGTGTGTGTGTGTGTGTGTGTGCATGCCTGTGCTTTTTGTTTGTGTGTCTGTGTGTGTTTGTGTAAACATGTTTTTGTGTGTGTGTGTGTGTGTGTGTGCCTGTGTGTTTGCAAGTCTGTGTGTGTGTGTGTGTGTGTGTGTGTGTGTGTTTGCCTGCATATTCACGTGCATGTTTGTGTGTGTATGTCTTAGGGTGCGTGACAGTGTGGGTGTATACTAAGCACATGATAAAAGGCCATGTGCCTGCATTCTTCAGCTGAAAAGTGAGGGACAAGTCTGTCTCCATGGCGAACATCCCTATAGCAACCAAGAGACAGCTGTCCCAGCGCTCGATACCTGGGGCTCCTTGCTCACTCCTAGGACAAAGGTTTATTAATACACAGACACAAACACACACATGCACACATACACATACACAGACATACACATACACACACACATACACACACAGTATAGTGTTACAGGGCTCCCTAACCAGGCCCTTATGGACACCCTGGCATGTGAGTTTTAGGCTGCTGCACCCCGACACACACACACACACACACACACACACACACACACACACACACACACAAACACAAGCACGCAGTTACGCACACACCAATGCAAGCACACAGACACCCACACCAATGTATGCACACACACACATACACATACACACTGACACTGACACACGCACTGACACTGACACACACACTGACACACAAACACACACGCATGAATAAGGACACAAGCATGCATACACACTAGGGATGTGAATAACTCAAATTTTTCCTGGTCGAATAATCAGTGGGTGGTATGAACGAATAATTTATTATTCGATGTGTGCCGACATTCACAAAGGCAGCCATGGATCATCGGCAAGAAATCACTCTTTAATATCTTTAACGCAAAAAAAAAACTTTAACAGTGATCAGTGTTTGTGTTGTATGCATATATATTAATATTTATGCTTGTGTATTGTGTATATTGTTTTTCTGTACATGATTAATAATAATAAAAAAAACAGTAACAACAAAACAACAAAAATAGTTCTACAGAACCAACATTAGTTCCGTCCGTTAATTCTTGTTTATTTGAATGGGAAAAAATGTTAACGGTCCAAATGTTAAAAATCGGCTTTGACCCTCGGGAACGAATAATCGAATAATTGAATATTCTGACCCATCCCTAATACACACACAGGAAGAGTGCTGGGAAGAGTTGATTTAATTGATCTGGTTTTATTTTGACCAGACTCTGGGATCCTGACTACTGAGGGATGTCACGTAAAAAACGTGAAAATGCCTGTAAGAAATATACAGTAAAACTACACAGTTACGAAAGTTACTAAACAATTGGGGGAGAATCATATTTGCGTGGAAAATGTAGAAGTCTCAGCAATCACAAAAGCACTGCATAAAGTCAAATTGGATTTATGGATTTATTTCCGGTTCTCTCCCCATCTGCCTTTATTTTTTTATCCCCATTGACAGTTACTGCGGGGTGCTTAACTTTGATGGCGTGTCACTCCTGTTATTATTCCAAGTCCAGTAAAACAGTTCAGTCATCCCGTGCTTGGGTCAGCAGAATGGTGATGGCTTAACGCACACGACACAGCGCTAAGACGGGATTGGATGGATTGTGCTGGGGAGCGGGGCAGGCCCCGACGCCGTTTAATGACATTTGGACTGCACACCAGATGAGGGACGCATCAATTTACTGATTGAAATACCGACTTAAGCAGGAACGGTGCCATGCTCTGCGTCAATAGGGGTGGGCTTAGCTGTCACACAAAGAGATTCAAGTCTGTCTCTTAGTAAATACTCACAAGAATATTAAGGGACGGGGTGCGGCAGGGAACAGTTTTGAGACATTTATTGTGAATCTGTTAACAAGGGCGGTTCTGTAGATATTGATATGTTTGTTGGATTGAATATTTTGTGTTCAGGCTTGGTAGGGTTTGGTTTCAGACGGTCCAGCTGGGTCCGCTGTGGCTCTTTAAAAGACCGTGGCCGCAAACAGCTGACTATCGGCGAATAAAATGTAGCACACTCTGTAGGGCCGTATGATTTGATTACACTAACCCTGACATTGATTTTTCCGGCTTGTAAAAATGTTTAACAATAAAAAAATAATTTATCTTTGAGCCGACCTGATGAGTTATAGTACTGCGGAAAACAAAGAATCCTGATGCTCACATCACACACAATCGATCGTTTTTCCCCCCATCCCTGCAGAACACCTATAAGAATCTCCCCTGCACCCCTGGCTCCCCTCTGCCATCACACGGAGGCTCCGTCGGGTCTCCTGTGAGGCTGGTCCCAGTGTGTCCACCCTCACACACCTCTGACTATCGGTCAGAGGTGTGCAAGGGATGTCCAAAGGAAATTCTAAATGGAGAGAAAGTCGTTTGTTTTGTACATTTGTGATTACTGCGACTCTACTCTGATTCCCAAGAAGATAACCCAACGATTAAATCAATTAAAAAACAATTTATTCCAATGTGATATTGAGTGATTTGGGCTATTTCACAGACTATAAATAACAAGCATCTGTCAGCCAACACTTGGCTACTAGCTTAGCATCCACAAAACACCTTTTGGTCGTGTATTGACGACATCTCTCGCTCGCTCTCTCTCTAGCACTCGCTCTCTCACACTCTCTCTCCCTCGCTCTCTCTTTCTCTCTCACAACCAGCTGTCTTTAAAACCCAGCATTACGTGATCCACTTAGCAGCTGAGTACCCCCCCCCCGACACACACACAAACGAACACCACACATACACTATCAGATGCACAGACACGCCTACATACACAGACAGACACGCACACACACACACACACACACACACACACACACACACACACACACACACACACACACACACACACTACTCGAATATGATAACAGATGCAAATTGGACACAAACATCCTTGTCAAATTGTCCGATATAGATGCATACCTCATTTGCTTCTTTAAACACAGCATTGCAAGGTTCATTTTCTTGGCAGTGAAAATGGGATTCTATCACATCAATATGTTGTCTACTGACCAGAGAATAGTAAGTGTTTACGTGAGGTTATATCAGCTCATCCCTGTACTACCAGAGAGGAAGGGGCCTCGTGTGTCGCTATAGCAGACAGAGCCCGCTGTGGATGGCTGCGCATGTATATCTGCCTCTCTGCCAAGCTGAGGAATTACACTTTCTGTGCTCAGTCTGCACCTCATAACCTTGTGGTTATGAGGTGAACCCCCTGGGAACCCCCTGGGTTTATATTAGCTAGTTCGGAAACAACTGTTTTACCACACACAGTCAGAAACCATATAACTGAATATACAAAGCTTCACATATGTTTTAAGTTAGCTATTTGGATAATTATGTCATGATTCATGAAAGACCAGAATATTGCAGACAATGTGTCCCTCTCATTCATGGCCTCTCTTAAGATATTTCTCCTGGCTATAAACAAATAAGAGACAAATGTCTTTGAAGGGGTGCCACAGCGTATCTGAGGACCATAAATACATACGTGTTGGTATTTCAACACTTCATTCTATAAGCAGAAGCCATGACGAAAACAAGTGTACATGTGGATCTCTTTCTCCTATGAACAGTAACAGTACAACCACCCAACTGTTAACCAAAGTTGTGAAACACATTAATACACACAATCAGTCCCTCTTGGCTTTTGAAAACGGATATGGACATCCCTTGCTCCTATATTAAGTCATGTATATCGCTTTCACGCAATCTATAAACAGCCATGAATGGTCGGCCATGCCTACAAACATATAAATATAACTTCCTGGCTTTCCTGACATGTACATCTATTTCCAAGCCCAATCCACACACACACACACACACACACACATCACACGTATGATTAAACACCCTTTGGATGTGCTATACAGTGTAGGCTCATATGAAGAGGACCTGATCCTATAGCCAAATCAAATCAATGATCAATAATCATCATAAATGGCATCAACCATAAATCCCACCCTTTTACTGTGAGTTCTGGGTGACCTTGCTGAAATCCTGAGAGACTCTAAAAAACGAAAACAAAAAGGGGAATATCAGCTCATTTCACAGATGGAAGGAGATGAGATACGTTCCCAGACGTCAACACATGCTCACCCTGATTAGGGGACTGGTTTTGGAGCTGAATGGAGAACGGTTGTGATTCCGTGTTTAGAGGACATGCCACCAAAGTTGACGTGCCATGTTTATGAGTCCTACGACCTACTGTGTAAACCTGCAAGGTCACGGGCCTGAGTGACTGGTCTCATGTCACGGTGTTAAACTCAATGTCTCAACTCACATTCCATGGTGAAGTGAGGTGGCTGTGTACTGTGTGTGTGTGTGTGTGTGTGTGTGTGTGTGTGTGTGTGTGTGTGTGTGTGTGTGTGTGTGTGTGTGTGTGTGTGTGTGTGTGTGTGTGTGTGTGTGTGAGCGCATGCCAGTGTCCATGCGTTGTTGTTTTTTTTATGTGTTTTTGTTGAATGATGAATGTTAAAATTAAAAAAAACATCATAATCTGCCAAATTATATTTTACAACTGAATTCATTCAGTTCTGCTCATTAAGTTGTTTAATTAGCTTTAAATATGCACAAATTTGACATGTTTATCTTTACCGCTGTAAATACTTATTGAGTCGAAGCCAGAAGCAACCTGTTGAAGTCCGTCAAAAGAATATTTCTGTTTCTTAAAGTGCAAGTTATACGTGGGTTGACACACAAGTAAAGGGTCAAAGGTCAGCAAAACAGTTTGTTGTTCACCACAAACTAACAATATTACACTTGTGTTGAGATGACCAAATGTCATGAGTACATATCCACGTCAGTAAAAATAGTGTGTGGCTTAACCCTTGACACCAAAACCCAACACGTTAAACTCAATAACCTACACACACGCACACACGCACACACACACACACACACACACACACACACACACACACACACACACACACACACACACACACACACACACACAAGGAGGCCCTCTCCCACACATGTACTGTACATCCTGCACACTCTGAACGCTCTTGTACCGCGTGTGCTGTGCCGGGATATGAAATACGATGTGATCAGCCTTTCAAAGTACAGCACACTTCCCCACAATGGCCCGCGTACAAGAGCCTCGGGACCCCAACCTGTGACTCACCACGGGCCCATTCCCACCGTCATGCATGTGAGCTGGTGAGCAAATCATCCTCCCACCTGTTTCATTGTGTGTGTGTGTGTGTGTGTGTGTGTGTGTGTGTGTGTGTACCTGTGTGAGTGTGTGTATGTGTACCTGTGTGTGTGTGTGTGTGTGTGTGTGTGTGTGTGTACCTGTGTGAGTGTGTGTATGTGTACCTGTGTGTGTGTGTGTGTGTGTGTGTGTGTGTGTGTGTGTGTGTGTGTGTGTGTGTGTGTCCGCAGTTTCTATTCACTGTGACCTACTAAATCTGCCAATTTTGATCCTTTTTGTCATTGTTTTTTCATCTCAGTCTCATCTTTACTTCTAGAGACTGGTTTAGGCCCACATCCTGATAATACATTTATACACTTTAATCTTTTCATACCCTTATCTTAATGAGACTTAAATGGGAGGCTGAAAACAATGAAAGCATACAATCAATATCGGGGCAAAGAATTATGTCCTCTTAACAATGTAACTACACATGTAACAGCCTACAACATCATGCACTTAATATGACAACCCTATGGGTTGTGTCATATAGTTGTCATATAGTTGTCATATAGTTGTCATATTCCTAACCTTCATCCCGAAACCTCCCCACACAGTAGTGTAGTTACACGCTGCTGCAACTACACAGCAAGTACAAAAGGTTACATTGTTGTCCCGTTGTTTATTACACAGCACGCTACCAGGAGACTATGGTGCCAGTTGGAACCGGAATGAGCCAGAGAAGGGGGAAAATTGGTAACAAAAAAAATCATAAATTGCGGAAGAGTTGAATGCTTTCCTGTGGGTGGCTCTTTGACATAAAACACACACACACACACACACACACACACACACACACACACACACACACCGAGAACACACACACACCGAGAACACACACACACACACACACCGAGAACACACACCGAGAACACACACGGATGAATAGACATTAATTAGCAGAGGCGGGCACTGGGAAAGAGAGGGTGTATGTTTGTATTTGTGAGACTAATCACTGTGTAGAGATGGCTGGTGTCAACAGGAGGAGTTAACCTTCTTTTCATTGTACATAAGGCGCCTTTTCAATCCAGCGCCCAAATTACAGCTAAATTAAACCTGCATCTCTAATGCTTGGCAACTGAGCCAGGCTTGTGTTGCTGTCAATGGTACTTTCCTCTGCTGCTTTGTCACATTATTACATTATTGCATACATACCCACCCACACACACACACCACATTCCATTCATTTATTTGAACAGCACAAAATTGGAAAATCCTTTATCTCTGAAACCCTTGCTAACCTGCTCAGAGCTGGACAGAGCAAGGCTAGGTGTGGGGCTCTTCTTACCCAAACAAATGTAAAGTAGGATGTCGCTGTGCAGTGCTGATATCTTGTTATCCTCGTGCAAGGCTTTTAGTGTCGATTCTGTTTTCTCTTCTGTTGGCGCTTCACATGGACAAAGGACTTTTAATGTAGTTGTCATCTTTTTGGCAAGAAGGTATTCTTATTCAAGTAAAATAACATTTGTGTATATATGTGTGAAATGTGTGTATGCCTGGGCACTTCTGGGTATGCCTGTGCCTCTTTATGTGTCTGTGTGTGTGCGTGCATGTCTGTATGGTTGTGTGTGTGTGTGTGCCTGTATGCGAGACAAGTGCATGTTTATGCCTGTGTGTGTGTGTGTGTGTGTGCGTGCATGCGTGTGTGCGTGCACGCGCACACACACACACACACACACACACACACACACACACACACACACACAAACGCGTTGATCAGCATCGAAAACCCATCTGCAGCCAATTCAACGCACATCATGTCGTCACGCGTACAACAGTAGTCCCAAGTCCCTCCACCGTGACCGACCGCAGCACATCTGCAACAGCCCCGCCCGTCTACATCCGAACCCTCTGTGGTCCTCTCAGCCTCTGTCAGACCTTCAATGAGACCAGCAGCAGCTCCACATTTAGCACCGGCACTGGGCTCGTTGGGAGGAACAATGGGGACGCTATGGTGGCAGAGTTCTGCCCCGAGGGTCTTTTGAAAGAGTGCTGGGGGGCGGTAAGGGTCGGGGTCGGGGGGTTACGCACTTCCGTGTGACGGGGCTGAAGATGAAGGGGCCACCCCAGCTGTTGGTCGTCGCTCATAAAGGGGAGCATTATGGGATGGAGGGAAGTCGCAGGCAGGCGGTCACAACAGGTTGCCATGGAGATGGTAATGACAAGGGGTGGGTTTGAATGTGTGCATACATGCCCAGATGTCATGTGTGTCAAGTGTGTGTGTGTATGTGTGTGCAGTGCGTGCATGTGTGTGGGCATGTGTGTGTGTGTGTGTGTGTGGGCATGTGTGTGTGTGTGTGTGTGTGTGTGTGTGTGTGACTGGCTCGCAGTGTTGAGGAAAGTCCGGATGAGTGCTGAGAGAGGGGGTGACCTGCTGTGAACTCTGACCTTTGGGAAATCAGGTTGTGATGGAAACACAGCTGACAGGAAGTGTGTTGAGGGTCTGGGAATAGTAAGGAGGGAACTGGAACACACACAAACTCACACACACACACACACACACACACTTTTTCCCTTTGTTAATTTGAAATGGCATGTACTAGCATGGAACATTGACATGTATTTTCCCAAGCAAAGGAGAACCAAACAAAATCACAAAAGCCCTAACATGGAAATGTTTAACCCTTCATGAAAATCTGGGAAAAACAGATAAAAGTGCTCTGTTTCGTATGTGTATGCATTGTGTGTGTGTGTGTGTGTGTGTGTGTGTGTGTGTGTGTGTGTGTGTGTGTGTGTGTGTGTGTGTGTGTGTGTGTGTGTGTGTGTGTGTGTGTGTGTGTTGGCCTCTCTTGCACTCTCCTATTCACACTCAATAGTTTTAAGAGTTCTAAGCCGCTTTCCCGCTTCAAGCCGGACTGTGCCTGGATTACATCGACACCAAGGTTTAGGATTACGAAGTGACATATATATATGTTTATACATGCACATGCACATTAAAGCGCGCACACACACACACACACACACACACACACACACAAAATGACACACTAGAGTGAGAATGAGCGATAGAAACATTAAGAGTGATGAATTATAACCCAATTCTCCTTTTCATTATCGGAGAGCCAATTAAAATGCATTATTATTTGTATTCGGTATTTCAAGAAATGCACATAATATACACCGAGGTTACCGTGTATTTGTTGTCAGGGAGAGTCAGAGGCAACCTTTACACGAGTCCCACCGGACAGCGTGACAGCAGGTGTCCTCCAGTGTCCACTGGGAACACTGGGAACCGCCATGGAATGTAAAAAGCCTTCCATTGGAGAATGCCTTGAACTTCAAAAGTGTGTTATTGGTGAGAGAGAGGGGGCGGGAATATCCGTTTCAGTTACATGAGAGGAGGGACTATAGAGGGATATCTGTTTCAGTTACACGAGAGGAGGGACTATAGAGGGATATCCGTTTCAGTTACATGAGAGGAGGGATTATAGACGGATATCTGTTTCATTTACATGTTTTAATATAGTTTTGTTAAATTCTTCCCCAAGAAACTCCACTATATGTATTCTTCTTGTCTTTGGGATTCTGCTTGTCACGTTATTCTTGTTCCGGGGAGTGGTGTGCATCGCTCAAAAGAAGTTTGACAACGTGAAATTGCGTTCGGGTAAAAAACCGGGACACCGCTACAATCTCTGACTCTCTACCACCCTTCAATGAGATATAACTCTGTACTCCTCCACGATTGGCCGACACTTAGCCATGTTTACTGTGTTCTCTTCCAGGGTTGGTTGAGTAAGTTCGGCTACCTCCCGCCCCCGGACCCTGTGACTGGCCAGCTGCAGACCAAGGAGGCCCTGAGCACAGCCATCAAGGCCATGCAGAAGTTCGGAGGGTTGGCAGAGACCGGAGTCTTAGGTAAGAGCTGGGAGGGAGGGTGGGAGGGAGGGAGGGAGGGGCCTAGTCCGATAAGGTTATTTAATGAGGTGTTTCAATTCTCAATTAGAAACCTTTGAAATGAACATGGTTCATAATAGGCTTGGCTACTTAAATGACGATGATGATGAGTCTCGATTCATTATAATCTTCATGATAGTAATTGAATAATAACCGGTAATGTATGGTAATGAATAGTATCCACCTGCAAATCACCCTGAATCTACTGATTGAATATTTTTAGGGACTGATTATTCTACTCTGTTCTATTCTTATCTTCATTGTGTCATACTCTATTCCTACTCTACTGTGTTCTCCTGGGTTCCAGACCAGGCCACGCTGGGCCTGATGCAGACTCCCAGATGTTCTCTACCAGATGTGTCGGAGCCAGAGGAGACAACGGGCCGGCGGAGACGCAGCCTGACGCCCCCCAACAAATGGACAAAGAGACACCTCTCCTGGAGGTCAGGATACTACAATACTGCACTATAATATAATACTATACTATAATACTACTCTACACACCTCTCCTGGAGGTCAGGATACTATAATACTACACTATATATACTATATATTATACTATTATACTACCCTACATACCTCTCCTGGAGGTCAGAATACTACAATACTATACTATAATATAATACTATACTATAATACTACACTATACCCGGGTCGGCTTAGCTCAGGAGGTAGAGCAGGTTGACTTGTAACCAGAAGGCGGCTAGTTTGATCCCCGGCTCCTCCTAGTGTCGATGTGTCCTGAGCCACTTAACCCTAACTGCTCCTGACAAGCTGGCTGTCGCCGTGCATGATTGCCTCCGCCGGCGGTGTGTATTAACCGTCGTCAGTTACAAGCCAGCGTTGTAAGCTAAATGCCGTAAATGTAAATGTAATTCACCTCTCCCGGAGGTCAGAATACTACAATACTATACTATTACTGTAATACTATACACCTCACCTGGAGGTCAGAATACTATAATACTATACTATTACTGTAATACTGTACACCTCACCTGGAGGTCAGAATACTGCTATACTAGAATATAATACTACACTATACACCTCTCCTGGAGGTCAGAATACTATAATACTATACTATAATATAATAATATACTATAATACTACACTATAATACTACACTATACGCCTCTCCTGGAGGTCAGAATACTATAATACTATACTATAATACTATACTACAGTACTGTAATACTACACACCTCTCCCGGAGGTCAGAATACTATAATACTATACTATAGTGATGTAATACTATACACCTCTCCTGGAGGTCAGAATACTATAATACTATACTATATATACTACACTCTGATACTATACTATAATAATATACTATAATACTAAACTAAACTATATTATAAAACTATACTACACACCTCTCCTGCAGGTCAGAAAACTATACCCCCCTCCTGAAGGTCACAACCATGACATACTCTATCAAACCTATATAGCAGCATATTGCATGTAGTATAGTTACATTATATAATAATGAGGACAGATGGTTAAAGTGATTCTTAAATGTCCGGCACTCGTCTGAATTATGACACACATAAATAAACAGAAGATAACGTCCCAAAGCATGATGGTTTTAATATATGTAGCAAGCGCTAATCTAAAAATAAGTGTGCTATAATTCACCGGTCCTCTGACCTTTCTAAACATCAGCGCTGGATTCACCCAAGCAGGGAATTCATGGACAGAAACCTCCCTCCCTATAGGATGGTAACTGCTCTCCTCATTAAAACACACACCATCTCATCATGCCCTAATCCAGCCCTAGTGAGTTAAAAACCGTGAACCACATCCCATTCCTAGCTGTTTGTGGGGGATACTGTGGCTGTGGCGGTGTCTAGTCAGGAGCTCTGTGCTATACCCGGATGTCTGGGTTCTCCTCTCTGTGTGTAGCCGTCAACGTCACTCGGGAAACGATGCAGCAAATCGAGTTAGAAATTGGCAGACTTGGACGTGAGGTGGCTCAGAGCAAGAGCGGAAGGCAGCAGGTGGAATCTCAATGCGGCGAGTGTGGAGCCTGCAGGCCGCCGAGGTGCAAGACTCCGCAGCCTTATCGTTTTGGGTATGATATAGAGAACGCCCGGGAGCTGGGTGTGTGATTATGTGTCGTGGGTTTCATGTTAATAACCGAGCTCGAAGCTCGCTGCGCAAACGGATGAATCGTGACCAATCGCTGTTACAGTTACGTCACCTGTCGTACCAGGAGAGTAGAGAGACCCTGAAGTAGCTGGTCGATGGTTTCAAGGGCCTACACTGCAGATGCACAAAAATTGCTTTGCTCCTCTGATGGGCCTATGAGAATTATGAGAAAGTTCCTGTGGTTCTGAAAGTGCAGTATATTCGTGCTATAAAATGCAAGGATTGAATCTACGAATGAACCAATAGGAGGCGGCCATTTTCTACTGTGGGGTCATGAGATGAAGCCTGTCAGCTGCTGAGTATTCCGAAGTTGTGAAAAACAGTGGGATATATAACCCCATTATAGTGGCAAAGATTAAATATTGGGCACAGGAGCTGCCAGATTGGCGTGTCACAGAAGAGGAATCGTGTGTGCGTTGCGTGGTCTAGTGTCGACCGGCCCCTTCATGTTGTCCACGGCGTCGTCAGAGGGATTATTCCCCGAGACAGACATCCGTCTCGGTGACGGAGTGAAAGGCAGAGTGCTAAGCCAGTCAGTCGATGGGCAAAACCAACAGGTCTGCCAGGCCTTTTAGGAAGCAGCCCCCCCCCTAAATTTGCCCCCTACATTTTCTTTGTATAAATTAATGTATTAATTTTAGATGCATTCATCTTTCTCTTTATATTCATAATTTTTAATCCATCCAGTCACCCAAACCCTATTTTTTGGGTTAGCTGTGTGGTGGACTCTGTGGTGGTCTCTGTGGTAGCTCTCCAACCCATGTTAATTGTGTGTGTGTGTGTGTGTGTGTGTGTGTGTGTGTGTGTGTGTGTGTGTGTGTGTGCGTGTGCGTGTGAGAAAAGTAGTCTTGGGCCTTTGATGTTGAGTTTTTCAGCTTGAAACACACACTTAGACATGGGTGCACACACATTCATTCCATTGTCTTTACTCTATCTTTCTCTCACATCTCACAATCTCTCTCTCTCCCTCTCTTGCACTCTCTCTCTCGCTCCCTCTCTCTGTACTCTCTCTCTCTCTCTTTTACTCTCTCTCTTTCACTCTCTCTCTCTCCCTATCTTGCACTCTCTCTCTCTCCCTGTCTCTGTCCCTCTCTCTATACTCTCTCTCTCTGTATGCTCTGTCTCTCTCTTGCACTCTTTCTCTTTCTCTCTCCCTTCCTCTCTTGCACTCTGTGTCTCTCTCTCTCTCTCTCTCTCTCTCTCTCTCTCTCTCTCTCTCTCTCTCTCTCTCTCTCAATGCTTTCTCTCATATGTGCATGCCACTCATCTTCTGCCTTCCTGTCAGTGCTCTGTTCCCTGGCTCAACTCCCCTCTGTGTGTCAACAGCAGGCTCCATACACCACAGCGCAAGGAGAGCACATCTGTCCGTCTGTATTTATAACACATCAGGGGTCTGTCTGATTATGTTAGGATATACGGACCGACAGTAGAATCAGTCATACTGTATTTAAAGTGGCAACCTCACAATATGATATCACAGGGATTTTGACTGCCTAAACACGATGTATTGTGATTCTGAGAAGTATTGCGCTACGATATTACGATTTATTTGTTCGATTTAGTATTTTGGTGGTTTAACTCTTCTCGTATAGTTTATGTTTTCACCCCGTCCCTCATTTAAAGGACCTTTGTTTCAATGCCAGTTAGTTTGTTATGAGCCATTTCAAAACCAACCCTATAGTGGCATCACAAATGAGAGTGTGTCACCACAGATGCATTACGGATAGATAAGCCTGTAGCAGGCTGCCCAGTGGATCTTGCCTTTTTAGGGGTGTTTGTTGCAGTGGTAATGTGTGGTTTGACTTGTCTTGGACAAAAAACGAAAAAAACATATATATGTGATATTCTCTTCACATTTGTTTCCTCCATGCTGTTTACTTTTGTGCATACTTCATTTGGTATTTCAGGCATTTATTTTGTCTATGTGTAGGGTAGTGTATTGCATTGACTAGGGCAAGCATGGTTGTCAAGTTGGTCCTAGTTTTCCCCCATTATCAAGAAGAACGCTCCGTGGACTGCTCCCTCCTCCTCTCCCTCCTTTCCCTCCCCCTCTCCCTCCACCTCCCCCTCCTCCTCTCCATCCTCTCCCTCCACCTCTCCCCCTCTCCCTCCTCTCTCCTCCTCCCTCTCCCACCTCCTCTCCCTCCACCTCTCCCTCAACCTCTCCCTCCCCTCTCCCTCCAACTCTCCCTCAACCTCTCCCTCCCCCTCTCCCTCCAACTCTCCCTCCTCCCCATCCTCCTCTCCTTCCACCTCCACCTCTCATACTCTCCCTCCACCTCGTTGCAACCACCAAAGCATCTATTTACCCTTCATCAACTTGACGGGGCTCAAGGTCTGATGTGATGTCAGAGCTCCCACGTTCTGAAAGATGCTTTGGCAGTATCCATGGAAACTGAGAAGAGAATCAAGAAAAGTGGTATGAAACTAAATGTATGTATCCTTCAAAGCAAAAGATAAAACACATGTTTATTTTAGCAGTAGATCATTAAAAAAAAGTTTAAAACCCATAACACGATAAAAAACATTTTTATCTGTTTTTGATGTTGAGCAAAAGTTATTTTGCTCAAAGCAATGACTTGGAGCAAAAGTTTCTGACAGGGAGCTATATTTATAGAGTAACAGTAGGATGAGGAAGGAGGGCGAGGAACTAGTGTCTCCACTAAGATGGAGTGGGTTACTCTGCATGCAGCTCACCTAGCTACATAGTTTTCATGCACACACACACACACACACACACACACACACACACACACATGTACACACGCACACACACACATGCACACACACACACACACACACACACACACACACACACACACACACACACACACACTGCATTCAATTCACTATATCACTATTCCCATCATCAATCTTTGTCACCTTCTCTCAATGTCTCCCTCACCTACTCCCTATTTAGAGCTCATCCATACATCCTCAACACACACACACACATGCATGCACACGCATACACGCACACACACACACACACACACACAACCGCGCGCGCGCACACTCACAAGCACACACATTCAAAACCGCACTAAAACATGAACAAATCCAAACAGAAGTTGTTGGTTGGAATGTTCAGGCACATCTGAGTTCACATGTGACCTGGTTGAGTTTGGTGGACAGAGGGACGATGAGTGGGCTTGTAGGGCTTTTAAGAAGGTATTGGTTGGAAGATTTGGTTGCCAAAAAGTACTTGACACGCCATTTAGCAGCAATAGAATATTAATCGCTCAGTCTCGCTCCGTCTCGCTCTGTCTCGCTCTCCATGCTCTCTATTGATTAATTGCAGACCCCCACAGTGTGTACTTAGTGTGGAGGGAGAGCACACCGCCATCTTATTCACACACACACACACACACACACACACACACACACACACACACGTGCGTGCACACAAGCAAGCATTTATGCATGCACGCACACATACACATGCACGAGCAAGCATGCATGCCCGCACACGCGCACACACACTCTTCATGTGGAAATGAACAATACAAGACAAATCAGAGGGAGTTCAGAAGCTCTCTCTCGCTTTCTCTCCCCCTCTCTTGCTCTCCTTGAATCCCTCTCTCTCCCTCTGTCTTCTCGCTCCCCTTCTCTTGCTCTCTCTCTCTCCCTCTCTTGCTCGCTCTCTCTCTCTCCCTCTGTCATGCTCTCTTCCCGTCTCTTGCTATTTCTCTCCCCTATATTCTATATCATATCATATCATATATCATATTTCTCTTGCTCTCTCTCTCCCCCTCTCTTGCTCTCTCTCTCCCCCTCTTTTGCCCTCTGTCTCGCACTCTGTTTCACACTCTCTCCCTTTGTTTCCCTCTTGTTTCTCACAGTCTCTCTCCCCGCTCTGTGTGAGTGTCTCCTCTCCCCCTCTCTCTGAGGTTCATCTTAAACAGGCTTTAAGTGGGCTTTACTTGGTTCTATGCGGCTGACTGTAAAATCATCCACTCCAATCTCTCCTCCCCTGACACTCGGCCTGCACTCAGCAAATAGAGTGAACAATGAAGACGGGCACCAACATCTTTATTCCTCCAAGTCACTGTTAAGGAATTGGGGTAAAAAAAACATGTATAAATCACATTTTTAAAAAACGTTGGTTTTGTTAAGTATTCACATATACAGAGACCCAGCCAGTCACTGCTATGCTTCAGGTTCAGGTTATTTGGTTTAGTTATATACAGTATATATTCTATCCATAGGTCATTTTGGTTGGCAGTAGACAAAGCAACCATCATCACACATCTTTGAAACTACACAGACAGTGATGAGCAAAATAAGTAAGTACTCAGGTTCCAAACATCACTAAAACCGCAAATAATCTATATATTTTTTTAAATGTCATCATTATGGATGAGTCCGTAGTCTCGTCCGCCATCTTGGACACGCTATAAACAAAACACTGCGATTTCTGCTGCAAACTTTTGCCTGCTGCCTGCTGCACTCTCTACCGTGGCTCCACCCCTCTTCTAAACCAAACGAATTACCTCCACTGTGCGAGTTGGTGTTTGACACGGATGACTCCTTGCTGTGCGCTGTGTGTGAAAGGGATGTGAGGCCAATTCCCGGGCCTGATTCGCCGGACGTTACTTGGCAGGGTTTATGTCTCAACGGCTCTCCTCTGTCATTCCATTCTCTTATGTTCTTTAATTCACTCCTTTCCTGGTCTGTCACCGCTTCTTCCTTTCTTTCTTTCTTTCCCTCTTACTTTCTTTGTTTTTTTCTCTGTGTCTGAATGATTAGTCCGAGAGCTGGCAGAGACTCATGATTGCCTAATTTAAAGTTGAGGAAACTCTGTGTGTGTGTGTGTGTGTGTGTGTGTGTGTGTGTGTGTGTGTGTGTGTGTGTGTGTGTGTGTGTGTGTGTGTGTGTGTGTGTGTGTGTGTGTGTGTGTGTGTGTGTGTGTACATACACGTGTGTGTATGTGTGTGTGTGAGAGCTTGTGAACGTGGCCCCTGGCAGATTGCATGTAATCATCCATCGAATGAAGGAGGGGGAGACACTGAGTCTCACCTGACTGGGTGTAATGGGGTGGGAAAGCAGAATCCCTTCATAGCAGCTTTCAGTCTGAGGCTAAAGACATTAAGGAGCGGAAGGATTGTTTGTTTAAAAAGAGGTAGAGAGGGAAAAGAGACACAGGGATAAAAGAGAGAGAGAGGGAGGGGGAGAGAGAGAAATAGACAGAGCGGGAGAGAGAGAGACTGCTCACTCCACTAAGATGGAGTGGGCTACTCTGTGAAGCAAAGGGATAGAGAGAGAGAGAGAGAGAGAGAGAGAGAGAGAGAGAGAGAGAGAGAGAGAGAGAGAGAGAGAGAGAGAGAGAGAGAGAGAGAGAGAGAGAGAGATAGAAAGAGAGGGAGAGCCATGCGGAGAGACTACTGACTCCACTGAGATGGAGTGTAGCCCAACTAAATACACACACACACACACACACACACACACCACACGCACACGCGCATGCACATACACACACACACACACACATGGTGAGAGAGGCTCAGGATTGGCAGTTAAAGAGGTGTTGGAGTTTAAAGGACCCATAATTCACCACCAGGTGTCATGTTAATTATCCATTGCAAAAGCAATGGAACCCTTTGTGACATCACATCTTGGAGTGCCCACTCAGATGAAGGATGGTCAGGTCCGTTCCAACCCCCCCCCCCCCCCCCCCCCCCCCCCAGATGGTACAGTCACCTCCTTCCACGCCCACATGTGATATCACAAAGGGACCCATTCTACAATGTCTTTTCATGGCTAATTAACCATGTGATTACGCATGGTGGTAAGTGAAGGGGCACTTTAAGCGTTTCGTATTGTGATGTCGTTAAAATGAATCTGTCCTTTGTTTTGAAAGTGAACCCCCTTTTTGTTTGTTGGTTTGGCACGATCCCATTCATTACACAACAGCTGCTACCATTTGGGGAACAATTGTGAACTTCTTTCCGAATGTAAAGAGCAAATAAAAAACACACTGTGGCGCCGGCATGTCCAAGAAGGATCCAAGAATCCAAGATCCAAGTTTGTTTATTGCATCCACTCTAAGAATTTTTTCCGTTGAGACAATGGCTTTGGTTTAGTTGGCGTTTGCATTATTTTATAACTATTTATATCATTTTTTACGGGCTACAGTACCCTCATCATCATACCCTTGTGTTAATTTTCAATTAGAATGTAAATTTAACAGCATGAGACAGAACCATTCATTACTTATTCACAATCGCCAAATTCCAACGTTCTCATCCAATCAACGCCCTCACTAATAAGCACTTCCACCAAGACAAACACACACACAGAACAAAACACGCACACGCACACAGAACAAAACACACACACACACACACGCACACACACACACACACACACAAAAAACACACTCACACGCACACACATACAGAACAGAACACACTCACATAGCACACAGAAAGAAACACTTGCGTGCACACATCTTTAACCTAATGTCGACATTTAAATGCTCAGCACTAAAAACACAGCCCTCCCCAAGCTGCCCCCTGGGAAACAGAGTTTTAATTACTGTTTCCTCTGTGTGAGGTGGCTTTAAGCGAGGAACAATGAAATTGTGATTTTCCACTCACCTATTGAGCAAAACTATTAACTAAATTTAATATTTAATTTAATCCACTTCCTCAGTTCTGTCTGTCTGCATGTCTCTCTCTCTCTCTCTCTCTCTCTCTCTCTCTCTCTCTCTCTCTCTCTCTCTCTCTCTCTCTCTTTTCTCTTTTTCTCTGTGTGTTTGTCTCTGTGTGTGTGTGTGTGTGTGTGTGTGTGTGTGTGTGTGTGTGTGTGTGCGCACGTGCTGAACAATATAATGAGAGGAATAATGAGACACAAAAGACGAATCCAGAAAAAAGAGCTGGCTGTGTTTTTCCGGTGTGAGAAGCTTGCAAGGTTTTAACCCTAGGGCTGCGTCTCCACGCTATCAATTTCTCATTTAAAATTTACTGGATGGTCTTTTCATGCCGTCTGTTGTCTTTTCACCAGTCTAGTCTGACAGTCATTCTTGAAACAAAAGCCAAAGTGTTTCAAACACATTTCAATAATTCTGAGACAGAGCGTGAAAGAGGGAGAGACGCAGAGAGAGAGTGAGTCAGAGAAAGAGAGAGATATATAGAGAGAGAGACAGCCAGACGTGTGCGCTTGCATACGTGTGTGTGTGTGTGTGTGTGTGTGTGTGTGTGTGTGTGTTTGTGTGCGTGCGTGCATGTGCGTGATGGTGTGATTGTGTGATGGAAGAGTCAGGACACATTGTTTGTTGTCCAATAAGCTTTGACTGCTCATTGTCCAGGGGGATTCAGACGGTATTCCCTGGCTATTGTGCCTTTGCCGGCAGGTCGTGTGCACCTGGCCATGAAATGGAAAAGATGATCGACTGAAAGCAAAGATGCAAGGATGGGGGGGGGGGGGGGGTATTCAAACACGATCTGTAATTATCATGCATGAGTCTGCCGCTTCACTCGTTCTTGTCAACCTATCTGTCGTTTGGACTCATTAAACACTTCTCCACGATTGAACCTCTCACGTTCCCCCCTTCCTGAACATCATAATTCCACAGCTCCTGTCGCCTCCTACATTCCGTCTGTACTGTCATTGATTTCTCAGTGTTTACCTCTGGCTCCTCCTCGCTTACCTTGCATTCGGACCATGAGGGATTTGGTCGCTGACGATAGGCCAGACACCGACCCAGTCTTGCCGCGGGGCGTAAGTAAGAGAGTTTCGAAGCTATGGTGAGACTGGGAGTGTGAGTGGGGCAAGTCGATTCACTTGGTTCAACGTTACCTGGAATACTAAATAAAATGTAAAAAAAATGTATTTTTTTCCCGACTGCCATTAGTGCCTTGAAGCACTGGGCTGACTAGCTGTCTCTTGTTGATGTCATCATTCTAACGTTACATATACCCATGATTTTACAGGGAGTTTTAATGCATTGTTATTATTGTCAATGTTTGTCCTGTGAGGACGACAGTCACGTTTCCACTTAGTGCCCCATGAAATTGATCCCTCTGTCTATTTGTGTATTTGTCTGTGTTTACCCGGGCCTATAGCCCACACATGAGGAATAATATAAGCAATCATCTGTCTTTAACTTCAAGGTTCAATCGCGAGGAAAACGGCGGGCGAGGAAGAATGCACCATCTGCACTGCAATTAGCGTCAACATTGTTGCATAACATGGAAATCTGCTCAACTGCTTCCTCTGCTCTGGCGTCTGAATGCTTTGGCGCCCAGTTTATCCTATTGTCCTCTACCGTATTCCCACTCTTAGTCCTCGGCCCCAAAGATACTTGATACACAATACGAACGCCTACATACAATATGCGCAAACAACTTGCTGCCGGCAAGCCACCTTCCCAGCGTCTCCTGCACTTTACCTTATCCGGCGACGCCTGAATTTTCCACTGCATTACGATGCTTCAAAATGCGGTTTCCCTCAACGCTTTCTGCCAAGGCTTAATTAATTCAGAGAACAAATGCTGGAATCCCTTGATTGAGCCGAGGGCGGGGACTTTTATTCTGGAGACACTTGACAGTCGGGGAAAACAACAATGCCAGGCGGGGAGAGAGTCTCTAATAAGTTTGAAGCAAAGCGAAGGCTGCAGAAAAAGTTAACCAAGCGCATTATTTGAGGAAAGTAAGACATTTCAAAGTAATATAACCTTCCTCACCTGTCTGTCTCCACCAGTGTTAAGGCAGTGGTTCCCAACTGGGGCTACACGTACCCTTGAGGGGTTCATACTCGGGGTCGGGGGGTCCCTGTTAAAACAGTCATAGATTTGTCAGGAGGAATCAGCTTTTTTATACAGATACATGAATAAAATTTGTGAAAAATGATGTTCACTGAAATAGAAGTACTCCTCAGACTTTAATTTACAATGCAGAGGTCATTACAAACTGAATAATGCTGCTAGATGATAATAATATAATATAAGTTCAGGTACAGTTTGAAGGTACAGGAAAAAACAAGTTGGAAAACACTGTGCTACTGTCTGCATGTCCCACGGTGTGAGTCATCCTTGGGTCTGTGCGTCCTCATTCAAGGAACGCTCAGATGTAAAACTCCAAAGTGAGGGTTCTATTGGAACCTTCAAACACAACACGGTAGATGATAAATAGAACAACACACCTGTAGCCAAGCACAACATTTCCATCCTTGTCGGGCCACTCGTATGCCATCTCTTTTTCTTCTTGAGCTCAGTTGATATTTGTTTTTGTTTTTAACGTTAGGATTGGGGTTATAAAAACCCCATCTGGGGACACGGTAATCCCAGAGCAGCGTTTGGCTACAAACACAACAGGGCAGTGCATCAGACCGAACGCACGCTGCATCTGTGTCTGCCTCCGTACGAAAACACACTCCCTCACTAACAAGCTAACCAGCTGCGTCTCCCCTCTTCCTCCCCCTCCCGTCCTCTCCCCTCCCCTCCCCTCCCCTCCCCTCCCCTCCCCTCCCTTCCCCCTAGGGTGAGGACGTTCCCCAAGGAGTCGGCGCTGCTGGGGCGGGACACGGTGCGGGCGCTCATGTACTACGCCCTGAAGGTGTGGAGCGACATCACGCCGCTCAACTTCCACGAGGTGGCGGGCTCCGACGCCGACATCCAGATCGACTTCACCAAGGCGGACCACGACGACGGCTACCCCTTCGACGGGCCGGGGGGCACCGTGGCCCACGCCTTCTTCCCCGGGGGCCGCTTCGCGGCCGGGGACACGCACTTTGATGACGACGAGGCCTGGACCTTCAGAGCCCCAGGTGAGGGTGGGTGGGTGTGGGTGTGCGTGTGTGCGTGTGTGCGTGTGTGTGTGTGTGTTCAATGGGACTACGTTTGTTTTCCAACACTATATTCCCTATTGAGGTATTGTTGCATTAAGAAACAAGGTATTGTGTGTGTGTGTGTGTGTGTGTGTGTGTGTGTGTGTGTGTGTGTGTGTGTGTGTGTGTGTGTGTGTGTGTGTGTGTGCTATAGTGTGTGTCCAATATATCTACGGTTATATTTGGACTCCTTCACTTGTGTGCAATGCCAGAGCCATGAGAGTGACATGGAGCACACTGTTGGAGTGGTCGACGCCAATCACTTTCCGTGGTAGATGAAAAATAAATTGAACTGGTGTGTGGTTCATTTGATAAATTGCCCTTTACTCATGGCCTGGATGATGGAGCCAGCGTCGTGTTTGTTGCTGTTGAAAACATAATTCATACAACCTCTCTATTCCTCTCCATCTCGACAAAGTGCTTTTTAATCAAGATTTACTAGTGCCGCAATGTTTCATTTATTGGTGATGGGAGCAAAACAAATAAAACAAAAAGGCATGAAAACATTCCTACATTCAAGAGCGATTTCGTCCATTAAAGTAGACGTGATGAAGTGGAGTGATGCTCTGATTCGTTGCCTTTTTTGTTATTTGCGACGATTACTGAATAAAAGTAAAATTAAATATTCTTTCATTCCTCCGCGGCTCCGGGCATTGTTGTTTTTGAACATGAAAACAGATTCTCAATTTCTTTGAACGTTTTGTGTTGAACAAAACATGTTGTGTTCCACGAAACATCTTTGTGTTCCCCAAAACATCTTTATTTTAATCAAGCCGTTCTCGTGTTTTCTTCTCACACAAGCAGGAAACAAACAGAAGTTAACCCGGGACATTCCCGACGTTCTCGCTAAAGAACCTTAACGATGCTAACAACCTAACGATGCAAACGACTTCACATGAGTCACGTGCACAATCAAGTCCTGCCGTGCATGTGCGCACACCAATACACACACTGCTATCATCTCTGTTCTTCTGCTTCTTAAAAACTCCAATTTAGAGAGGGGGGGGGGGCGAGGGAGAGCAGGGAGGGGGGAGCTCGGAGCTAGTGACGGAGACTTTATCTCATGCCCAGTCGCCCAGATGATGGGGAAAGAGAGTTGGGATGTGTGTGTGTGTGTGTGTGTGTGTGTGTGTGTCCAACAGATGGTCTCACTCTGTTCCTACAGATGATCACATGAATCATTCATTCTCCAGTCATCTTCATCCTCTTCATCCTGGGTTTGCTTCCCTCTTTCATCCGCGCTGAGCCGTTGATCTTTCTCTATCCATCTCTGTTATAAAATAATCACAATCAAGAATATGGTGTGGAAAAGGAGGATGTGGTGGGGGGGGTGGGCGATGGGGGCAGGAGGAAGGGAGGAAGTGTTTGAGGGAGGATTTGACCGACACACTTCCAGTTCCAGTCTGAAACATCACAAGTGTCTGGGGGGAAAGTAAAGTCAAAGCCTCAGAAGAGTCTGGAGACTGACTCCCTGCTCCCCAACGGAGCGTGTGCTCCAAGTTGACAACGTCAACGCTCAGGGCAAGATTGAGATTAAGGTACGGGGGGAAAAAAATCCACCTCACATCGCAGGACACCAAGATCAACAGAATGTCAGCGTGCGTCGCTCCGACATCGCAATCTCACCTGACAATCGGTTCGGGGGTAAATTTGGATTTTCCCTTTACTTTGAAACTTCAAATGTGTATTTCTGTCTTATCCTTGTGTTCAATGACAGACGGTTTTTTGAACTTTTTGTGAACTTTGAACACACAGAGGCACACACACGTTCACAAGCACATGCACACACTATTTGAACACTAGTAATATACCCTGGGTGTGGGTGCGAGTGTGAACTGTCGGTGTATGCAAGTGCAGGTGCAAGTGTTTTTGTATCTGTGGGTGTGTGTGTGTGTGTGTGTGTGTGTCTGTGTGTGTGGCGTGCGCAAATGCTGCGTGGTGTGCACATGTGTGTGTGTGTGTGTGTGTGTGTGTGTGGTGTGCATTTGCGTGCGTGTGAGCTACTGTCTGCATGTGTGTGTGTGTGTGTGTGTGTGTGTGTGTGTGTGTGTGTGTGTGTGTGTGTGTGTGTGTGTGTGTGAGCGCATCAGTGGGGCTCCTGGCCAGCCTGTCTACCCCAGCTGGTGAGCCAGTGTCTGGGCCAGCACATGCCCCCCCCCCCCCTCTCTCCCTGTCAGGGCTGTGGAGCATATGCTACAGGACAGCCAGTCTGCTCCACTTAGCCCCCCACACACACACACTCACACTCACACTCACACTCACACACACACACCACCAGGCCGGACAGGGGAGATGGAGAACGCACGCCTGTATGTGTATGTGTGTGGTTGTGTGTGTCTACACATGTGTGCATGAGTGCCTGTATGTATGTATGTATGTGTGTGCGTGTGTGTGCTTGCCTGTGTGTGTGTGTGTGTGTGTGTGTGTGTGTGTGTGTGTATGTGTATATCTGTGTCTATGCATGCATGTGTGTGTGTGTGTGTGTGTGTGTGTGTGTGTGTGTGTGTGTGTGTGTGTGTGTGTGTGTGTGTGTGTGTGTGAATAGCACAGCAGATGGGGAGGCGAGGGCCTTGGCTTGGGGGAGATAAATGAGCGGAGGTGGTGTGGGGGTCACAGAGACATGGCTGGAGAGGGACCTCTATATGTCCTGAGTGTATTCCTCCCTGTGACGTCATCCTCTCGGAGTTTGGCAGCCAAACTTCTGATTTAACAAGACTTCCTATGTGCTTCGCCCGCCAGAAGAAAAGTCAACTTATGCTTTTTTTAGGTTCACATTCAGGTTTAATGCAAGATAAGAATGATTACATATATTTTTATTGACTTAACGTTTTTTTTGGGATTTCACGCCGTAGGTAACATTCGAGAGTTTTGAGAAAAGGAGCAGAAAAGAACAAAAGAGAGCAAGGTGGACGTGTTTCTCCGCCCATTGAGAAGTTGTGCATTTCGCGTGCATGTGCTTGACAGGCAAGATGGATTCCTCAAACCAATCAGGGAGCCGATGCCCGGATTGGTTAGCCTGGAAATCCAGACCCACATCTAGAAAGCTGTAGGGTCTGGCAACGAGTAATGAAAAAAGCCCAACTCGAGGGGCTGCACAGAGCATGCATTTGAAAATATCACTGCACGCAATTGGATAACACTACGACCAATCAAAAGAATACAAGGGGTGACGTATCCACACCAGCGGAGCTAACCAATAGATAAGACTCTTGCCGTATCCGGTTGGTAAAACAGCAACGCTTTTGGCCCGCCTACTGTATATCAGATACACCGATGTGATTGGTCATGGGGGGGCAGGGGAATCGGGGAGTGAGTATATTGCTCATACCGATGGCTTTGTCATTTCTTACAAATACACTCAAATCATACCTCTTAAATCTTATCTTCAGCACCTTTTTAAAATATTTGTATTGTTATTTTATATAATAACAAACATTTATGATAGTGGTTGCACTTGACATGCTTTTTAATTTATGGACTGGACATTTTGAGTTGGTTCAGAGATGGGAGGTAAATCCTCCCCGTAAAATCTGGTTCTTTTGCCAATTTCGCGCTACTTAACGTCCGTCAGAGTGAAGCGCAGAGGCGGAGGAGAGCAGGTGGAGGAGGGAGGGTATCTCTGGTCCCATTCCGTCTGCCACACAGACGTCATTATCAGCGTTTTGTTCTGCCTTTAGCCCCGCTGCGTGACCCACCGCAGTGGCCACGGAGGAACCAAATCCTCACGTTGCTGTTTGGGCAAATTAAAAAACACACACGCACAAGCATCTCCCGAGAACGCGTGGATTGTGTTTGCTCAGCGAACGCTGGTTGGTGGGTTTCAGCAGGAGTTGCGTAGACGGATGCCCTTATCAAACCAGTTCGTATCTCACTAATTACAGGGGGCTAATCCACCTTCCCCGTCCTACTCAAACACACAGACTGAGGAACAGCTTTTAAACTCAGGCAATTAGTGTGTGTTCTTCATAATAAAGAACACACACACACACATTATCCCCCCCCCCCCACACACACCTACGCGTACTTCACACAGACACACACAGTCACACTTCTTTCCCCACGTCTCCCGAACCTGCGCACGCGCACACACACACACCCACTGTTCTATTCAACTGGCCATTTGAAGAAACGCGTCAAACGCAGCCATTGAGCCAAGCAGTCCCTCCCCTGCTGCCCGCTACTCTGAGGACGGCCAAAGCGTCCTCAGAGTTGAACTGGATTAAAGTGCAGTTGTGCGTGCAGCACTTCCACCAAGATCCAAGTCACGACTCAGAGACCCAGATCTGTAGAGAGCTTCCTGTGTTTATACTCCCACACAAGCGCACGACCAAAAATGTACATGAACCAACGAACAAATCAGCAAGTGATTGACTGATCAAGTTAATCAGCGGCCAATATTATCCAGAAATAAATCAGAGGAATGATTCAGAGGTTTTGTCCAGACAAAGCATTATGATAACAAACGCTTGAAAGTACTTCCAAATCCCCATGAAATGCTGAAGAACTGAAGAAGTCATATCTGGTGACACTTGTTCACACAGGCACGCTTATTTGAACCGTGTCAGTGGCAATAATGTAATATTATGTAACGATATCAAAGACTTTAAACGGCTAACATTAAAAAAAAAACATAACAACTTTTTGTCACTTCTGCATGAATCAAGTCGTGAAGGATCGAATCACATTCCATCCTCAGTTTGCACACCACGCAGATAGCCTTAAGTTTAATTAGTGTGTGAATGTGTCCCGGTATTACACCCTGAACGCCATTTTGTGTTAGCGGCAAGAAATCCTTGCTTTCTCCAAAAAGAAAACCCACTGTAGTGGACACCATTACTAAGGCAGTAGTGAGACCAGCACCTGCTCTACTTGATATCCGTAGATGTAATACGCATCCTCTCTATTTCAGCGGCAGGGTGAACCAAGGTTAACAGCTCGAGGCGGTGTCATGTCAGCGGCAGATTGTTCTGGAACTGCAGAGTCAGGCGCCGGAGAACAGAATGATCCCCCTCCTTTCTACACTCATTTCCTAGTGCACCTCGTGGGACGCGCCGACAGTGTTGTGTGTTTCGCAAGACTTTCGTGAGACTAACGCGCAGTTCAGTGTTCAGACGTACGCGGAAAAAGGAAATGAATCATCTCCGTATCGCTGACATCCGTGTAAACAACGCGCCGTTCTATTTGCGTTGTGACACTTGGGGGTGAGTGGCGAGAGATGAATTCTAATGTTCCCGGGATCCTAAGGGATGGAGCCACAGCGGTGTGGGATGTATCCCGGTAGCTGGGCTCGCAGCAGCGTTAAACAAAACAGTTACAGGTTGGGTTGGATCGAGATAAAGCAGCAACGTGATGACAGGTACCGCCTCGCTACGGTTTAAACATGCAATCATGCCACTCAAAACACCCGCCCGTTGCATCGCCATGACTCTATAATTCTATCTCCCGATATCACTGTCTCCCCTCTCTCTCCCTCTCTCTTGCCCTCTCCATCACTCGTATCTCTTGCTCTCTCCATTGCTTTAACTATCTATCACTGTCCCCTGCTTCTCTCTCTCTCTCTCTCTCTCTCTCTCTCTCTCTCTCTCTCTCTCTCTCTCTCTCTCTCTCTCTCTCTCTCTCTCTCTCTCTCTCTCTCTCTCTCTCTCTCTCTCTCTCTATGTTTGGCTCTTGAGTCCATCAAGGTCTTTGCCCTGTTATTACATTGATCAAAGGCAGGACGTTTTGCTAGCCAGAGAGGCCTGAGTGCTGGGTCCTGGCTATGAGGTTGTAAAGAGCAAGGTGTGCTCGCTACCCTTCCCTCTGAGAGTCTTTCTGGCCCGACTTCCATGTGTAGATCACAGTGGCTACGAGTCACGTTCTCCTCGGTCTCCTTCATTGCGCTCCAACACAAGGTGTTTCCTAGCCAGGGGCCAAGCTAAAGGCTGACAACAACTTAAGGCTCCAGCCCACACTGCCAGGGAGACGCCAAGCTTGCTGACCTCAAACAGCCAGCGCTAGCCTTCGTGTTTGACGACTAAATAATCTCCTTGATCCGCTTGTTGTTTCCTGCTTCAAAGGGGCCCGACGGTGTGATTCATGCAGGTTTGATTTTTTCTCTTTACGAAATGCTAACGAAGTACCGCCTCGAAGTGCACTCGCCGTCTCACCGTCAGGGGCTTTGATTGGCAGCTTTGGGGCTCAGCCAACAGTACATCACATCCTACAGACGTCGTTCTCGTACAAAGCTACTCAGGATGAAGACATCCGCCGCGGGCTGTACACGGAAGTGCACGCGACAGCACACAATTTATCTCTCCATAGTCCGTATCCGCTAAACACATCGATCCGTTGACCGTGCTTCGCTCGCAACGACCCCCCCCCCCCCCCCCCCCCCCCCATCCATCCAAGACTTTAGCAGGCAGTGCACTTGTGGAGGAGAACCGTGGCGAGGTCATAAGAACAAAATTATGCTGAGAAAACCAACACACACACACATCTCTTGCCACTAGCTAACCTCGTTTTCTGCCCTTCTTGCACCTCGACTTGCTTGTGACTCGCCGCTATCTCAGTAGATGAAGGCAATGCATATGTTAATTCTTGCAATAACTTAACATACTTGCAATAACTTAATACTTGATCTTTCTTGTGTGTATATATATACTTGCATTGTATTTGATTCTATTTTAAGCACATAACTGCAGAAACACAAACATTTCACTGCACATCCTGTATGATGATGTGTACGTGACAAATATAAACCTTTGAATCTTGTGTTTATCGTGACGGATAATCAAGGCCGGTGGGATTTTGATTTCGTTCCACAATCTGATTTTTGATTGGTCTTAACTGATGGAGAGTGTAGTGACAAAACCAAAACCGCATTGATTATGAAACAAGTTTGTCTGCAAAGAACTTCTTTGGTCTTGGACTGCTGAAAGAAAATCTATTCCTTGTTGCTGCCACTTTAATGATCTGCCTATGGATGGCAGCGAGGGAAACGGTTTAATTGGCTGAATGTTATCATCAAGCTTTATTGTGCTTGTTTCAGTATGAATTCACTGATTAATTTACACAGGTTTGTGGTGGTTGATTGAAAAGTTTCCATTGTGCTGAATGTCTCTTCTCTCTCTTGCTCTTCCTCCCCTCTCTCTCCCTCCCCACTCTTTCCCTCCCTTTCTCTCTCCTCTCTCTTCCCCTCTCTTTCTCTCCCCCTCCCTCCCCTCTCTCCCCCCTTTCTCCCTCCTCTCTCCCCCCTCCCTCTCTCTCTCTGTCTCGTCTCTCATCCGCCCTCTTCCTCCCACTCTCCCTCTCTCTTCTCTCCCTCCCTCCCCTCTCTCTCCCCCTACTTTCTCTTACCTCTCCTCTCCCCCCTTTCTCTCTCCTCTCCCTCCCTCCCTCCCCTCCCCTCTCCCTCCCTCCCTCACCTCCCTCCCTCCCTCCCATCTCAGACTCCCACGGCATGGACCTGTTTGCGGTGGCGGTCCACGAGTTTGGCCACGCCATCGGGCTGGTCCACACCTCGGCCCTGGAGTCCATCATGAGGCCGTACTACCAGGGGCCCGTGGGAGACCCGCTGAAGTACCAGCTGCCCTACGAAGACAAGGTCCGCGTCTGGCAGCTCTACGGTACGGCACTGGTGTGTGTGTGTGTGTGTGTGTGTGTGTGTGTGTGTGTGTGTGTGTGTGTGTGTGTGTGTGTGTGTGTGTGTGTGTGTGTGTGTGTGTGTGTGTGTGTGTGCGTGCGTGCGTGCGTGTGTGTGATAATACATGAATAGAGAAAAATTATTAATTAAGTATAAAACAAGGCAAAAGGAGAGAGAGGGAGAGAGAGAATATTGAGTTTTATAGCACTGAGATAAACGAGAGGTTGTAGGGCAAGGTCGACTTCCTGCAGATTGAATTAACTGAATTGAATGGACTTTAATTGTTTTTGAATTCAATCGAGTGATTCGCCGACATTCACAGGCACTTTGGAGAGGACAAGATGTGCAATAAATTTTATTAATACATGTTCCAAACCAGAGTTCAATGAATGACGCCCCTCAAAGAAAGTGGGAGCGCTGAACACACAACGCGGTGACTGAACGACTCAGCTCCCAGCACAAGCTCACGCCAGCTCACCCATAGCCGAGCGAGAGAGAGAGAGAGAGATGAGGTTGAATGAGGTGGAGCGCCCCCGGTGGACATCCATGGAACTCACCGTCCCCCACAATACATGATGCACAATATCTGAGACATGATCGGGTACAGCAGAGCCGATCCAGACTAAAGACAGTTAACATGGGAGGAGGGGGGCTGTGGATGATAACTACCGGTGTTGATCAGGTTCTCCAACGTTCTCTGCTCACCACAGAACGTCTAGAATGGGGGGGGGGGGGGGGCTTCAAATGTGCGTTCCTGTAGAGCGAGAGCTTTGGAGGGAGCGAGTGCCAATAGAGAGACTACCGACGGAGGATATGGCTTTGTCATATTCTTTGTACAAAAAACATTCATTATATTTGTTCTCCTTGTCTTTGCTGTTCTTCTTCCGGTTGTGTCTCTATTAATTTGCGGTAATTGCGTTGGGGGTAGACTACAGACATCATAAAAATCCCAAAATATCATGACCTTCTCTCAGCCTATGTTGGCGTGAAAGGTTTGATTGTCGCCTTTTGTTTGTGATTGGACGTTGGGATTCTAGCGCGTGATTGGTCAGAACCAAAGTGATGCTGTTGCTACTGATCACAGGCGCGTGCGTGACTTGTCCTCCTGGCTGCTTTCAGGGGTCCGGGACTCCGTCTCACACACCAAGCGACCAGGAAACCCCTCCCACACCGAGGAACCCCCCGTTCTGCTGGACCTCCCAGACAACAGGTCCACCGTCCTGTGAGTACACACACACACACACACACACACACACATGCACAGGTACACACATGCACACACACACACACACATGCACACACACACGCATGCACACTCACCCAAGCACACAGACTTTACTGTCAGTAGAACGTTAAAATGCACACACATACAGACACACACACACACACACCACACACACCAACACAACCAAAAAAAACATACACACACAAACACACAGTAATAGCCGTCAAACATTAAACACACTATCAGTCAAACATTATAATACAGACACACACACAGGCACACACACAGGCACACCGTCCTGCCACTGAAGCAGTAAAACACGAACCCGTCGTCATCACCTCATCACCGTCTCACCTTTGAGCAGCTCGGCTATCATCTGAGCACATCGCTCTGACTCCACGGCTCCTCCTGAGTTCACACAGAGCCGCGCAGACAGTGCGCCATGACGCGGCTCCTCCTGAGTTCACACTAGGGCTGAACGATTAATTGCATTTGCGATAATATCGCGATATGACAAAACGAGATTTTCTAACCGCAAAGACTGCGATTTGATTGGTCACGTGACTTGCGAGTGAGCCGAGCGGAGCAAAGCAGTGCAGGCAGGGAGAGACGCTGCGCTTTAACCTGCTGCACAATGGCCTCAGGCTGGTCAGAAGAGCGCAAAACTGAAAGTTTGGTACCAAAGAGGGGCGGCACATCAGTTGTGTGGAATTATTTTGGCTATAACACCTCAGCGCACCAAATCAGCCGGCCGAGACCTCGCTAAAGAGGTGGTCTCGGTTCGCTTGAGATGTGAAAGCGAACGCACTGCGGTCCGATCCAGTTCTAAAAAGCATATGCCTCTTTGAACGTAATAGGCACCCGCTCAAGCCACGCGCATTATGGGAATTATTGTTTGATTAGCGGTAACAGCCAGGGACGTGCACAGGAGTTTTGAGGGGCAGGTGCCGAATTGTTGACGGGGGGGGGGGGGGGGTTGGATCACGGACGAGCGCTGTTGCGGGCGCGATTGTTGACGGGAGGGGGGGTGGGGGGTTGGATCGCGGACGAGCGCTATTGTTGACGGGGGGGTTGGATCGCGGACGAGCGCTATTGCGGGCACGATTGTTGACGGGGGGGCGTTCGATCGTGGACGAGAACTATTGCGGGCGCGATTGTTGAAGAACACTCAGAGGGCACTTTTTAATACGAGGCAAAAAGGGCAGGGCTCAAGCACCCCTAGGGCCCTATGTGTGCACGTGCCTGGTAACAGCACATTGTCGGACCGTCGGGTGAGAATGAGTCGTGGCTCAACATGGAGCAAAGAGGAGACGGAATGTCTATTGGATATTTGGGCAGACGCCCACATAGAACGTATGCTGGCAAACACACATAAAAATGCAGATGCATTTAACACATTGAGCACCAGGATGAGGGAGAAGGAGTTCGAAAATAAATCTGATATTGTTTATTATGAAACAGATAGATTTATTGCTTGTGTCCGTTGAAAAATACATGAGAAGATTATTTACAATTAGATTATTTTCCAAAATCGTTCAGCCCTAGTTCACACAGAGCCGCGCAGACAGTGCGCCATGCTGGGGGGACGCTTGTTTTCGTGTCGTACCTCGACCCTCTTTGCACATCAAGGGGGACGCAGATGCAACATCCCACACCGCCGTGTGGCTTGCGGGGATTAAACAGAATTACACGCCGGGTCTGGGGCGTAGCGAAACACGCTGCCAGCGGGAAGCCCCGGCGCTCGAGCACTTCTCCTCCCGCAGGAACAGCAGATAGAGCCAGACGCTGTTCGGTTCCACCGTGGCGTGCGCCGGCAGGCATTTCTGAGCTGCGCTTCAAGAGCCCTTGACTGTAAAAAACGTATTTGACAAAGGGTCGAACCTTGGATCTGTAGTGTCTGTGACGCAATGAGACGTCACAAGAAAAGAAGAAACAGCTCTGTTTGTTAAGACCACGCGCGCCGAGACCTTTTCTGTGAGGTGAGGTGAGGCTGTCCACTGGGTCCATTTGGTCAGTCATGCGTTATCCGCCATAGCCCTGACTTGTGAGGGTTCAAAGGAAGGCCCTGCGGCCACTAGGACGGATCGGACGCACGAAGAGTCACGACCGCACGCCCTCGCCTCGTCACGTCTGAACAGTTCCTCCACCGTCACATGGCCACGTGCAAGGCCTCCGTCCGACCCGCAGACGGCAGCGGTAATGACGATGGAGATTTGAACGGAAAACCGTGCGTCCCGGGTCAATGGGGAGCGCTCAGGCCGCGGATCGCTGGCCACTTAAAAAGGGCAAGTGACGCACAAAGCCACGGCTGCTGTGTGTGTTCTACCGTCTCAAATCCACTCAGATGCAGGAGTGTCTGTGCTGTAAACAAGGCGCACACACATATACACAAACACATACGCATACAAACACATACGCGCGCACACACACACACACACACACACACACACACACACACATACATAGACACATACATAGACACATACATACACACACACACACACACACACACACACATATACACACACACACACACACACACAAACGCAAACACATATACACACATGCAAACACACACATGCACTAAATATCCGTGTGGTTCATCATGTATGAGTCAGCCCCTTATGTATCATATGTCACTATCTGTTTTAATGTGATGTCCATCTGGAGTGGTGTGTGTGTGTGTGTGTGTGTGTGTGTGCGTGTGCGCGCGTGTGTGTGTGTGTGCACATGTGTGGTGAGGGGTGAAGGTGGACAGTGGCTCAGTGTTAATGAGCGCTGTGAACAGGGGTCTTTGTCCCTCACAGCAGTGGTCCTGTGTGTGGTGCTGTGCTCCTGGCCCATGCCCAGCCAGCTAGCCGCATTAGCATGCAGACGACGTATCGGGTGGGGTTGGTGGGGGGGTAGGGGGGGGGTGGGGGGGGGCGGCAGGGGGGTGAGTGGTAGCAGGGAGGAGGGATGAATACGCTGGAGAGATGCTTAACTGCTGAGGCAGAGATACAGTCTAGTGGACAGACACACACTCAGACACATCAGCATACACACGCACACACACACACACACTCTCAAATACATACACACACACACTCTCAAAAACATACACAGACACACACACACACACACTCTCTCTCACATACATAGACACACACACACACGCACACACACTTTCACATGCATACACACAGACACGCATACACATACTAGAAAACATACAACACAACTGTTCTGTAAGAGTTATTGTACATTGGAAGGTATCTAATAATCTCTCTGTCTCGCTCTCTGTCTTTGTCTCTGTCTCTGTCGCTGTCTCTGTCTCTGTCTCTCTCTCTCCCTCTCTCTGTGTCTCTCTCTCAGGTTGGGAAGAGACACCCCAGACAGATGTACGAGCCACTTTGATGCCGTGGCCCAGATCCGCGGAGAAGCCTTCTTTTTCAAAGGTACACAAGCCCCACAGGGAGGACGATATCCAGAGCTGGAGGGAGAAGGAGATGGAGCGACCAAAATAGATAACATAAGGGTTGAAAAGGAGGGTGGGAGAGGGAAGTAAGGAAAAATGTCCGCCTTTAATAATGACTGCTGGTTTCAAGATGACTATGTTAATATCCATCCCTGTGCCAGTGTGCGGGCATGCGAACCACCAACTCCGGGCACTAATTAAAAAACTATCCTAATTGCACATGGGAAGGGGAACATCTCCACAGCAACTAAATCCGTGATCCTCGCCGTTGGTTCATTCAATCTGTCCTGAAGCGCTGATAAAGTGAGCGCACGGGCGGAACTTCAAGGATGACTTGTCATGCCGCTGTCAGCGGCTGGATCTTGGCTCTGCCTCTCACGTTGGAGTGTAATTGGATCTGTCGGACCACCGTGGCTAGATAGACTTTACGGAATCCTGCCCGGCAGAATTAATTAGTCTTAAGTCGGCGATAAACGTTCAGTGGGAACGAGAGCCAGGAGAATCCCAGTTCCTGTTGGCCATGAATCTCTTTACGAAAATGCACCGTGTGAGCACGACAAAACCTTGCATCATGCGACTAACTGAAGAATCATTGGGATTTGATCATGTGTCATGTCATGTTATTGCTTTAGAAATATTTATACAACGGACGCTTTGTGTTCCATAGCAGCAAGTGTCACGTCACGATCGCTCCGGCTAGGATGGGCAGCCAATAGAAAACTACAACTGTGGAAAAGGTGTTTTTAACAGGAAGTAGCAGACTTAATTACAGAGAATTTACCCTGTCTAACGTTAATTATTTTAGTGCAAAAATGACACAGAATGTTGACCCGAACTGAACTGTGTTTAGCTGCAAAGGTGATTTGGGGGTTTACTCAAACTTAATAGAAGCAAATGGTTGGTTACCAGTACTAAATGAAGGTCACAATGGTAATCGGTCGTCATCTGTGTATACCAGGGAAGTTCTTCTGGAGGCTGACCCGGGAAAGGCACCTGGTGTCCCTGCATCCCGCCCAGATCCAGCGCTTCTGGAGGGGTCTGCCTGCCAACCTGGACGGCCTGGACGCCGTCTACGAGAGACCCGGGGACCACAAGATCGTCTTCTTAAAAGGTACGCACACTCACACACACAACCGCATGAGATTGTGCTCAAGTAGAAGTACTGTTACTTAGATGAGACTGTACTCAAATTGAATTAGTGTTACTGAGATGATACTGTAATCAAGTTGAAGCACAGTTACCTCGATTAAATTGTAGGCTACTCAAGTAGATTTATTTTTATTTTAAACACTACTTTGAGGACAAAGTTTTAACAATGCATTATTACAAAATCTCTTGCATTATTTAACTCAAAACCTACAGAAGTAAATGTTAAAGCCAAAATTAAAGTAAGAGGTCAGTCATTTTAAACACTTTGAGGACAAAAATGACTGTCACTTTTAGTAAGTAAATGTCAAAGCCAAAATGGTTGTGGGCTCAAACCAAAAGCCTGCAGTCTATCTGCCGGCATCCTTGAGCAAGGTGGCTGACCCCATCTGTTTATTGTAGACATGCATCGAAATGAAGAGTCACTGTGAGCTGCTTTGCTAAAAGTGTCCTCAAGTCAGGGGTCCTCAACCACTGGGCCGCAGACCGGTACCGGCTGTGGAGATTTTGAAATGAAGCCTACAAAAATAAATAAAAATAAAACAAATAAGAAAAAATAAATCTTTTTTTTTTTGTATATGCTTATCGCATACTGTTAACATACGATGAACAAGCTCATCTTTAAGCTTTTATTGGCTTGATGTTTACACAGTATATCACAGCCGTGTTGATAGACTGTTAGACTTTTACTGTCTATTAATAAAACCGTGTTTATATTCTAAATAATGGCCCTACAGTATCTGTATTCATTAGATTAGATGAGGCAGGCATTTAATGGTTTGTGTCCTGGTCGCTGCATTAGCGACCCCTATTGGTTGATCAGGGTGTCTGCACCCTCCGCCAGTATATGCATACTGAGCTTCAGTAATAAAAAAGGTTGAGGAACCCTGCTCTAAATAGCTAATTATATTATAACAAGGGCATTTGTTTTTATTTTGTGTCATTGAGCAGATACATATATGGAGAAGAAAACTGTGGATATACTCTGTAAGGGAGAGCAAAACCCACAATTAACTGAGACTTGGCACATCTTGCCAATGACACGATAAATGAATAGCCCTAAGCCCTTAATTACAAGAAAATTCACTGCCAATTAGATCCCATTGCTCTATTTCTGTTGATGTTTTTCAGTATTTCTAAATATTGTGGCAGTGGAGTCTAGCATATGTTCACCATGATAATTTCATAGGCCGAGATATATGAGTTAATGCAAAAAAAAAAAAAACTTACTTTCTTGGATCATGATATCGTATGAATTGTTTCTGGATAAAAACCTTTATTTGTTTATACAACCCACTAGTGGAGACGTTTGACTGACAGGTCCCAGTCCCGCCCAATCCCCTACAGGTCTGAAGTACTGAGTCTTTAATCTCATTGGTGGAGACATTCATCTGACACTTCCCCTGTCCCGCCCATTCCCCTCCCCTCCAGGTCTGAAGTACTGAGTCTTTAATCTCATTGGTGGAGACATTCATCTGACACTTCTCCTGTCCCACCCATTCCCCTCCCCTCCAGGTCTGAAGTACTGGGTCTTTAAAGACAACAACGTGGAGGAAGGATACCCTCGACCAATCAGCGACTTCGGCCTGCCCATGGACAGCGTGGACGCGGCCTTCGTCTGGCCACACAACGACAAGACATATTTCTTCCAGGGCGTCCACTACTGGCGCTATGACGACCACCTGAGACGCATGGACCCGGGGTACCCCAAAGACGCCTCGCTCTGGAAGGGGCTGCCCCCCAACCTGGACGACGCCATGAGGTGGTCTGATGGTGAGGGGGCTTCTGTGCATGGTCCACACACAGAGAGAGAGAGAGAGAGAGAGAGAGAGAGAGAGAGAGAGAGAGAGAGAGAGAGAGAGAGAGAGAGAGAGAGAGAGAGAGAGAGAGAGAGAGAGAGAGAGAGAGAGAGAGAGAGAGAGAGAGAGAGAGAGAGAGAGAGATTTAAAAAGTGAATAGATAAAATGTCTACTTCCTCTCTGCTCTCTCTCCTCCCTTTGTTTCTCTGCCATTGAGAAGTGTGGCAATCCATGCACTTGTGTTTGAAAGGCAAGATGGATTTTCTGAACTAGAAAAACACAGAAAAGATGCCCTGATTGGTCAGAAATTAACCGGGAGTCTCATAAAGAGGGAGGCGCAGTCAACTCTAAAGGGATATTCTCCCAGCACATTTCACTCACTACTATCTGACTGTGTGCTAGGCAATTTCTTATTTATTAACTCAAAGGATGTCTCTTTTAATTGTAACTACAGGACCTGTTAAACAGGAAATCTCATTGAGAACAAGATTAATTTCTACTGAGAGATCTGTATTCCAATAAACATATATAAAGAAATTTGGCACGAGAAACACCAATGTAAATACACACATGCTGTTTGTATACATTGCAAGAATGTGTATGAGCTAGTGGATCAGGTGCCATGTCCCCCCCCCCCCCACACACACACACACACACGTGATGTGTGTGTGTGAAAAGCGTGATATAAATGCAATGAATTATTAAGTATGAAGAAGTGTAAACATTCTTATTTAAAGTATTGCCCGTACGTCCCAACCTAATTTGATATTCATTCGTAGCTCAAGGGAGACGACTCATAACAACAACAAAATCATATTGGTGCTGGTCCACATTTGGATTTCATGACCTGCTTTTAAATTATGGCACATTACTCTAGAGGGGTTAGGGTGGTCTCAGCTTACAGGGTGCGGGTTTGAAGCCCAGTATACCTTTCTTTGCATCATTAATCACACTCAGTTAAAATAATCTATAAAAAATCGACTAATATCACGAAGTAGTAAATGGACTAGTCATATTAATTATAACATCCGTAACAATGATAAGATAAATACAGTTGATTGATATTATTAAATCAGTTATTTAAATGAGACAATGATGTACTCGTGTCGTTGTGCAGCTTGGAACACAATTCATTTTTTATCTAATTTCGTCCACCGTCATCTGAACATATTATTATCCTGTGTCTCGGGTAACTGAGATGTGTTTTCATGTCGGCCCCAAAACGAGCTAATGATGCAAGCCGCGCTTGTCACTAAAGGAACACCCTGCCTAGCCCGAAGTCATCCAGAATTTCTATTCCGTTTCACTTCATAATCAGTCCGAGTTTCCATCTGATGCCTGTCCACCAAAAACAATCACATAGCAGAAAACATGTCATTCCCTTCAGTTTTCTAAAGAGCTTCAATAGACCTAAGATAGATAGAGTCTCTGTGTTTTCTGTTGATTGCTACGGTAACACAGAATCCATCAGCATATCTCTTTCAAGTTGCCTACAAGATGCTGATTGACTTGGTGACAATTCAAGCCAAGTGTCAACCGACACCAGACTCTTCTGGCCAGGATTCAGGGGTAGGTAAAAGCCAATCCCAGGCCAGACCCTTTTTGGAGCTCTTTACTTCTCTACTACTCTCTGTTATTTTGGGTCTAAAACCAAGTGTGTGTGTGTGTGTGTGTGTGTGTGTGTGTGTGTGTGTGTGTGTGTGTGTGCGTGTGCGTGTGCATGTGCGCGTGAGAATATGGAGCGGGAGGAGAGGGGCTCAAGAAACACTTTTCTTTGAAGTAAAGTGGGGGAACCACAGGGATACGTCTATGCATGCACACACACAAGGCAGGGCCACATCAATGGCTGGTGTGTGTGTGTAAACAGAAGGACAATGAAAGATTTAGAAATATGGAAGCTTAAGGAGTGCAGAGAACAAAACATGATCTTATCTGGTCAAAGAGATGATTCAGAATGGCATGTACAGAACCAAATAATGCATTTTAATATTCAATGTGCGTCGATAGTCGCTACCTCTGCATTCGTGAAGGCTGAATTTGAGAGTGCGTGTGTGTCAGAGTGTTGTGCGAGAGCAATCGCGATTTAAAAGCGGGCAGGAGCATCTAAATATGTATCTCATGACCGCTGATACCCTGACCCCTGGTGGCTCTCTGTGCTCTCGTCTCCTGTCCAGGCTCCTCCTACTTCTTTAAAGGGAAGGAGTACTGGCGTGTACTGGCCAGCGACATGGAGGTGGAGGTGGGGTTCCCGCGGCTCATCGCCAAGGACTGGCTGCTCTGCACCGAGATGCAGTCGGACTCCCCCAACGCCGACGGCAAGAGCGCCGTGGACAGCGGCGGCGTTCAGCAGCTCCCCGACCACGCGGAGAACGGCTACGAGGTGTGCTCGTGCACCTCTGACATGGCCTCCCCGCCGGGGGTCCGCTCCTCCCCTCCTCTCCTCCAATGGCTCCTCCCACCTCTTTGGACGCTCCTATTGGCCCTCGGTGCCGCGCCCCTATGATGACGAAAGTCGGAGGAGCTGAAGGGAGTTGAACTGAAACCAGGACGTCTCACGGTTGAGTCGGCGGGACGAAACGACAGGACGAGAGCCTGATTGGGTGGAGAACCAGGGGACCGGTAACTTTTGAACCAACTGGACCGCTTTTGTTTTTAGTTGTTTCGGTTTTTTATCGGCCATTTCGTCATTCGCCTGTCATTTATTGTCTCCTAAAAGTAAAACAGGGAAAAACTCTTATTTCCGAGGGAGCACTTGTCTCTTTTCATCATATCTTTTTGCAGTTAATCACAAATGTGATGAGGCGTCTTACTTGTTCCAGAGCTTGTTGGCAATGATGCTGTGTTCCAAGGGCGTGAACAGTAGTAATGATCTTAATGATCAAGTTAAAGGGGTAGTTCAGGATTTTGGACATCGGGTCTCATTTCTAAGTGAGCCAGTGTGTTATTTATCATTGGAGACCGTTTTCAACACTTTTCATTCAGTCCTTCTAGTTGCAGAAATCGCTGGTGTTAGGCTAGCGCAACTCGAGGGGAACTGCTAGCCTGCCAATAAAAACAGTTTTACCCACTCCAAAGTACACCCGATGCAAACCAATTATAATGCCAGTCTATCGATGTAAATGTCTGTGTTGATAGAATAATATTAGAAATAAAACTATCCTTGTATCGCAGTGATCACATTACATTTTGGGGGACTACTTTCTCAGCAGTGGCGGAATTTCACTTTGCTCCAGTGTAGCAACCAATTCACTACAGCGGAAGGTAAACAGAGAAGCGCACTCCAGGTAATATCAGTCCGCTGCTGCCGTAGCTTGCTTCCAACTACAGGGATTATAAAGTAAATGCAATGTGATGCAAGGGTAAGTTTATTTCTAACACTATTCTATCAACACAGACATTTACATTGATAGTCGGGCATTATAATTGGTTTCCCTCGGGAGTGGGTAAAACTGTTTTTATTGGCAGGCTAGCAGTTCTCCTCGACTTGCGCTAGCCTAGCACCAGCGATTTCTGCAACTAGAAGGACTGAATGAAAAGTGTTGAAAACGGTCTCCAATGATAAATAACACACTGCCTCACTTGGAAATGAGACCCAATGTCCAAAATCCTGAACTACCCCTTTAACGTCAACATCTTAGCCATTTTTTTAAGACACTTTTATCCAAAGCAACTTGCATTGAGTACAGTGTATTAGGGAGCAGGGTAGGGGCTGGATGACTTGCTAAAGGAGGCTAACAGTAAGGCTACGAGATTCAGGGATAGACCCAAGCCAAGATAGATTTTGGGAGATGCTAGCTAGTTGGTAAATAGAAGGTATAGTAATGGCATTGTAGGCAATGCTTACTGATTAGTATTGTTCTGGTGGTAACAAAATGCACAGGTTCATATAACTAGCTAGTTAGCACGTAGCAAAGACAGATGTAAGGCATGCTGGGATGGTAAAAAACACAAACACTGTCTTCAGATATGCACCGATGTAGATAGATTAAAGGCAAGGCAAACTGCTCCATGCTGTTTATTTATGGCTATTTCCGGTATTTCCAACAAGTGCTTTAATATAATGCTTCTACAATGTAATGCCAGAACTAGCCAGGTGGTCATTTTACTCTTATAGCCAGTTTGCATACCTGGACTCCCCATGACACGGGCTAGAAGTACAGACACGGGGCTAAAATGATGGACAGTATACTCTCCCCTTTGAGTTAGAACTGCGCTTCAAAGAGGTCTTTTGGGCTCATGGTTTTCGGCAGCATTGGATAGGTTTTGGTTCTGTTGTATTTCTTTGGTGTAATAAATACAGATGGATTGTGATGATTTTGTTTATAAAAAATCGAGTTGCCGATTATTTCATGATGTTCAGACCAACATGCGCATTAACCACCACTGGACCCTCCTCTTCGTCACTTCAAGATCCCCTCCTCCTCCCCCATGGCTAAAGGACGAAGAGGGCTGTCTGATGTCTTATAAACCTCCGAACTCTTGAGCTGGGTTGATTTGATGGCTTTGTTCCTAGGCCTACTGTTAAAATATATTTACATACAATTTAAATATAGACATTGATATATTTGAAACAAGAAGTCAAGTGTCTGTTGGAAACAACAACTGAGATATATAGATTTTGAGATGTTTTCTAATGTCAAATATTTTTGTAAAAAAAATAAAATAAAGAGAAACACTAACTTAAATTCACAAAGTTATACGAGAATTTCTTTTAGAAAGTGCGACAGAAGATGATCAATGCATCGACAAACTGGGAGGCAGACAGAAAGACAAATATGAAAAAATAAATGCATCAGAAATCTTGGAGAAATTACATTATGTTTGTCTGTTGCTGTTTTACTTTTCTATTTTTCATCCTGGCTGCCTTCACATACCAAGGTATGCAAACTGAATACTGAATCATTAAGACACATTTCAATAGTTATTTTATTATTTTGTAGACCTATAAGATAACTTGTTTAACTCCTTGTTTGTCTCCATTGTCACAGCTCATAGGTATAGGGTCAGTTCAGTCTCATTAATAATGAATGCACAGAGAAGGATTCACAAATGTATTTTGTAATTTATATATAAATGACTCTCTTCTCACAAATACATTTCAATGCACACACAAATGGATATCGGTATGTATAAATGTAAAATAAATCCATAAACAAAAATAAGTTTCACAAACACATTTCTGATCCACACACAAATGTGTCTTGTTTTAAATAAATGTAATATAAATCCATAAATAAAAAATATATTTGCAATTTTCATCAAAAATGTATTTGGATGTTGTTACATTTATATACAAACTGTTAAACTTGAATTTACAAGATGCTTTTCATTTGTGAACTTGTTTGCATTTGTGTGTCAACTGGTCTGTATTTATATGTGGATTTTTGAGACTCCTGACGTGGCTGGATTCACGAATGCATTTTTTTCAACAAGGAACTCTCTGTAGCCAATCAGATGCCTCCCTCGTTTTCAGCCAATCCATCCGGCTAAACTGATGGGGATATTCTCTGATATGATGAATAAAGACTGCGTTGAGTCTCCGACTCTCTGGTACTTCCACAACAAGTGAAGACTCGTAGTGGGGGTTATCTCGGCCATGGGGGAGACGGAATTGGGGGAAAGGAACTTTGGCTTTGACTCTGAACAGTGACAGGAGGAGAAAGGGATTGTTGTCGTATGCAGACTCCCGGAGGATCTCCTCCCGCCGATTGATACATTAACGTTACGAGTTCAGTCAGAAGTCAACAGCTGAAATATGGATGATGAATCGTCGATCATCGAGGTGGAAAAACACTGTGTCCTGTCCTGTGACGTCTCAGCCGTAACGTGTCTGGACCACTTCCAGTGAGGATTGCAGTACAGAACACAGCCACTTCGCTGCCGTGACACTTCCGTGACGGTTCTGGTGGAAATTGGCCTTGAGGGACTGCAGTCATGTGATTGGCTGAAAACGAGGGAGGCATCTGATTGGCTACAGAGAGTTCCTTGTTGAAAAAAATGCATTCGTGAATCCAGCCACGTCAGGAGAGTCTCAAAAATCCACATATATTTATGGATTTATATTACATTTATTTAAAACAAGACACATTTGTGTGTGGATCAGAAATGTGTTTGTGAAACTTATTTTTGTTTATGGATTTATTTTACATTTATACATACCGATATCCATTTGTGTATGCATTGAAATGTATTTGTGAGAAGAGAGTCATTTATATATAAATCACAAAATACATTTGTGAATCCTTCTCTGTGCATTCATTATTAATGAGACTGAACTGACCCCATACATAGGCTCTTAGGATTGAAGAGAAAACAGCCAAAAAGAAGAGGATGATAACGCTCTTTCTTCTAGGCAGGACACCATTTCCTGATGTATTTATCCACCACATATTTCACATGTACTCTGTACATGTGAAACTGTACAAATAATTATTTCTTATTCAACTGCGCTCCTAGTGATTCCTACAACCTTGGACCGTTAACAAATCTTAATCAGTGCCAACTACTATAATTATAATAGAAGTAGTAAATGTACTGCAAACAAACACAAAATGCTCCATAATGTAGGTAACGTTGACCACAGTGCTGAAAACCTATATATTTAACTATATATACATTTATTTTATTTTTTTCCAAAGTGACTTACATTCAACGATGACTATAACCAAAAAAAGTGCAAGAATCATTTGAATACACAAAAATGCATAACATAAGCAAAGCAACTCCTTTTACGTGCTACAATGTAGAAACGCATGCATATATACATGTGTTGTATGCATGTTATGATGGGTTGAGTTACAGACTGGCCTGCAATGCTCAGCAGAGCACCAGGAGTGGTACATTATGTAAAGAGCTACCGGATGGGACTAGTCTAGTCTAGTGCTACTCTGGTGAAAGAGGTCACTATCATGGCTCAGTCATGCCTTAGTCTGAGTAGGCTTTTCATGGGGAGGCGATGTCCTATGTTGCCATTCCGAAATAATTTCCGGCTGCAGAGGAAGTCATGTTCACTAGAATTAATGAAGTCTGTTGCATACTTTATTGAATAGGTGAATAATATGGTAGAACTGTCCTTGGTCACATTTTTATTTCATGCTGCAATTTATGCAAAGAGGCACCTTGCCAATGCCGAATCATGTCTGAACAGTCGCTTGCTAAGTGAAATTAGTATTCCTTTGACCCCTGTTAAAAATGTTGTGAATCACAAGCCTGAACTCAGAAAAAGTCAGTATATTCAAGCAAGCACGGCTAATCATTCCTAGGGTACAAAAGCAAGCCATTCTCTCTCTGCCGCTTACTCTGTCTCAGTTTTGACTGTGCAGCTAGCCGTGCATTATATTGAGTTATGGGAATGAGGGTGGTCTAAAACGGTGGTCGGGTTTGAAACACATTTCAACCCACATTGTAGCCTACTTACTCACCGACCGTGGTGTTTACTCTGTGGGACAGTGGGCTCCAATGGCTAGACCCTCTCTGTGTTGTTTATTCCTCTGGAGGGAGAGAGGTGCACAAGCCACTTATGTTGGTTCTGCACCATTATGTTGTTTGAGCAGGAGAGGCGTACGTTCTGCACTTAGAGCACAGTGGGCGTTTAGAAGCCCTCAGAGAGCTAATGTCAATCACTCTATGAGGCTTTTCACCACAGAAAAACACATAAATAACACCTAGACTACGACAATGCAGAAACTAAAAGGGATGGATGAATACTTAATCCAGGGTGACTTCCTCTTTCATTCTGCAAACTATGAGTGTTGGCAACAGAAGGTCAGCTGACCTTGAGATAGGTTACACAGTGAAAGGATACTTCTGTGGACCAAGACTTTCCATAAAGCTTTATACCATCATTCTGAATGACTGCATTCAGCGCCATCCATTATATCAAAATCTTGTGCTTCCCTTTACTATGCTAACAACCTTTTGTACATGCCTGTATTCAGGAATTTCATGAGTGGCAGACATTCCATTAATTGACTGACTTTATGGTGGAAAATAATGGAGGCTTCTCAGCCAAATGTTTGGAAAACCAAGTCAACAGGGGGGCTCTGTTCCGGGCCCTGTCCCTTTTGTCGTTCATAAACACCTCCGATACGGGGGGTTCCGTGGATCAAAGCAGGCATTTTTCTGACCTGTGACATTGATACAGTTATCTCTCTGTAGTCAATGACATCAGTATAGTTCTCAGTTCACTTAGATATTAAGGGTAAGTATATACTGTAAGTATATAAGGTAAATAATGTTTCTGTAAAGCCAAACGTTAAACACCGTATTCATATTATCTGGCCTCCTTCAGTCAACAAATGCTTCCATAAGATGAACCCCGGTTACCTCTTTGTTGTATAAGTGGCCCCTGGGAGGGATGTCTGGCTCACGTCACCAGGGGAGGGGAAGACGAGGAGGGCTTTGTGAAGAAGAGGCCCTCCTGTGGTTTCCCCTCCTTGTGTTTTCATGATGCTTATTCTGGCAATGTCAGCTGGTTGACTCCACTCAGTTAACTAGTCCATACACCTATTAAAGTCAGACACTACCAGCTTTATTATTATGACTGTATATGCCACAGACAAATAAAGTGGTATTGTTAACTATTACAATGGATTTTTTACTGTTTCAATTTATATCGGTTTTACAGGGCTCATCTCTTAAAGGGACACTTCACCCATTTGCATTAAGCTTTGCATCGTTAGAAACCCAGTCATATTTTTGAATGGTCCTGCATCATTCCCTCATTTTCCCTTGAGATGGCCGTATCTGCCTCTAACACTTCCTGCTTTAAATGACGCAAAATTAAGATTTTTGCGTCATTTAAAGCAGGAAGTGTAAGAGGGGGAGGGGGCTCTAAAAAACTACAAGCACTAGTTCCAGTGGGTGGGACTTAGAGGTGTATGGCAAAACAGTATAGAGAGTACACCGGTGTGAATTTGCACTACGGTATGGACTTTACCGTGTGACCGGGGTGACCGGTAGATCACACGAGCGCTAAAGAAGCAATGATGTAGAACCAGAGACGCAGTCGTTTATTCATAATACCATCTGGAGGCACACAGAGCTTTTGGCCGTGTTCTATAAGATATTCTAGAACACTCCGGGAGCTCCGGCGGGAGACCTGGAGCTCTATATCAAAATAATATAATATATAGATCTATAATATAATATATAATATCATGGCCAAAAGCTGTGTGCGTCTGGATGATATTATGAATAAACGACTGCGTCGGGTTCTCCGTCGTCTCTGGTCCTTCCACATCAATTTGAAGTTGTGGTTGAATCTGGACTTAGAGAGTCAAAGCCAAAGTTGCTTTCCCCAATTCCTTCTCCACCATGGCCGAGAATCAATACACGGTTCTTATTTTGCAAACCCGGCCGTACCCGCAAATTACATTCCGCACCCAACCAGACCCGCTATAAATTGATATAGACGCCCGACCTGCAACTGAAGGAAAATTAGAAACATTAGATGGAATGCCGGGGAATTACACTATGGTGTTTGGTGTGGTGCTTTAGATTGCTGTGCAAAAAAAGCACATCATTCACTGTGGATGGTTTTAGTTGACTCCTCCGCTCCTGAATAACATATCCAGCACCGACAAGTCTCGCTCGCCATCGCAAGACCCGCGACCGACCCGCAGTGTTCAGGCGTTCGACCCGATCCCGTGTCCGACACAGCCTACATTATTTTTCACCCGTTTCATCCAAATTGTGCAGGACAGACAGGACTGAGATAACCCCCACTACGAGTCTTTACTTGTTGTGGAAGTACCAGAGATGTCCGAGAACCCGATGTAGACTTTAATTCATAATATCGAAGGTGTAATTCATATCCGAAGGTGCACACAGCTTTTGGCCGTAATATTATATATTGTACTATATAGATACCTATATATTATTATATTATTTAGATATAGAGCTCCGGGAGACCCCAAATGGCAACAATCACCTTCTCCTCCTGCTGCATTCACTCTGGACTGCAGGGAGTAAACGCTGATTGGCTGTTATGTTATGTCCCTCAGGGAGTGAACGCTGATTGGCTGTTACGTTACGTCCTTCAGGGAGTGAACGCTGATTGGCATTGTGGGAGTTGTCGTCTTCAATCCACAAGTGCCAAAAAGTCACTGTCTGCCTTTTCTCGGTCAAGAAGGCACCAAATTAGAAATTTATGTTACTATTCGACTAAATATATGACCCACTTTTAATACATATTCATGTCTCCACTGGTGAAATTCTCCTTTAAACACATGTAAGTCATGGTGGTTTAAGATCAGCTTAATAAACAAGGCGATGAATGGATTTTAATCAAAGACCTCACTATAATTAATGTATAATTTGTAACTTCATGTAACTACAACAGTGTTTCCCATTAATTACTTAGACTGTGGCGGCCCGCCATGGTCTAATTTGTCCCGCCAGTCTCAGAATGAACCGAAAAAAATTCTTACACTTCTCATAATAACATAATTAAGATCTGTAACTTGTGTTTCGCGCCGCTGCTTCAGCAAAGCATCTCTCACTCCCAGTTAGCCGGCTCTGCCCCTCCCCTCCTCACTGTACGCGGCGCGCGCACACTCATACACACACGCGCGTGCACTGGAATAGCGTTACCTGACAGCATCCGAGACATCAGGACACCACATCGTTTGAGGTAAGTAACGTTAACAAACTTTACAGTATCCACTAGTACAAACACAATTTTATCCTGATCAATGTACGACAGCAAACAGATAACGTTATTGCAAAAGTTTATTATTGATAATTAACATTGACGTTCGTTAGTCTCGATTATGTCAACTGATATATCCAGCTGCTTGCCGTGAAAAAGTATGTAAAGTTGTATCTAGCTAGCTAACGTTAGCTAATTATCTAACGTTTATGTTATTACCAGAGACGGTTCAGAAAGTATAAATGTATCTAACGTTAGAGAATCTTTGTTATTACCAGCGGCTCTGACAACGTAAGTTAACTTAACGTTTACAAGGCGTCGCGGACGAGAGCCCCGCGACTCGCGAGCCTTGTAACTATCGTTAATTATTTTCAGCATCTGAGGAGCAAGTTGCCTCACCATGTAACATCAGGCTTTTTTTGTTAATAAAGTTGAAGGGTCAACTGAGAGAGACTTCTCCACAGTGAACAGGGTAAGGACAGAGGGCATGGCAATATGTTGCTGAGATGTGTGCCAAACATTTAACCCATTGCACTTACATGATGAACTGCATACTCTTCTTAATTAAAAGAGCAGTGTGCTCAAAATATTTTCATTCATTTGGCTAATTGTAGTTATCTTCATTTTCAGGTCAAATCAGACCTTCGTAACAGGCTGCAAGGAGAGCACCTGGCTGCCTGCCTGAGGGTCTCGATCAATGGGCAGAGTCCAGAGGCATTTAATTACCAAAGGGCATTAGAGCTGTTTTTCTCAAAGGCCAGGAAAATCAAATGTCCGAATTCGGGGTGCAAAGTTTGTAAATAGGGATGATGGGATTAATTATTTATTCTTTTATTTTCAAAAAAATAAACTAGTTCAACACAGTTAACCACGTTTGCTTAATTTCTTTGATGGCTCAGATGTTTGCTCTAGTTGATTTTGTGTTTTCACCATTCGTATCTATACAACCAATGTGTTTATGATTAAATTGTTTACAAGAGCATACAGGTCTTCATAAATCTAGCCTCTTAATTTTGCTTTCAAAGTCCACCAGATCGATGCATTTAACTTTAAAATGTAAAAAAAAATCTTACGGGGGAGCATGCCTCCCGACCCCCCTAGAGGGTCCAAGATCCAACCATAGTCTCTCAAAATCCTGTGGGAAACACTGCTACAATGTTTAATATGTAACCCTTTTGTACATAATTCTTGCAGAATTACTGTATTACTGTGTATACTTCCCGGGGGCGGAAAGATAAATGTTAATGAGGAATGGGTAGGGCTCGTAGTTTAGAACATTGTGATTGGCCAACAGGGTTACACATTTTGTGGTTATCTCCCAGAGCTCAGGTGGCACTTGGGAGTTCTTTGCAAACTCATGTTCTATTGTAACTCTATGCAGTTACAATAAAGCCTTGCTCATTCAACCCTAGTCCTTCTCGACCACTTGTATTTTGTTAAGAGTTAGGTTGTCGGTTTTATCCACAACAACTTCTGGACCGAAAGATCGAAATGTGCACTTTTCTAGGCCCCCTTTCAACAGTGGTTTCCATCTCACCCCCAATGGCCGTTAAGGTCGGGAGTGAGATTTTCACCATTGTCTTCCACGTTCTATTTCAAAGCATGTGTAACTATATGGGGTTGGTATATCAGGTGAAGCCTCCTTGTGCTCAGCAGTGTGGGGGGTCTTATTGTTAAGCACATTGTTTTGTAAACATGTTTTTTTGCATTGCTTAATTTAAGTTAACTCTGTCGCTGATGTTTGACCCTCTCTATGCACGGATGTTTAACATGTTTTTGTACCTTTTGATAATGAAAAATAATATATTTCTTCATAAAAGATTATTCAACCGACCGCGGTGTTAGGCGGTGAGGAATAGGGATAGCTTAAGTGTGCTTATGGTTAGGGTCAGTACTGACATCACACAGAGGGGGCGGTGTTGAGGTGCTCATTAGCGTTCAATTGCAACAGCTGAGGATGCAGGTTGATCTGAGAGTCTCTGGAGGTGGCTCTCTGCAGGACTCGGGTATAGGACCTAACCCGAAGTATCCTTCGGTTTGGGATGTTTTGCTGTCAAAACACTACAATGAGGGAACTTTTGGTTGTTAATACACGGGGAAACTGAACGACGGGAATCAAAGCGCGTGCGGGTCACGTGGAGACGAGGTGCCGGTGCGGCGACAGAGACAGTGACAGCTGTTCGCCTACGGTGGCTGTGGACCTGCAGTGAGTACCTCTCTCACCTAACCTCCTATAGGTACGATTGCGCTCACCCAGGGAAAGTGGGGACAGACATAAATGTTACGGGCTGTCTACCCGTAATAACGAGTGCAATAGGTCTGGCGCGTAACATGTTCTGCTACATGAAGTAAGGTTTCATGCTGACAATGTGAATTAGATTTAGGCCACTGTTAGATTTTTCAGTGATGGAAGAATTTGCATAAATGTACAGCACAAAATTCGTACTATAACTTTTTATCGGATATTGGATCAACGTTCGCCAAATGAAAAATCGACATCAGGCAGGTTCTGTAGGCTACTTTAACCATCAATTACATAAAACATACAATGTTACCCCATTACATATTTGGGATAATTTCAATGCATAATGTTAGTTATCAAGAAACAGGTAGTTGTCCTTTGTATCTTCAGAGGCTGTTTTATGGAAACAAATCATTACCTACAGATTATCTTTTCAGAATTATTTGAGATCTATTCATCCTGACGCTGATGGGAAAGAGAAGCAGTGTTGAAAGATGGCCCATTTTTCTTCCAATTTTTTTATATTGAGGTGAAAGATTAATGGATTTAGTGTGTATCTTTTTGTGTTGTTGGATCCATGGCCTGTTTACAGCATTGCAGTTCCATCAATGGCCACCCGGGTGCGCCAGACGTCCACTTGGTTAAAAGAATAGTTCTATACTGGCGCTCTCAGTTTGGCTATGAATGAGCTCGCGTAAATCCAAAACATATTATCTTGAATGAACAATTCCAACCACTGAAGAATGATTTATTCAAAGCAGTTGTTGCGCTACATATTATACAGTTGGATTAGATCAGATTCAAACAGAATTCATTGAAACAATGCCTAAAATGTCCATGGTAACATTGAACATACTTTGACAAAGTAATTACATTGTCAGAGTTGTGGTGAAACATTTCAGTGTACGTTTCATGGTGTAGCAGTGGTCCTAAAAAAAAAAGGCCTCCGGCATTGAGAGAAGAAGCAGTTTATGAAATGGTGCGACACAAATTCACCGTAAAGTCAAGCAGGTAAAGACAGTAAACGGGTTGCATTGATTAGAATTCTTTCTTTCAAGGGCCAGGCTCACCTCTTATGCATAGGGAACCTTCAGAGGAGGAAAACACAAGCAGAAGGTAATGTTAGTGTAACAGCTTGATCACGTGTCAGATGTTCATGTACTGGCTCGGTCTACAATGTCTGTACTGTCTATGCGAGGCGCTTGTAGGATTATGAAAAATTAGCAGCAGCTGATCCTTGTTTAAGTCATGAGTGACTCTGTGCAAAATGGGGATTAGGTCACAGACCTTAATGACCTGTCCTAAGTTTTTCTATAATATAATTCATTGACGAATTTCACAAGCAATGAAAGCGGGAGTAAATCATTCCATTTACCAATAGGAACACAGATAATTGTTTAGAAGATCACACATACTTATTCCTGAACTAGCTCATTCTTCTCGTCCTACAGAGATGTGAGACATAACCACCTTATTTTCCTCTTCCATCAGCAGCTCCTTTCCCAGCATGACTTGCTCTGCCTGGTTCAGCTTGGCCCTCTGGATTCAGGATAATAAAAATCAGTATGCGTCATCTCTTCTCCCTCAGTATTTATACATCAGTGTATTAAAAAGAAAGAGGGGGGAGGATCTGTGGGCAAGTAAGGGAATTGAATATATCAATAAATGTGTTGTCCTTGATAAAGAAATATTCCTAATTATTACCTCAGCTTCAATGGCTGCAAGAATTTCATTTTTGCCTGCAAAAACAAACAAGGCTTTTAAAAACAGGATTCAATAAAATGTGCACGCTAATGTTTTTTTCTGAAGTGAAAGTGAGCCTTTGACCACATCCCTGTTCCTCACCTGATGCCGGCGCAGGGTAGGGCCTCTCTCTCCATGGCAAGAGGCTTATGCTTTGGACTCTGGAGCAGTGGACCAGGCGGTTGCTACTGCTGAGGAGGCTGAAGGGGTCCTGGGGGACACTGGAGATGCCCGTGTTGTCGCAGATAATCCTGGCCAGGGAGGCAGTGCGCAGCACATTTCTCTGGCTGGGGCTGAACACGCCCGAATTCTCGTACCACAACCTGTCCACGGCAAAGACCTCAATGTTGTTCATGAGATGGATCGTGCCTGGGTAGTGAAGTGGGCCTCCCATGATTTCCACATACACTACAGACCCCTACCCCGCTCCTGCTCCTCAATCACCTGCCTCATAATTCAACTCAAACTTGCATCATCAATCATCCTCAAGTTTATCTAGATTAAACCGGGTCGCCCTTCTTTCCGTTTTGCACCCCAACGTCAATCCGGTCTGTACATGTCTGCATGCGTACCTGTCTCCCTGGCGGATGTTCTTGAACTGGTTGGCGATGAGGCAGGAGAACAGAGGGCCCACACGGCCTCCCTTGACCAAGGGTTCTGCCACGCCTCCCAGCCACACGTCGATGTTGCTGGGTGTTCCGTACAGCTGCAGGAGCCTGGTCGCCAGGCCCGCGTTGTTCAGAACCCGAGCCAGCTCGGCCTGGTTGCGAGGCTGCGACAGCCCACACAACTTACGCCACGCGTTGTAGCCTAGTGTGTTTAGTAAAAGAGGTGGATTTCCATCAGATCGCAAAGCCTTTGCAGCATCAATTGAATAAAGGTAAACTGAATCAAGCGAGCAAAGAGGCAGCAGACGAGAGGAGGAGAGGCTTTTAGGGGATAGGTACCAGGGATGGCGTGGTCCCGGCTCCTCTGCATGTTGAGTGACCCCAGGTCCAGAGCCAGCTCCATGACAAACTGGAAGAGCCTCTCCCGCAACGCGTCCACCAGCACGGGATTCCGAACGTTCAGTTTGGCAGGACGGCCCGCAAGACCTCGGATCAGGGGGTCGATCCCGCCTGTAACGAACCAACAACAATGTGAAGAAAACGATCTTGCTTGAAATTCATGTTTCTTGCAAACACTGTGTCCTCTCTGCTCACCTTCGAATACGATCCTCCAGGGGGTGAAGAAGGCCTTGAAGAGCGGCACGTTGGGGATGCGGGCGTTCTCCCGGTTGTTGTTGTCCAGGCGAGCTAGGAAGGGCTGGATGGCCAGATGACCGAAGCGGTAGGCGGCGGTGGCGAACACGTTGGAGATGCTGGGGTCCACTTTGGGGTTGTAGCCCGGGTAGCGGCCCAGCTGTCTGGACATGGCCTCGTCACCCACGATGTGGGGCAGGTAGTCCCTGAAAACAAACACCTAAGGAGGAGGAAATAAATGTGGTGAGGAGGAGGAAGTACACGTATTGAGGAGGTACGCGTGGTGAGGTGGAGGAGAAACTCTTGTTGCTGAGGAAGATGAGGGAAAAGAGGTAGAGGAGGAGGGACACATGTTGAGGGGGGGAGGGGAGGAGAAGTACAGTCAGTAGAGGATGTATTGTAGATGTGAGAGTAGAGGAGATGGATAAAGAGGTGCGGGGGTGGGGCTTACCTGAGCGTACGCGCCCATGATTTTACGAGCCTCTTGGTAGAGGGTCTCACCGTCCCACTGCGGGTTTAGCTTCTTGAGTTCGCGCGCCAGACGGTTGTGTTCTCGCATGAACAGGGTGTGGAGGGACGTCAGGGCAATGTTCTCATCGACACGCACGTCACCTGGAAACACGACACAAGCCGTACACAATCGTATTGACACAACACTAGTCGGGAGTCTACAAACTGTTTGCCAGTTATGATAGTGATAGAAACAAAACGGAGAGAGAGAGAGCGAGCGCATATATGTGCCAACCTGCAATGAAACAGGGCACCTCCTCGGCATTGCTGTCGTTTGTGACTCTCCTGCGTGTAGCGCACATTTCGGGCAGCAGGGGGCTGAACGGCAGCAGCTCCCGGCCGTTGTCCCTGAACTTGTCGTTGACGCGCAGGAGGCCCGCATCGCTCGTGAGGTTGCGGAGGTTCAACGCCAGCTTCTCCTCCGAGCCGTACACCTGGCCCAGGTCCAGGAACGCCGTCAGGGTGTTGATCTGCTCCCGCTTATTCGCCACGCCCCCAAAATTGAATGCCGAATTTCCGGTTCCACACACAGGCGCCGATCGGAAGACTGGGATGCAGCTGTCTGGGCCAGTTGGCAAACGGGGGTCCCCGCGGGGGATCTGTGTAGGAGAGTGCCGTGTACAACATATAAGTCGTACTACACAATAAAAGCTCCAACAGGAACCCAGTCGGTGACCATACCTGAATGGGGAAGCAGGGCTCGGAGCGCTCGCAGCTCTCGTCACAGTTGAGGCCATTGCTGAAGGAGCGGATGCTGGGGGAGAAGGGTGTGAAGGTGAGGTCGTGGTCGTTCCACTGGCCGAACAGGGTCGTCATGTGGGTAAATTCAGTGTCGTTGACCACGGCCCTGTCCGTCGTCGCCAGGATGCGGTTGGACACCTCTCTGACCTATGGAGGACGGACACAGCCGTTGTAGATAGACATTTTATAGTGGCCGCACGTGGGTTTTACTGGCACGCGATGCTGCTGCCGCCGCCGCCACATGGGCTGACATACCAGAGGGAGAACGAAGTTGTTGAAGCGACGGGTTCTATCCCAGCCGTTGGGCAAAGCGACGCCGTCGTCGTACTGAGCGGGGAGCAACCGCTTGAAGGGGGTGTTGGAGGCCCCCAGACGAGGGTTCATCCTGTTGACAGCACGTTGAAACCCTTTTACTTTGAAACTTCCCTCTCTCCCTCCATTGAAGTGTGCACATGTTACTTGTGGTTGGGGGATGTCTTAAAATCTGTAATGAGTTGACACACACCGTCCGCCTCCACATCTAGTTTTCACAATCTTTCAATCATTTTTCATCACTTCTGTCCACATATCGTTGGTGGTAATCAACGGCATTTGCATTTATTTGAATTGTAATGTTTCAAAATAACCGTAGAATGGGGAAAAACTCATCCTTTGTCTGCACTACAAGCTGACGGGAATAAAACAGTGGCTCTTACATGTTGTTGCAGACGCTGGTGGCGGTCCTGTACTTGTCCAGGTTCTGAATGGTGCCACAGGGCGGATCGCTGACCCTGGCTGCACATCCAGAGATCCTCGAGAGAACCTCCAGGTCTTCACGAGGGAGCAGATCTGGAGGACAGCAGACATAGGTTCAGAAAACGGTGTGGGTGGGTGGCAGTGTTGGGGTAGTTACTCTACAAAAAAGTATTAGTTACTTATTACTAGTTACTATTGTAAATTGTAAAATATATATATATCGTTACTGTAATCCATTACTTTGTAACTCGTTACCCCCAACACTGGTGGGCGGGTATGTTCGAGTGAGGGTGTGTGTGCATGCACAAAGCCCATGTGTGTCGATATGCATGTGCGTGTACACATTCACATCGTGTATGACCCCACCCGGAGTCACCAACACCTCTCTGCCACTTTACCTGCCCTTATAATAAATCTCCTGCATGCACACAAACAACAGAGCGGCGTGCACCTGACCTGTGGCGTTGAGCGAGCGTTTGTGCACGCGGTGGACGCGGTCGTGCAGCAGGCGCAGCGTCTGGGCCATGTAGTCGGCAGAGCGCACGGCCGAGCGGGCGACTCCACGCGGCTGCTTCATGAGACGCAGGATGTCCGCCGGTGCGACGTCTTGACGACGAACCCTGCTCAGACTCCTGGCGGGGGAGGGGGGGGGGGGGGGGGAGGTATGGTTATGGTACAGTTAAGGTACGATGGGAACCATAGCAGTATTAACATGATTATCATCAGGTTAATTGTGAAAGACAAACGGGTATGTAATGGTCATTTTTTTCTATCCATCACCGTTGTGTTTATAGTTGAATCATTAGACGAATGGAAAAGTGACTTTAATGCATAAAGTGGAAGTATCCTGTTACAGTATCCTTTTCTGTAAGGTGATTGTTAAAAATTCTCGTTAAGACAGAATAAGATTAAACAACAACTCACTCATCTCGCGAGTACTTGTAAGTATCATCCACCAGTTTTTTGGCCTCTTCAAAGCACTCCATAAGATAGGGACGACCCAGACCTTCAGATACAAGAGCATTAATCAAATAACCATAAGATAGAACTTCAAATACAAGAGCATTGATAAAATAAACCATAAGATAGTAGAAGTTAAGGACAATCCAAACCTTCAGCTACAACAGTATAATAAAATGGACAAATGTATTCAAAACGTCACGTTTTTGGAAGGTAATTGTTTAAAAGCTTACTTGATGGGTTTGAATGGGCCTGCATCACGCAGATGCACAGCGTTACAACGCAGACAAGCAGGTTCATCTATAATTGAACATAACACAGAACATCAACCATCAACGTTAAGCATGATGCGCCGGCTAGGTCCCTCGTAGAAAATAAGTCCTCTTACCTCTGCACGGGCAGCTTAAAGTACACTGAGAACAATGTGAAGGTGTTGTGAAGACTGTCCCAGTGTCAGCCTATTTATAGGGAGAGTCTTGGGCCTCACCCCCAGGGGTGCTTTCAATATATCAGTAAATCCTAAAGTTCCTACTTCCTAGTTCCTAAGTTCCCTTTCTAGCTGAACTGGATTAACTTAAATGTATCATTCAGTCAACCAACTTCTTGTGCAACAAAAGCTTTAAGTAGCATCTAACTACTATCATACTAACTAACTAACCTTCTATTTGTAGCACATAAGTTTTTTTTTTCAGATTGAAAAAATAACCTTACACATAGCCTACAACAGAGTACAATAGTTAACCACTCCTAATATTAAGCAATAATGTGGATGTAAAAATGTGCTTAACGGTTGTGCTCTCTGTCCTCTCCTATGACAAACATTGTATTTCTGGTAATAAGGAAAGAAAATCTTTTTTTTCCTTGGTATTCTAAAAAAGGTAAGGTTATGTTAAAAATATTAAGCCTTAAAATCCTTTTAATCCACCACATCATCGTCGAGGGAATTGATTCAAAGTCTTTAAATACATAATATGAGACACAGGAGAAACCATGCAACACTCTTACTGAGGAAAGTGGACCATTTCTGCTTTAAAAGACATTTCATTGTTATTAGTTATGTCAAATAGGTTTGTTTTAATGTTCTTAAAACATGCTTGCTGTTTCTCTCCATCAAGAATCGCAACATTTGAGTTGCAACCGCCACAGGAAAGTTGCAATCGTCTATCCTACCTATAGTTCCCCTTCAATGAGGCAAACTGTGTAGAAATAATGATAATGTAGAAATTTTGTGTAACTCTGTTAGGCAACTCCATGACTAGACAATAGTCAATGCCCCTCAAGCCCATGAGATGCTCAGTGTAGGACAGTCTGGCACCAGAAACAATAAGAACTACTAACTCTACAACTAAACAAATAGCAAAACACAAATATTTGGTGAGGTAGTGACCTAAAATTTTGCCTGAGATGTGAGGCCTGCTTTGCCGCTTTCTGGAGAAAAGCAATCATGTTGAGTTATTGGTTGCAAAACATAAAACCTACACTTTAATACAAACACAATAAGAAATTGAATCTGCAAACAGCATTTTACGGGGGCCAAGCCTAACAAAGACCATTAAGACCCTGATAGACCATTAGGACCATGAAGACCTTTTTTGTTTGCAAAAAGCTCAAATCCCGATTTGGGATCTGGCCCCATATGTCGTCATATGGGGCCAGGTTACCTCCCCTTTCTCTGCTTGGCCCGCCCAGAGAATTTGGCCTGCCGATCAGACAATGAGCTAGGACCGTGCGAGTGGCACCTGTCTGTGTGTCTGAATACACACATTGTAGAATTTCTATTCCGTTTCATTTCATAATCAGTCCGAGTTTCCATCTGATGCGTTTTTCAAAGACCGGGAGGTGTTGGGTCCACCAAAAACAATCACATAGCAGAAAACATGTCATTCTCTGCTCCCTCTGTTACGGCTTCAGTAGACCCAAGATATAGTCTCTGTGTTTTCTGTTGCTCGCTACGGTAACACAGAATCCATCAGCATATCTCTTTCAAGTTGCCAACAAGATGCTGATTGGCTTGGTGACAATTCAAGCCAAGTGTCAACTGACACCAGACTATTTTGGCTGGGATTCAGGGGTAGGTAAAAGCCAATCCCAGGCCAGACCCTTTTTGGAGCTCTCTACTACTCTGTTATTTTGGGTCTAAAACCAAGTGTGTAGAAGCTTTTTACCTTTACCCTGTGTGTGTGTGTGTGTGTGTGTGTGTGTGTGTGTGTGTGTGTGTGTGTGTGTGTGTGTGTGTGTGTGTGTGTGTGTGTGTGTGTGTGTGTGTGTGTGTGTGTGTGTGTGTGTGTGTGTGTGTGTGTGTGTGGCGGGAGGAGCTCAAGAAACACTTTTCTTTGAAGTAAAGTGGGGGAACCACAGGGATACGTCTATGCATGCACACACACAAGGCAGGGCCACATCAATGGCTGGTGTTTGTGTAAACAGAAGGACAATGAAAGATTTAGGCTCCTCGGCTCATCGCCAAGGACTGGCTGCTCTGCACTGAGATGCAGTCGGACTCCCCCAACGCCGACGGCAAGAGCGCCGTGGACAGCGGCGGCGTTCAGCAGCTCCCCGACCACGCGGAGAACGGCTACGAGGTGTGCTCGTGCACCTCCGACGTGGCCTCCCCGCCGGGGGTCCGCTCCTCCCCTCCTCTCCTCCAATGGCTCCTCCCACCTCTATGGACGCTCCTATTGGCCCTCGGTGCCGCGCCCCTTTGGTGACGAAAGTCGGAGGAGCTGAAGGGAGTTGAACTGAAACCAGGACGTCTCACGGTTGAGTCGGCGGGACGGAAGGACAGGACCAGAGCCTGATTGGGTGGAGAACCAGGGGACCGGTAACTTTTGAACCAACTGGACCGCTTTTGTTTTCAGTTGTTTTGGTTTTTTATCCGTCATTTCGTCATTTACCTGTCGTTTATTGTCTCCTAAAAGTAAAACAGGGAAAAACTCTTATTTCCGAGGGAGCACTTGTCTCTTTTCATCATATCTTTTTGCAGTTAATCACAAACGTGATGAGGCATCTTACTTGTTCCAGAGCTTGTTGGCAATGATGCTGTGTTCCAAGGGCGTGAACAGTAGTAATGATCTTCATGTCAAGTTAACGTCAACATCTTAGCCATTTTTTTGACACTTTTATCCAAAGCAACTTGCATTGAGTACAGTGTATAAGGGAGCAGGTTAGGGGCTGGATGACTTGCTAAAGGAGGCTAACAGTAAGGCTACGAGATTCAGGGATAGACCCAAGCCAAGATAGATTTTGGGAGATGCTAGCTAGTTGGTAAATAGAAGGTATAGTAATGGCATTGTAGGCAATGCTTACTGATTAGTATTGTTCTGGTGGTAACAAAATGCACAGGTTCATATAACTAGCTAGTTAGCATGTAGCAAAGACGGATGTAAGGCATGCTGGGATGGTAAAAAACACAAACACTCGTTTGTACGTTTGTACGTTTACATGTACAGCTTAATTCGATTAAAGCCATAGTTTGACTATGCTCCTCAATTGGTCAACTGCAATTGTCCATGTATACATGGCGGTGAGTAAATCGATTCATTGGCTGAAGCGTGTCATACCCTGGTACGTTAGGTGGCACTGTACCCATTTCAACTAGTGGTAATAGAGCCACCGGTTGACCTCTTTACGTCACCAGCAACAACAAACTCAGGCGGCATTCGAGATAGTTTTCAGCAGACAGCTGTCAGTTCACTTCGGGTCCATATCATTCTGTCTCCGTCGTATGCAGACTCCTCCGGCTGCTCTGCCGGCGGAGGAGTCTGCATACGACCGAGATGTCGGAACAATGGAGCGTCGGAGAAATTATATGGACCCGAAGTGAACTGACAGCTGTCTACTGAAACATTGCTTTCTCCTCCATGTTCGTTTCAATCTGGACTTCAGAGAGTCAAAGCCAAAGTTAATTTCCCCCAATTCCTTTTCCCCCATGGTTGAGATAAACACCATTAGGAGTCTTTACTTGTGGAAGTACCCGAGAGTCTGAGAACCCAACGCAGTCTGTAAGCTTCATAATATCAGAGAATACCCCCGTCAGACTGAGTGTTGGCAACAGAAGGTCTGTTGCCCTTGAGATAGGTTACACAGTGAAAGGATACTTCTGTGGACCAAGACTTTCCATAAAGCTTTATACCATCATGTTGAATGACTGCATTCAGCGCCATCCATTATATCAAAACCTTGAGCTTCCCTTTACTATGCTAACAACCTTTTGTACATGCCTGTATTCAGGAATTTCATGAGTGGCAGACATTCCATTAATTGACTGACTTCATGGTGGAAAATAATGGAGGCTTCTCAGCCAAATGTTTGGAAAACCGAGTCAACAGGGGGGCTCTGTTCCGGGCCCTGTCCCTTTTGTCGTTCATAAACACCTCCGATACGGGGGGTTCCGTGAATCAAAGCAGGCATTTTTCTGACCTGTGACATTGATAGTTATCTCTCTGTAGTCAATGACATCAGTATAGTTCACTTAGTTCACTTAGATATTAAGGTAAACTAAGGTGATATTAAGGGTAAGTATATACTGTAAGTATATAAGGTAAATAATGTTACAGTAAAGCCAAACGTTAATCACTGTATTCATATTATCTGGCCTCCTTCAGTCAACAAATGCTTCCATAAGATGAACCCTGGTTACCTCTTTGTTGTATAAGTGGCCCCTGGGAGGGATGTCTGGCTCACGTCACCAGGGGAGGGGAAGACGAGGAGGGCTTTGTGAAGAAGAGGCCCTCCTGTGGTTTCCCTCCTTGTGTTTTCATGATGCTTATTCTGGCAATGTCAGCTGGTTGACTCCACTCAGTTAACTAGTCTATACACCTATTAAAGTCAGACACTACCAGCTTTATAAGTGGTATTGTTAACTATTACAATGCATTTTTTACTGTTTCAATTAATATCGGTTTTACAGGGCTCATCTCTTAAAGGGACACTTCACCCATTTGCATTAAGCTTTGCATTGTTAGAAACCCATATTTTTCATATTTTTGAATGGTCCTGCATCATTCCCTCATTTTCCCCTGAGATGGCAGAGCTCCGTATCTGCCTCTAACACTTCCTGCTTTAAATGACGCAAAATGACGATTTTTGCGTCATTTAAAGCAGGAAGTGTAAGGGGAGGGGGGGGGCTCTAAAAAACTACAAGCACTAGTTCCAGTGGGTGGGACTTAGGGGTGTATGGCAAAACAGTATAGAGAGTACACCGGTGTGAATTTGCACTACGGTATGGATTTTACCGTGTGACGGAGGTGACCGGTAGATCACCCACACGAGCGCTAAAGAAGCAATGATGTAGAACCAGACGTTTATTCATAATACCATCTGGAGGCACACACAGCTTTTGGCCGTGTTCTATAAGATATTCTAGAACAGTGGTTCTCAAACTTTTTACCATGAGTACCACCTTAGAAATGATTTGGCTCTCCAAGTACCACCGGAATTAAAATAAAGTTTACAAAGAAGGCATTAATATTAATAATATGATTTATTATTCACATAACTTTACTTGACTGAACAACCAACTGTAGACTATGTAAACTCATGTATTGTATTTAAACACTTGCAACGAGACAATACTAACAACAGGTCAGAATATAATGTTTAGGTTTGAAGGAGAATGTAGCCTACTCAGGCACAAATTGAAAATTAAGAATAGTAGGCCCTACTGTGACCTTCTCAAAGTAATCCTGGGGAATGTACCCATAAGAATAATAATAAAAAAGAAATTGGTAATGGCGACTCTGGGCCTATCATGCTTAGTGAGAGGGGTGTGCGTGGCTCTGTAAACAGAGTTCTGTGATGTCTGGGTCGATTGAGGTTAGCTTTAGCCTCAGACTTGGTTCATGATGTGTCAATAAGCCCCACCTGTGTTGCGCAACTTTACCGTGCATTCACGTCGCAGCCGCGATTGCATTTGGATCACGGCAGTGTTTCCCACAGACCAGGGGGGTATTCCATCAAAGTCGCTAACGAAAGCGGTGATTAGTTGTTTAAGCCTGGTTAGAACTAGCGCCAACTTCCACTTGAGACTAAAGCCGTTCCATCAACGCAGTTCAGCCGCGCATTGCTCAGGTTAGTTCAAACCAGGCTCACATTATCGTGGATTACGCGCGTTCACGAGATATGTAACCAGCCCAGAACCGTGAATGTCGAATCATGGATCAAATGTCCGAAAAGGACCGAGCGGGATATTTTCCAGCGGCGAACAGAAGCTGCTTGTGGAGGAGGAGTAGGCCTACACGCATATAATAACTCAAAAAGGGAACACCGTAACCATTAATAGAAACAGGGAGGCTGCCTGGCACAAAAATCGGCGATCTGTTGAATGCATAAGTAGTATTAAGCGTAACATATTTTAATTTAATATTGACCATGGATTTAAAAGCAGGGAGATAGTCTCGAGTTAACGTGTCGGACTTGTAGGCCTACCCGGTCGTCCGGGGTTCTATCCCCACGCAAGTAGGCTAATAGTAGCCTAATATAGGAAGCATTACTAGAGAAGTCAAATAACTTTTCATGCCATTTATTTTCCATTTCTTTGAATATTCTTAATTAGGTAATTAATAAAATTAATAAAATTAATAAAGGGAATTACAAAATGAAGCCAACGCCAAGAATACTACACATTAGAACTCGGGTCGCACGTATCACAGGGCAAGTGCTAGACCATTCACCCAGCCGCTGATTACTGATAACGCGATAATACATAGATTTGTGTAAAAATGTGTTGAACAAATCGCCACAGTAATAATAGATAGCAATTCATTGAATTATTTCATTTGCGTCATTTAATCTTAGACCCTTAGTGAAAATATACGCTGTTTGTACTTATATGTAGGCCTACATTTATGACAAAATTGTGAGGACTGTGCTTGGTGGAACCTTCTAATGGTACAATTGTTGCTAACAGATGGATTTCTCTGAAACACCGCTCAAGTTAGCCTGACAGTTAACCTGCTCCCGACCAGGTTAGTTTGGTCGGATAAATTGCCATGGTTACTTAGCGGAGATTCCCTTAAGTGACGTTCATGGAACGCAACTCCAGCTGAAAGAAGCCCGGCTTTATGTTTAGCTTGATGGTTGTTTGGTCGGATAAGTTGCCATGGTTACTTAGCGGAGATTCCCTTAAGCCACATTAATGGAACGCAACTCTAGCTGAAAGAAGCCAGCAAAATAAGCCCGGCTTTGGGTTTAGCTTGGTTGATGGAATACCCGCCAGGTAGCAATGTGTGGCGGATTTGTTGACGGGGGGGGGGGCATTATCGTTAATAGAAAATGCGGATCATTTTCTTTCTCGTGTGTCGTTTTTCGCCCGTGCCTAAAACCGCCACTGCTTATAATGCTAAAGCCCAGTTCAGACCAAAGATTCGCGACGCAACTGCTTGCAACTCGCAACTCCTTGCGACTCCTTGCGACGAGACGGGCTGAGACGTTCTAAAAACGGGGCAGTTCACACTGCTGCACCGGGCGGCGATTAGTTTTATTTTGGTTGAGAGTAGGCCTAGGCTAGAGTTGCTGTGTTTCGCCATTCTCCACTATTTCTGCATTGTTCGCTGGAGCTTAGTTTGTTTAGATCCCGCTAGTTGGATACATTGCATTCTTTCGTAGTGGCGACTTCTCGACTGCAAGGGAAGCTCGGCTTCCCCTAAAATTCCCCGAAAATTAAATGGTCAGATATATACTGTTGTGTTAACATTTCATTGATTAAAAATGCGTTAGAACACGTTCATCTCGAAGACGAGTTCGTTCAGAATCAGCTGCTTATCGCAGGTCGACTGACTCGATGTCCTTCTCATACACTTACGTGTTTAATTTGCGTGTGTTTAGACAGATGGGCGTGCACACACGCGCACCAAGCATCACCCGCATTCATTCATTATTTTAAACACTCACTCGCGGTAAAACTATGTTTTCTCACGATCAAATACTCATCAATCCTAAAAGTAATGGGCTTGTACACGATGTCTTTGTCAAGAACATTGTGTTTGCTGTACGGTGTTTGCAGATGCATTGATTTAAAAGTAGGCCTACAATTTACCGCTGTATCAGCTGTTCTTTCCCAAATCATTTAACCAATCATTTAGGCCTACCCTAAAACTAGATTTTGTTTTGGAAGCCTGGAATATACTTTCTCGAATGTATTATTGTTATTATTATTATTATTATATTAACGCATACCTTTAGATGATCAACTGAACTTGATCAACTGTTTCAATGTATTTGTGATTTGATCTTGTGTGGGACGGTATTGATTACCCAAACAAACATATTGCGTCAACAAACGAAAACCAATCATCAAACAAGAAACAGGTAGTTGTCCTTTGTATCTTCCCAGGCTGTCTCATGGAAACAAGCCATGACCTACAGATTATCTTTTGAATCAGAATTATTTGAGATCTATTCATCCTGACGCTGATGGGAAAGAGAAGCAGTGTTGAAAGATGGCCCATTTGTCTTCCAATTTTTGGAAAGATTAATGGATTTAGTGTGTATCTTTTTGTGTTGTTGGATCCATGGCCTGTTTACAGCATTGCAGTTCCATCAATGGCCACCCGGGTGTGCCAGACGTCCACTTGGTTAAATCGCGTAAATCCAAAACATATTATCTTGAATGAACAATTCCAACCACTGAAGAATGATTTATTCAAAGCAGTTGTTGCGCTACATATTATACAGTTGGATTAGATCAGATTCAAACATAATTCATTGAAACAATGCCTAAAATGTCCATGGTAACATTGAACATACTTTGTTGTTAGTAGTTAGTTAGTTGCTTAGTTGCTTAGTTGTTGCGCTACATATTATACAGGTTAAAAAATGTTGGATTACATCAGATTCAAACAATTGATTTGTGCAAATACATTTAGTGCATAAACCAAACAGAAACAAAATGCCTAAAATGTCCATGGTAACATTGAACATACTTTGACAAAGTAATTACATTGTCAGAGTTGTGGTGAAACATTTCAGTGTATGTTTCATGGTGTAACAGTGGTCCTTAAGGGGCCTACGGCATTGAGAGAAGAAGCAGTTTATGGAATGGTGCGACACAAATTCACCGTAAAGTCAAGCAGGTAAAGACAGTAAACGGGTTGCATTGATTAGAATTCTTTCTTTCAAGGGCCAGGCTCACCTCTTATGCATAGGGAACCTTCAGAGGAGGAAAACACAAGCAGAAGGTAATGTTAGTGTAACAGCTTGATCATGTGTCAGATGTTCATGTACTGGCTCAGTCTACAATGTCTGTACTGTCTATGCGAGGCGCTTGTAGGATTATGAAAAATGAGCAGCAGCTGATCCTTGTTTAAGTCATGAGTGAATCTGTGCAAAATGGGGATTAGGTCACAGACCTTAATGATCTGTCCTAAGTTTTTCTATAATATAACTCATTGACGAATTTCACAAGCAATGAAAGCGGGAGTAAATCATATCCAATAACCAATAAGAAGACCGATAATTGTTCAGAAGATCACACGTCCTTATTCCTGAACTAGCTCATTCTTCTCGTCCTACAGAGATATGAGACATAACCACCTTATTTTCCTCTTCCATCTGCAGCTCCTTCTTTCCCAGGATGATCTGCTCTGCCTGGTTCAGCTTGGTCCTCTGGATTCAAACAGGATAATAAAAATCAGTATGCGTCATCTCTTCTCCCTCAGTATTTAAACATCAGTGTATTAAAAAGAAAAGGGGGAGGATCTGTGGGCAAGTAAGGGAATTTAACCTATCAATAAGTGTGTTGTCCTTGATAAAGAAATATTACTAATTATTACCTCAGCTTCAATGGCTGCAAGAACTTCATTTTTGCCTGCAAAAACAAACAAGGCTTTTAAAAACAGGATTCAATAAAATGTGCACGCTAATGTTTTTTTCTGAAGTGAAAGTGAGCCTTTGACCACATCCCTGTTCCTCACCTGATGCCGGCGCAAGGTAGGGCCTCTCTCTCCATGGCAAGAGGCTTATGCTTGTGACTTTGGAGCAGGGGACCAGGCGGTTGCTACGGCTGAGGAGGCTGAAGGGGTCCTGGGGGACACTGGAGATGCCCGTGTTGTCGCAGATGATCCTGGCCAGGGAGGCAGTGCGCAGCACATTCCTCTGGCTGGGGCTGAACACGCCCGAATTCTCGTACCACAACCTGTCCACGGCAAAGACCTCAATGTTGTTCATGAGATGGATCGTGCCTGGGTAGTGAAGTGGGCCTCCCATGATTTCCACATACACTACAGACCCCTACCCCGCTTCTGCTCCTCAATCACCTGCCTCATAATTCAACTCAAACTTGCATCATCAATCATCCTCAAGTTTATCTAGATCAAACCGGGTCGCCCTTCTTTCCGTTTTGCACCCCAACGTCAATCCGGTCTGTACATGTCTGCATGCGTACCTGTCTCCCTGGCGGATGTTCTTGAACTGGTGGGCGATGAGGCAGGAGAACAGAGGGCCCACACGGCCTCCCTTGACCAAGGGTTCTGCCACGCCTCCCAGCCACACGTCGATGTTGCTGGGTGTTCCGTACAGCTGCAGGAGCCTGGTCGCCAGGCCCGCATTGTTCAGAACCCGAGCCAGCTCGGCCTGGTTGCGAGGCTGCGACAGCCCACACAACTTACGCCACGCGTTGTAGCCTAGCGTGTTTAGTAAAAGAGGTGGATTTCCATCAGATCGCAAAGCCTTTGCAGCATCAATTGAATAAAGGTAAACTGAATCAAGCGAGCAAAGAGGCAGCAGACGAGAGGAGGAGAGGCTTTTAGGGGATAGGTACCAGGGATGGCGTGGTCCCGGCTCCTCTGCATGTTGAGCGCCCCCAGGTCCAGAGCCAGGTGCTCGACAAACTCGAAGAGCCTCTCCCGCAACGCGTTCACCAGCGTGGGACTCCGAACGTTCAGTTTGGCAGGACGGCCCGCAAGACCTCGGATCAGGGGGTCGATCCCGCCTGTAACGAACCAACAACAATGTGAAGAAAACGATCTTGCTTGAAAGTCATGTTTCTTGCAAACATGAATGTGTCCTCTCTGCTCCTCTCTGTGTCCTCTCTGCTCACCTTCGAATACGATCCTCCAGGGGCTGAAGAAGGCCTTGAAGAGCGGCACGTTTGGGATGTAGGTGTTCTCCCGGTAGTTGTCGTCCAGGCGAGCTAGGAAGGGCTGGAGGGCCAGGTGAGCGAAGCGGTAGGCAGCAGTGGCGAACACGTTGGCGATGCTGGGGTCCACTTTGGGGTTGTAGCCCGGGTAGCGGCCCAGCTGTCTGGACATGGCCTCGTCACCCACGATGTGGGGCAGGTAGTCCCTGAAAACAAACACCTAAGGAGGAGGAAATACACGTGGTGAGGAGGAGGAAGTGCACGTATTGAGGAGGTACGCGTGGTGAGGTGGAGGAGAAACTCTTGTTGCTGAGGAGGATGAGGGAAAAGAGGTAGAGGAGGAGGGACACATGTTGAGGGGGGGAGGGGAGGAGAAGTACAGTCAGTAGAGGATGTATCGGAGATGTGAGAGTAGAGGAGATGGATAAAGAGGTGCGGGGGCGGGGCTTACCTGAGTGTACGCGCCCATGATTTTACGAGCCTCTTGGTAGAGGGTCTCACCGTCCCACTGCGGGTTTAGCTTCTTGAGTTCGCGCGCCAGACGGTTGTGTTCTCGCAGGAACAGGGTGTGGAGGGACGTCAGGGCAATGTTCTCATCGACACGCACGTCACCTGGAAACACGACACAAGCTGTACACAATCGTATTGACACAACACTAGTCGGGAGTCTACAAACTGTTTGCCAGCTGAGAGAGAGAGAGAGAGAGAGAGAGAGAGAGAGAGAGCACGCGAACGTATGTGCCAACCTGCAATGAAACAGGGCACCTCCTCGGCATTGCTGTCGTTTGTGACTCTCCTGCGTGTAGCGCATATTTCGGGCAGCAGGGGGCTGAACGGCAGCAGCTCCCGGCCGTTGTCCCTGAACTTGTCGTTGACACGCAGGAGGCCCGCATCGCTCGTGAGGTTGCGGAGGTTCAACGCCAGCTTCTCCTCCGACCCGTACACCTGTCCCAGGTCCAGGAACGCCGTCAGGGTGTTGATCTGCTCCCGCTTATTCGCCACGCCCCCAAAATTGAATGCCGAATTTCCGGTTCCACACACAGGCGCCGATCGGAAGACTGGGATGCAGCTGTCTGGGCCAGTTGGCAAACGGGGGTCCCCGCGGGGGATCTGTGTAGTAGAGTGCCGTGTACAACATATAGGTCGTACTACACAATAAAAGCTCCAACAGGAACCCAGTTGGTGAGCATACCTGAATGGGGAAGCAGGGTTCGGCGCGCTCGCAGCTGTCGTCACAGTTGAGGCCGTTGCTGAAGGAGCGGATGCTGGGGGAGAAGGGTGTGAAGCTGAGGTCGTGGTCGTTCCACTGGCCGAACAGGGTCGTCATGTGGGTAAATTCAGTGTCATTGACCACGGCCCTGTCCGTCGTCGCCAGGATGCGGTTGGACACCTCTCTGACCTATGGAGGACAGACACAGCCGTTGTAGATAAACATTTTATAGTGGCCGCACGTGGGTTTTACTGGCACGCGATGCTGCTGCTGCTGCCGCCACCGCCGCATGGGCTGACATACCAGAGGGAGAACGAAGTTGTTGAAGCGACGGGTTCTATCCCAGCCGTTGGGCAAAGTGACGCCATCGTCATACTGAGCGGGGAGCAACCGCTTGAAGGGGGTGTTGGAGGCCCCCAGGCGAGGGTTCATCCTGTTGACAGCACGTTGAAACCCTTTTACTTTGAAACTTCCCTCTCTCCCTCCATTGAACGGTGCACATGTTACTTGTGGTTGGGGGATGTCTTAAAATCTGATGTCTTAAAATCTGTAATGAGTTGACACACACCGTCCGCCTCCACGTCTAGTTTTCACAATCTTTCAATCATTTTTCATCACTTCTGTCCACATATCGTTGGTGGTAATCAACGGCATTTGCATTTATTTGAATTGTAATGTTTCAAAATAACCGTAGAATGGGGAAAAACTCATCCTTTGTCTGCACTACAAGTTGACGGGAATAAAACAGTGGCTCTTACATGTTGTTGCAGACGCTGGTGGCGGTCCTGTACTTGTCCAGGTTCTGAATGGTGCCACAGGGCGGATCGCTGACCCTGACTGCACATCCAGAGATCCTCGAGAGAGCCTCCAGGTCTTCACGAGAGAGCAGATCTGGAGGACAGCAGACATAGGTTCAGAAAACAGTGTGGGTGGGCGGGTGTGTTCGAGTGAGGATGTGTGTGCATGCACAAAGCCCATGTGTGTCGATATGCATGTGTGCGTACACATTCACATCGTGTATGACCCCACCCGGAGTCACCAACACCTCTCTGCCACTTTACCTGCCCTTAATAAAACTCCTGCGTGCACACAAACAACAGAGCGGCGTGCGCCTGACCTGTGGCGTTGAGCGAGCGTTTGTGCACGCGGTGGACGCGGTCGTGTAGCAGGCGCAGCGTCTGGGCCATGTAGTCGGCAGAGCGCACGGCCGAGCGGGCGTCTCCACGCGGCTGCTTCATGAGACGCAGGATGTCCGCCGGAGAGACGACCTCTCGACGAACCCTGCTCAGACTCCTGGCGGGGGAGTGGGGGGGGGGGAGGTATGGTTATGGTACGGTTAAGGTACGATCATGGGAACCATAGCAGCATTAACATGATTATCATCACGTTAATTGTGAAAGTGAAACGGGTATGTAATGGTCATTTTTTCTATCAATCACCGTTGTTGATTATAGTTGAATCATTAGACCAGGGATTCCCAAAGTGTGGTACGCGCACCCCCAGGGGTAGGCCTACGCGAGCTGCTACCAGGGGGTGCGCGAGATGAAAAATGTAATGGCGGTCTGGTGTAATATTACCTCGTTTTTATTTATTTTATCTGTTTCGAAGCCTATTCTCTTTAATGTTGTGGATCGTTTGTAGCTTCATTGCAATTTAATTCAATGTAGCCTACTGTCGTTCTAATTTCCATAACCCTTGTGTTATGGAAGACAACGGTGTTCCATAACACACTTTTCAATTTTCGCTTCCAAATATTTATTTAAAAACGAAAACATCTGTTTTAGTGCGTGTGTGTTAAATTAAATGGGTTTATATCTTAAACAAATAGTTCCGTTGCAAATAGGAGGCGCGCAGCATCAATATCCTAACTAAAAAAAGTAAGTCGGCCAACGCAGACACATTTAGCAGATTGTAAATTGACATGAGACATTGTAAACGTTCACAATCCTGCTCTATGCTCTGTGATATTTTGTTTATCATCATTTCTATTAACTTCTGCGTGGCGCACACGCAACAGTTGTCATGTAGATCGGTCGTCGGCCCGTCTTTTGCGCGGATCACACATGAGCACCAGAATGTAAATTGTCATGAGACATGAAACGTTCACAATTCTGCTCTATGCGCTGTGATATTTTGTTTATCATCATTTCTATTAACTTCTGCGAGGCGCATAAAGTGGTCATGTAGATCGGTCGTCTGCCTGTCTATTGCGCGTATCACACATGAGCAGATCTTGCACACAACGTCAGTCGTGTCCCTTGGCTGTCCTATTTGTTGGATATTTGTTGATGTTGTTATTGTCATGCGTGTTCTGGTTATTTGCGCATGATTAAACATGAGTCTTTATATGGCGATAAAACAAAGCTTTGTTTTGTTTCCTTATTTTTGAAGTGGGGATTGGGGGTGCGCCAATCCGGTTGGGACGTAGAAGGGGGTGCGCAGGGAAAAAAGTTTGGGAACCGCTGCATTAGACGAATGGAAAAGTGACTTTAATGCATAAAGTGGAAGTATCCTGTTACAGTATTGTTTTCTGTAAGGTGATTGTTAAAAATTCTCGTTAAGACAGAATAAGATTCAACAACAAACTCACTCATCTCGCGAGTACTTGTAAGTATCATCCACCAGTTTTTTGGCCTCTTCAAAGCACTCCATAAGATAGGGACGACCCAGACCTTCAGATACAAGAGCATTAATCAAATAACCATAAGATAGAACTTCAAATACAAGAGCATTGATAAAATAAACCATAAGATAGAAGAAGTTAAGGACAATCCAAACCTTCAGCTACAACAGTATAATAAAATGGACAAATGTATTCAAAACGTCACGTTTTTGGAAGGTAATTGTTTAAAAGCTTACTTGATGGGTTTGAATGGGCCTGCATCACGCAGATGCACAGCGTTACAACGCAGACAAGCAGGTTCATCTATAAGTGAACAAAACACAGAACATCAACGTTAAGCATGATGCACCGGCTAGGTCCCTCGTCGAAAATAAGTTATCTTACCTTAAAGTACAGCTTAAAGTACACTGAGAACAATGTGAAGGTGAAGTCCCAGTGTCAGCCTATTTATAGTGAGAGTCTTGGGCCTCACCCAGGATTGCTGTCAATAAATCAGTAAATCCTAAAGTTCCTACTTCCTTCTTCTAGCTGAACTGGATTAACTTAAATGTGTCATTCAGTCAACCAACTTCTTGTGCAACAAAAGCTTTAAGTAGCATCTAACTATCATACTAACTAACCAACCAACCAACCATTCTATTTGTAGCATATAGGTTTTTTTTCAGATTGAAAAAATAACCTTACACATACAACAGAGTACAATAGTTAATCACTCCTAATATTAAGCAGTAATGCGGATGTAAAAATGTGCTTAAGGTTAACTATCTGTCCTCTCCTATGACAAACACTATTTCTGGTAATAAGGAAAGAAAATATTTTTTTCCTGGTATTCTAAAAAAGGTAAGGTTATGTTAAAAATGTAGGTGTTAGTGGGCCCCTAATACAGTACTTGAAGACGTTCAAGAAATTCAGCCTTGGTGCAGAGTTACAGCCACTACGAGCCAGTCCCACAATGAGCTCTCCACAAACGTGCCGTTTTTAGAGGCGGGTCAAGGTGGAGGGTGGGGGTGTGGCCCTGAGCAGCTTGTGGCCACGGTACCATGCACTAGTGTTTACAGTGGAACACTGAACAGTCCGGGTGCTCCGGCGGGAGTCCTAGAACTCTATATCTATATAATATCATATTATATTTAGATATCTATATTATATTATATATATTATCATGGTCAAAAGCTGCTTGCGCCTCTGGATGATATTATGAATCTCAAGCGACTGCATCGGGTTCTCTGACGCATCTGGTTCTTCCACGTCAATATTAAGTACCGCGAAATGGAGGAGAAAGGGATTGTTACCCGCGATTGTTGCCCGGGGTTGTCTGCATCGGGTTGGTTGAGAAGGGCAGCGGTCCATCGGACCCTTGCGGTCCGACAGTTTAAGTGAAAGCCAACACGGTTTAAGTGAAAGCCAACACGGCATTCTGGCGACCTCCTCTCTGATGGCGTTCCTACGGGCTTCTGGGACCCGGTAGGGTGGGACGCGCACTGTGACACCTGGGGCCGTTTTAATATCATGTTGGGATACCGTGGTCCGGCCGGGTATCTGTTTTCGTCTCCCACGGGGACCTCCGGTATGCTGCGCCGGGCAGCCAGAACCAGGGGAGCCGGTACCGGTGGGGAGGTACAGGTCCGCCACTGCTTCAGCAGGTTGACATGGTAGAGCTGGGTGGGTTTGTGTCTCCCGGGCTGCCTTACCCTGTAATTCACCTCTCCCACTCTGTCGACCACCTCGTATGGCCCCTGCCACTTGGCCAGGAAGTTGCACTCAGCGGTTGGTAACAGGACCAGGACCAACTCCCCGGGCCGAAATATGCGTAGCTGGGCCCCCCGGTTGTAGACCCGTGCCTGGGCCTGCTGGGCCTGTCAGAGGTGGTCCCGGAAGGTGGGCCAGACCTGAGCCATGCGACTCTGCACCTGCTTTACATGGTACACCATGGAGCGATATGGGGAGGGCCGACTCTCCCAAGCCTCCTTGGCGAGGTCGAGGAGTCCCCTTGGTCTCCTCCCATACAATAACTCGAAGAAGGAAAACCTTGTGGAGGCTTGGGGTACTTGGAGCACATGAGGCAGGAGCTGGTCCCAATTCTTTCCGTCAGTCTCCATGGCCTTCTTGAGCATTTGCTTGAGGGTCTTGTTGAATCTCAACAAGCCCATCGGTCTGGGGGTGGTACACTGAGGTACGAAGCTGTTTCACCTGGAGAAGCTCTTTCATTACCCGTGACATGAAGCAGGACCCCTGGTCTGTTAGTACCTCCCTGGCTATCCCCACCCGACTGAACAGAAGCATGAGCTCCTTAGCTACGGTCTTAGCGGTGGCGGTGCGGAGGGGCAGGGCTTCCGGGTACCGGGTGGCATAGTCCACCATAACCAGTATGTACCTATGACCCCGGCTGGTCTTGGGGAGCGGCCCGACAATGTCCAGTGCTAACCGGTCAAATGGTACTAGACGGTTTCGGACCGAGGGTCTCTGGGCCGTGTGCTGGCATTCCGGGCAAGCCTGACAGTACTGGACGACATCTCTCTTCACCCCAGACCAATAAAAGCGGTCTAAAATCCTTTCCCTTGTTTTATCCATGCCTAGATGTGCCCCTAACATATGGGAGTGTGCCATGAACAGGACTTTGCTAACATACGGGCGGGGTACCACTAGTTGTTCAGTCAGTACCCCCCCTCTCTCTACTACCCGGTACAATAGGCCCGCCTTGGCGCTGAAGTGTGGGTGAGGTAAGCTACTCACCGATTCCCTTGCTTGGCCTTCATGGGCGAGGACATGGCTCCAGGCATGCTTCAGGACATCGTCCTGTAGCTGGGCGCTGGCGAACGGTCGGTCCGTTCCTCCCCCCCCTTGTTGGGGAAAAATCTCGGAGAGCTCGTGAGAGGTGAGCTCTCACATCCTCCTGGGAGGGAGGTCGGCTCGGTGGCCGTCACTGTGTCCGGGGTGTCTAGGAGAGGCTTAGAGTCCGCTCGGTGGGGTCCTCCTGTTGAGTGGCCTGGGGTGCCTGGTGGGGTGGGCCATCCCCCCCCCCCCCCCGGTCCCGTCACCCTCTCCAGACGACTCTGCTGGGGATGAGTGGGCCACCCAAGCACCATAAGCGGGGCAGCCTGGTCGAACGTGCGTTCGTGGCGGTACCCGACGTGGTCGGGGGCCCGGTTCGGGGTTCCACAGCCGGTGGAATATTGTGCAGTCCCTCCCAATGAGTAGGGGTACGGGGAGGTGGGGCACAATCCCGGCCCGTACCGTAAACACCCCTCGGGGGGTTCGCACCACCATTTGGCATGTTTCGTACGTGCGGGTGTCCCCATGCACACAGGCGACATCCATGGGCTCCCCCCACCTTTCATCCGCTAGTTCCGGCCATAGGAGGGTCACGACACTGCCGGTATCCAGGAGGGCCTGAGTGTCCTTACCACCTACCCGGGCTGGGAGGTTTGGGGCACCTTGCTTCTGATGTGCCAAACAGGTTGTTAGGAGACACAGTCCTGCCCATCCCTCGTCGGCGAAGGTGGAAGGCATGGAAACATCCAGGCTTCCGGGGCATTGGCGGGCTAGATGACCTAGCTGTCTGCAGTTAAACACCGTCGATCCTCTCGGGGTTCCTGGGAGGGGGTCGGCGGCCTCGGTGGGGGTGCACGTTGAGAGGGATCTGGTCCTCAGCGGTCCCTCCGCATCTCGACGGGTCACGATGGGGTCCAGATGCTGGAACTCAGTTGCTGGGCGACCTGCCAGTTCTACAGTGTCGGGGTTCTCCGGGCGTCCGGCAGGAGCTGACGGATGGTGTTATCTATCAGCACCCTATCCAGGATGCTGGGTCCGTCATCTGCCGTGAGCCACCTCCGGATAAGCCTACCATGTTGGGAGATCTGAGTCCATACGGCGCCTCTGGCGTCAAATCGCCAGTCATGGAAGCGCTGCACCCGGGCAGCGAGGCTATGGCCATAGTAGGCCAATATCGCCTGTTTTATCGCCGGGCACTGACTGGCCCGCTCTGGTGTTAGATCCTGGCTTTCCTGCTGGGCGGGTCCGGTGAGGAAGGGGGACAGTATGTCCCGCAGAAGGACGAGGCTCTCGGTGGTGTCTCTCTGGGCAGCGGCTGCCAGAGCTTGGTCCCGCTGCTGACGCTGGGCGGCAGCCGTGGCTGCGGCTCCGTCCGGGTTCTGCATTGACGTGTGGGCGTGTACTCCAAAAATATTGGAAACCTGTGGTATACTGTGTCCACCGCTGCCCCTCTTGATCGCCTGGGGCGTGGTGCTGGGGCCGGGTTGCCACAACACACACACATGATCGGATGGATATTCCTATATAGCCTATTATTATAGCTTACATACTAATATTTTAAAACATAAGAATGCAAAATGCATTCTGGGATATTTATTGGTCCCAAGTCACCTCCAATGTATCCTCAATGGAATGGCCAGTTTAAGTTTTAGTGTGCTGCTTTTGTGCTGTTTGTGTATGTGTAGTTGTTTGTATAGGTATGTGTATTTATTGGACCATGAGTCTGAAAATAAAGTTGATTGATTGATTTAAGAACACATCAAGAACACTTCCAGGTTGTTCGACTGTATTTGACTTGATGCAAACTTTGAATTGGAACAGTACTTGGGCTACGACTGATGACGTTTCACAAGAACGCAAGTACACAAGTACAGAAAATAATGCGAATTGAGAAACGGCCATAGGTTTTTAAGGCAGATTTGTTCACCATGAGGATATTCATGTGTGAACAAAGTCAAAGGGGTCACGAGATATGCTCTTTAAAAAATGAAATTTTTGGATTATTGCTATAGCGCCACCTTTGGGCCAATCAGTGTAATATTTCTCTGTTAATCTTGAGTCAGCCTCTACAGCTGTAAAAAGTTTCATAAAAAGCGTGCAAGCGGTTTAGATTGTAAGTCAAACGTGGCGGAATAATAATAAAAACACCAACAATAACAATAGGTTGCCTCGCACCTTGTGCTTGCCCCCCTAACTACTTGGCTGTTGGAGTCAAGAAATACATACCATAAAGGATCCTGATCCCTTACAGCAGCAAGTTTTATCACTTGCACGAAACCTTTATCTGAGGTGCGGCCGTTTAGGAAGACAGTACACAAGTAAACTTTTCAGGCTCATATATTGCAATATGTTATGAGCCTGAACTTACAACCACTCTAAAACAGCCTCTATAATTTGCTAGGATATCTAACTTTTCAACCATTTTTAAGACTGTGAAACACAGCGACACACCTGCAGTATTTTGCTAAATGATCGAGATGACTCACATCTCCAATATACTCATATTCTTAATTGAGTTGGCCTGGAAATATATAACTTTCTTCAAGATTGGGCTAGTGAAGCCATGCATTCATGAAATGCAGGGTCCTGCATTTGCCAGACTATGTACTTTTATTTACATTGGATCAGGTTAGGCTTGTACCAAACAATAATCACGTCTTCACTAGAACACTGAACTGCATTGACAATCTCACTGTCACTGCAACTGACACTTATCATACATCCTTTCTAGCACGTGGAACGTTCCAATCTCCTTAGAAAACATTACAAATTTAGCTATTCTGTATAATGCCATTCAGTGGACTCTATCATCAAAAGCACCCTAAAAGCTCAAAACGTAGTCTACCACACTGTTATAACTACTAAACCATTTTAAGACCTTACCCTTGGCTGTTGGGACCTGCCTCTGTCCTGCTTACAGGTTGCATAACTTCCTTCCCCCTAATAAAAATATGTTGTTTTTGCATTCTTCCTGTTTGTTGATCTGAGCTGACGCCTTGATCTGCCTCAAATCAAATATTGAACTGCTTTTGGTATTTTCATACACCCCTGACAGTAGTTTGAAGTAATACAACATTTTAATAATTATTACCTCCCACTATGTGTCAGAAGCAACAATAACATTATAACCTACAACTTTATATTAATAATGCACCTTTATGACCATTTCTTTGTCAAATGGGTTTACATTTTCTATGAAACTACCTACTTTGATTAAAAACATCTTTATATTTAATAAATTCAGTTCTTAATGTACAACTGCAACAATATAGGTTAAAGAATAAGAGCTCAAAACTAAAAAATAAACCATTGTAAGAGCTCACGTGTAGCACTGTTCCTCCACCTGCCTCTTACCTGCTAACACTTGCTGGTTGTATGACTTCCTTCCCCTAATAAAAAGCATAAAGAGAAAATATATAGGCTAGCACTGCTAGTTTGCTGAGTTTTATTATAATGAAATTAACCTATTATCTCAATGTGTCAAATGTAGCTATGACAATGTCTTTGTAAATATTTAGTGAGTCATTGTTGTCCTTAAACAACAACATACATTAGGCAATTTTGTTCATAACATAGATGTTCAAGTTGAAGATATTGATTGATATTGCTTTCCTAATCACCTTCTCCGCCCCTCTCAAAGGGCTGCTTGGGCCTTAAGATGACCTACACAAGGTAACGTATAGAAAGTAGAAGGTAACATACAGAAAGTAACAGTGTGTGTGTGTTCGCGTGGGCTTTATCAGCCTATTGTATTGTGCTGATAAAACCCAGCAAAGGGTTCCATCCTGTCCCTCCTCTGTCCACCTGTCCATCCTCTACCCATCCTTCACACCAGACTGGCTGCCCTCCATATATAAGAATCAGTGGTTTGCGATGCTCCACACAGGGATGTGACAACGACACACTACAAACTTTGTATCAAAGATTTGAGGCTGTGATGCTCTAGAATCTTTGTATCGTTCACGTCACGTGCAACGTGTGACGTGAACGATACATGCAGACTGCATGTTTTACATTGTTACTGCATGATGCAGTAACAATGCAGAAAACACAGTAAACACTGCCCGTGAGCTCCAGCTGTTTGCGGGATTCCCTCGCGCAACTGGTGGCGGGGTTCCCTCCATGTCAACAATGGATACGTCATTGATATTCCCCCAAAATTCTGGCATGCCAAACCTTTCGTTGTGGGGTTTTTGAATGTTGCAGACGAAAAAATCGCAGATTGCAAGCATGTCACATTACAAGACCTTGTCTCGTCGCCGACTTTTCAAAATCGTGTAAGATCCTGCAAATTTGTTGGCGACAAACAATTTGGGGCAAAGTCTGTCTGAAATTGTGTAGTCTGAACCAGTCCTAAGGGTTTTCTAGTACACTGGAAATGTTTTGAGACTGTGAAAAGCCAAGAGGTTTGTGTGGAATATAAACTTATCTGGAAAAGATACAGCACAGAAAAAGAAAGTAGAACATAAATAAATGTATATTTGTTTTACATTTATTTGATTGTTCTGAACATTTCAATTTATACAGGTTTGTAAGCATTTAAAAAATACATTGTTTATGGGGAAATATCAGTATAGCTCATAGTGTGTGAGTTAAGTAATTCCACAGTGGAGGCACCGCCTCATTATTTCTTGATTCTTTCAATCAAATTTTAAAAGCCTGTGATACTAACTATCTATTGGTAAACAGGAGATTTAGCCAAATCACCATCAACTGCTAAGCACTTAGGATCCTGTTCATTAAAATATTTATATGATGCCAGTACCATGCCAGTACCATCATCTTCAATCTGATGCAAGCTACTACAGGGAGCCAGTGGAGGTCCCGGAAGAGGGGGGTCACATGGGAGAATTTAGGTAGGTTGAACACGAGGCGCGCTGCCGCGTTCTGGATACGCTGCAAAAGTTTAAACGCAGAGTGATGTTCTCGACAGTGACCAGTAATAATAGTAATAATAATACATAGATTTTATATAGCACTTTTCTAGGTACCCAAAGACGCTTTACAAAAACACAAAACAAAAAGGATACAAATGGACAATACATACAGTACATACATGCATACAGACACATACAGATACTCAAAAACAACAATACAGAGAGAGTAGATAGGAAAATAAGAAAGAGAGCGGAAAATTGGTGGAAAATTGGAAAATTATTCATCAGGTGTTGTGTTGTAACTGATGTTGAAGAGATGGGTTTTGAGATGACTTTTGAAAGATGGCAGTGAATCAGAGTTACGGATGGCCAGGGGGATGGAGTTCCAGAGGGTAGTAAGTCCATGTGTGGGCAATCTTTCCCTGGCATTAGGAGGAGCTCAGTCTTGTTGAGGTTAAACCTCAGGTGATGGGCAGTCGTTCAAGTGCTGACCGCTGCCAGACATTCAGATATGCGTGTTGCAATCAGGGCTTTGTCAGAGGAGGGGACATAGAGTGTCGTCAGCAGAAAAACCGTGTGATGTAATTACAGAGCCCAGAGATCTGGTATAGACGGAGAACAGAAGGGGCCCCAGTACAGAGCCTGCATGCATGCAAAGTAATGTAGTGGGTTGTAAAGTCGATTTATCCTATTTTGAATCTGAGCCTTAAATACATTTTTAAAGACGTAGGAAAAGGTGTGCATAGAGACAAAAAATGTGCTGTATAGGTTAAACAAAGGCTATTGCATGAGTGACCTTACTGGTCGATGATGTACAAGACAGCAATAGCCTGAACAAGATAGCCCCGCCCCCAAATTAAGTGTATTGCTTGAGATGATGTCATCTGGAAACTTGATCAGCTGTTTGGTTTTATTTATTTTTGTCATAAAGCATTAAACATCTGCTTTTGATCAATAGGGTTTTGTTGGTGTTGTATATAAAGCAGATTTTTGATTTTGATTGCATATTGCATCAACCATTGATAACCAATCATCAAACTAAGTAAAAAACAGTATCCTGGCAGTATCCTGTTTATCTTCCCGGGCTGTCAAGCCATAAATAGAAACAAGCCATAACCTACAGATAACATTTTGAATCAGAATTATTTGAGATCTATTCATCTTGACACTGATGGGAAAGAGAAGTAGTGTTGAGAGATTGCTTATTTATTTTTCCTTTTTTAAAATTAAATATTAAAGGATTTGAAGGTTATTACAAAACAATTAATCTTGATTGAACCATTTCAACCACAGAGGAAGAATGTATCCAAAGCACTTTTTGCGTTTAATATGAGACAGGTTAAAAAAAATTCAAGATGTGTTATAATATGTCAGATTAAAATTGAGTAACAGACAGAATTGATTAGTGCAAATACATTTAGTCAATAAACAAAACAAAAACAAGGCCTAAAAAGTCCATGGTAAAAATCTTACCAGCTCTGACAAAGTACTTTATGTAAATACTAAAATTCCATTGTCAAAGTTGTGGTTAAACATTTCAGTGTACTATATTTCATGGTGTGGTCCTAAATAATAACAGTGGTTCTAAATAATGGGGTGATTTTTATATTAGCAAACAGTATTTTAAAAGATAGAAATATAGAAATAAAGAAAAAACGGCTGTGAAGGAAGAATTGGTTTGTTGAATGGTGCATGACACAAGTTTGTCATTAAGTCAAGGAGGAAGACAGTAACCAGGTTGCGTTGATAAGAATTCTTTCAAGGGCCAGGTTCACCTGGCCCTTGGGAAACCTTCAGAGGAGGAAAACACAAGCAGAAGGTAATGTTAGAGTAACAGCTTGATCACGTGTCAGATGTTCATGTACTGGCTCGGTCTTTAATGGCTGCACTGTTGTAAAGCTATGCGAGGCGCTTGTAGGGTTTAAAACAATTTCAGCAGCTGATCCTTGTTTAAGTCATAAGTGAATCTATGCAAAAGGGAGATTAGGTCACAGACCTTAATGACCTGTCCTAACATTTTCTATAATATAATTTGCATTTTCTCATTTCACAGCTAATGCATGCATATCATATCCAATTACCAATAGGAACACAGATAATTGTTGAGAAGATCACACGTCCTTATTCCTGAACTAGCTCATTCTTCTCGTCCTACAGAGATGTGAGACATAACCACCTCATTGTCCTCTTCCATCTGCGGCTCCATGCTGCCCATGATGTCCTCCTCTGCCTGGGTCATCCTGGTCCTCTGGATACAAACAGGATAATACAAATCAGTACGTGTCATCTCTTCTCCCTCAGTATTTATACATCAGTGGTATCAAAAAGAAATGTTCATGTACTGGCTCGGTCTTTAATGGCTGCACTGTTGTAAAGCTACAAGGCGCTTGTAGGGTTTAAAACAATTTCAGCAGCTGATCCTTGTTTAAGTCATAAGTGAATCTATGCGAAAGGGAGATTAGGTCACAGACCTTAATGACCTGTCCTAACATTTTCTATAATATAATTAGCATTTTCTCATTTCACAGCTAATGCATGCATATCATATCCAATTACCAATAGGAACACAGATAATTGTTCAGAAGATCACACGTCCTTATTCCTAAACTAGCTCATTCTTCTCGTCCTACAGAGATGTGAGACATAACCACCTCATTGTCCTCTTCCATCTGCGGCTCCACAGTGACCATGATGTCCTCTTCTGCCTGGGTCATCCTGGTCCTCTGGATACAAACATGATAATACAAATCAGTACGTGTCATCTCTTCTCCCTCAGTATTTATACATCAGAAATGTTCATGTACTGGCTCGGTCTTTAATGGCTGCACTGTTGTAAAGCTACGAGGCGCTTGTAGGGTTTAAAACAATTTCAGCAGCTGATCCTTGTTTAAGTCATAAGTGAATCTATGCAAAAGGGAAATTAGGTCACAGACCTTAATGACCTGTCCTAACATTTTCTATAATATAATTTGCATTTTCTCATTTCACAGCTAATGCATGCATATCATATCCAATTACCAATAGGAACACAGATAATTGTTGAGAAGATCACACGTCCTTATTCCTGAACTAGCTCATTCTTCTCGTCCTACAGAGATGTGAGACATAACCACCTCATTGTCCTCTTCCATCTGCGGCTCCATCCTGCCCATGATGTCCTCCTCTACCTGGGTCAGCCTGGTCTTCTGGATACAAACAGGATAATACAAATCAGTACGTGTCATCTCTTCTCCCTCAGTATTTATACATCAGTGGTATTAAAAAGAAAGGGGGGAGGGATCTGTGGGCAAGTATGGGAATTTAACATATCAATAAGTGTATTGTCCAAAATTGGATGCAAAAAATACATTAATAATTATTACCTCAGCTTCAATGGCTGCAAGAATTTCATTTGTGCCTGCAAAAAGAAACAAGGATTTTAAAAACGTAAGAGGATTCAATAAAATGTGCAAGCTAAAGGTTTTTCTAAAGTGAAAGTGAGCCTTTGACCACATTCGGGTTCCTCACCTGACATCTCCTCATCAGGGCCCTCTCTGGGCCTCTCCCTCCAGGGAAAGAGGTTCATGCGTGGGATGCTGGAGCAGCGGACCATGCTGTTTGTAGCGGAGACTAATCTGAAGGGGTACCGGGGGACGCTGGAGATGCCCGTGTTGTCGCAGATGATCCTGGCCAGGGTGACATCACTCAGCGCCTTCCTCTGTCTGGGGGTGAATACGCCCAGATTCTCGTACCACAACCTGTCCATGGCAAACAGAACTAAAAGTTAATGAGATGGATCATGCCTGGCCTAGTAAAGTTGGGCTACGGGGTTAGAGTGGGGAGGGGGTCCACATACAAATACTTTCCCCCCTACATACCCCTTAATTCAATTCAAACCTGCATCATCAATCATTATCCAAAGTTTATCTAGATCCCACCGGGTCGTCCTTCTTTCTGTTTTACACCCCAACGTCAGTCAGTGAGTCCGGTCCGTACATGTCTGCATGCGTACCTGTCTCCCTGGCGGAGTTTCTTGAACTGGTTGGCGATGAGGCAGGAGAACAGAGGGCCCACACGGCCTCCCTTGACGAAGGGTTCCGCCACGCCTCCCAGCCACACGTCGATGTTGCTGGGTGTTCCGTACAGCTGCAGGAGTCTGGTCGCCAGGCCCGTGTTGTTCAGAACCTGAGCCAGCTCGGCCTGGTTTCTAGGCTGGGACAGCCCACAGTACCTACGCCACATGTTGTAGCCTAGCGTGTTGAGTAAAAGAGGTGGATTTCCATCAGATCGTGAAGCATTTGCAACGTCATCTACACAAAACCAATCAAAAAGAAGAGAAGAAAGTCTAAGGCACTTAGAACCCTGACCTCGTAGGTCGAGCCCATTCTTGGTTTCAAAGTGGAAAATAATAGGTTGCTTTGGTAGTTTAGTGTGTAAGCAGCCGGGTATACTCATGGTTTAATAAAAGGGAATTAAATCAAGCGAGCAAAGAGGCAGCAGGCAAGAAAAGGAGAGGCTTTTAGGGGATAGGTACCAGGGATGCCGTGGTCCCGGCTCCTCTGCATGTTGAGCGACCCCAGGTCCAGAGCCAGGTGCTCGACAAACTGGAAGAGCCTCTCCCGCACCGCGTCCACCAGCGTGGGACTCTCAGTGTTCAGTTTGGCAGGACGGCCCGCAAGACCTCGGATCAGGGGGTCGATCCCGCCTGTAACAAACCAACAACAACAATGTGACGAAAACGATCGTGTTTGAAATTCATGTCTCTTGCAAGCACTTTGTGTTATCTCCGCTCACCTTCGAATATGACCCTCCAGGGGCTGAAGAAGGCCTTGAAGAGCGGCACGTTGGGGATGAGGGCGTTCTCCCGGTAGTTGTCGTCAAGGCGAGATAGGTAGGGCTGGATGGTCACGTGGGCAAAGCGGTAGGCGGCGGTGGCGAACACGTTGGCGATGCTGGGGTCCACTTTGGGGTTGTAGCCCGGGTAGCCGGCCAGCTTTCTGGACATGACCTCGTCACCCAAGATTTGGGGCAGGTAGTCCCTGAAAATCAACACCTGAGGAGGGACACATGTTGAGGAGGAGAATAAGGAGGAGAAACACTTGTTGAGGAGGAGAAGAAGAAGGTGAAGGATGGACAAGTGAGGTGGAGGAGTAGGAGGGAGAGAGAGAAAGACACGTGTTGAGAAGGGTACGTTCAGTAGAGGATGTATCAGAGATGCGAGCACGAGTGAGAGTAGAGGAGATGGATAAAGAGGTGCGGGGGCGGGGCTTGCCTGATTGTACGCGCCCATGATTTTACGAGCCTCTTGGTAGAGGGTCTCACCGTCCCACTGCGGGTTTAGCTTCTTGAGTTCGCGCGCCACCCGGTTGTGTTCTCGCATGAACAGGGTGTGGAGGGACGTCAGGGCAATGTTCTCATCGACACGCACGTCACCTGGAAACACGACACAAGCCGTTTGAATCTTAACTTGTCGCGAGTCTACAAACGGTTTGCTAGCTATGATCGAGAGGTAGAATAGAGAGATAGAAACTGACAAACAGACAGTGATCAATTCTGAGTGTTAGAGATATATAGAGATAGATAGAAATAGATATGAATATATACGGGGGGTTTTCGAAATTTTCACTGTACACCAAAATCTATGCTGACGGACTTTATGGGTCCCAATGGCAAAAATGTTGAGCATGCATAATGAGGCATGTATACCAAGTTTCAGAATCGTTCATCCATCGGGCCAGGCAAGCTGAACGTTTTGCTCAAACCGGAAGTTATCGCGCCCCAATCTATATTTTGGCACCAAACCTGTTTACCGGGGATATGTACCCCACATTTGACCAGTCCAAACTTTTCACAAGTCCACCACGGAGATATAGGTCTTACCAGTCAAATATAATAATACCCAAACCTTAGAATAACAATAGGTATCCACAGATACTCTGTGAATACCTAATAAAGAGATAGACATAGCAATATATAGAGATAGACAAAAAGATGGATGGAGATTTATAGAGATGTTTATGATATACATATACAGTATGCGCCAACCTGCAATGAAACAGGGCACCTCCTGGGCATTGCTGTCATTTGTGACTCTCCTGCGTGTAGCGCAAATGTTAGCATGCACAGGGCTGAACGGCAGCAGCTCCCGGCCGTTGTCCCTGTACTTGTCGTTGACGCGCAGGAGGCCCGCATCGCTCGTGAGGTTGCGGAGGTCCAACACCAGCTGCTCCTCCGAGCCGTACACCGTGCTCAGGTCCAGGAACGCCGTCACGGTGTTGATCTGCTCCCGCTTCTTCGCCACGCCGGCAAAATTGTATTCCGAATATCCAGTTCCACACACGGGCGCCGATCGGAAGACCGGGATGCAGCTGTCCGCGCCAGTGGGCAAACGGGGGTCGCCGGGGGGGATCTGTGTAGGAGAGTGACGACGACGGTGATGTAGACCACAGCGTCACTGTCTAAACATATTGGTCGTACTACACAATAAAAGCCCCAACTGGAACCCAGTCGGTGACCATACCTGAATGGGGAAGCAGGGCTCGGAGCGCTCGCAGCTGTCGTCACAGTTGAGGCCGTTGCTGAAGGAGCGGATGCTGGGAGAGAAGGGTGTGAAGGTGAGGTCGTGGTCGATAAACTGGCCGAACAGGGTCGTCAAGTGGGAGTATTGACTATCGCTGACCACGCCCTCGTTCGTCGTCGCCAGGATGCGGTTGGACACCTCCCTGACCTATGGAGGACGGACACAATCCGTTGTAGATAGACATTTTATAGTGGCCGCACGTGGGTTTAACCGTCACGCGATGCCGCTGCCGGCCGCGTGGGCTGACGACAGCATCATACCAGAGGGAGAACAAAGTCATTGTAGTGACGGTTTCCCTCCCAGCTGATGGGCAAGGCGATGTCGTCGTCGTACTGAGCGGGGAGCCACCGCGTGAAGGGGGTGTTGGAGGCCCCCAGGCGAGGGTTCATCCTGTTGACGGCACGTTGGAAGACTTTTACCTTACGACTCAAAGCCTAGTTCTCACAATCTCTCAATCATTTTTATATTGCTTCTGTCCAAATATCGTTGGTAGTGATCAACTGCATTTGCATCAATTTGAATTGCAATGTTTCAAAATAATAATAGGTATATATAAGTAATAAGTAATAAGTATAATAGGAAACACTTGAAACACTTTGTCTACACTAAAGACTTAGTTATGGTTCCACGTCGACACAATGCAATGTCCACGCAGGCACTTCAGCGCAGCCATGAGTCTGTTTTGGTTCTGCGTCGGGTTTTAGTTAGCGGACCAATCACAGCGCTTGCTGCTGCGTCGCCTCGATGCAAGGTTACAATTTCCTGGAGGCGCACGTCAGGCCCTTGCGGTGGACCCAAGGAGGGTCTGCAAGGACGTAATGGATCCGTAAACCCCCTTGCGTTGCGTCGACGTGGAACCACAACTAAGCCTAGCCTAACTAAGACAGGAACAAAGCAGTGTAACGGTCGCTCTTACAGGTTGTTGCAGACGCTGGTGGCGGTCCTGTACTTGGCCAGATTCTGAATGGTGCCACAGGGCGGATCGCTGACCCTGGCTGCACATCCAGAGATCCTCGAGAGAACCTCCAGGTCTTCACGAGGGAGCAGATCTGGAGGACAGCAGACATAGGACAATACTTGACAGTACTTGACAATACAATACAGACAATAGCAGGCAACAGAGCGGCGTGCGCCTGACCTGTGGCGTTGAGCGAGCGTTTGTGCACGCGGTGGACGCGGTCGTGCAGCAGGCGCAGCGTCTGGGCCATGTAGTCGGCAGAGCGCACGGCTGAGCGGGCGTCTCCACGCGGCTGCTTCATGAGACGCAGGATGTCCGCCGGAGAGACGACCTCTCGGCGAACCCTGCTCAGACTCCTGGCGGGGAACGGAGGGGAGGGGGCGGGGGAGGCATGGTTAGATAAAGATGGGATGAATAGCAGTATTAACATGATGGTCATCATAACATGAAGAAGATAATCATAAAAATAGGTCATGAAGCGAATAGGCTCTTATGGTTACTAATTAATTAATTAATTATGAAAGCGAAACAGGTATGTAATGGTCATTTTTTCTATCGATATTCGTTTTTGTTGTGATTATAGTTTAATCATTACACAAATGGAAAAGTGACTTTAATGCTTATGGTGGGAGTATCCTGTTACAGAATTGTTTTCTGGTGATTGTTTAATTCTCGTTAAGACAGAATAAGATTCAGAACAACAAACTCACTCATCTCGCGAGTACTTGTAAGCATCATCCACCAGTTTTTTGGCTTCTTTAAAGCACTCCATAAGATAGGGACGACCCAGACCTTCAGATACAAGAGCATTAATAAAATAAACCACAAGATAGATAGACCTTCAGATACAAGAGCCTTGATAAAATAAACCATAAGATAGACCTTCAGATACAAGAGCATTAATAAAATAAACCATAAGATAGACCTTCAGATACAAGAGCATTAATAAAATAAACCATAAGATAGACCTTCAGATACAAGAGCATTAAACGGGTAGTTCGGAATTTTGGACATCGGACCTCATTTCCAAGTGAGCCAGTGTGTTATTTATCATTGGAGACATTCAGTCCTTCTAGTTGTAGTCCTTCTAATCACTGGTGCTAGGCTAGCGCAAGTCGAGGGGAACTGCTGGCCTGCCAATAAAAACAGTTTTACCCACTCCACAGTACACCCAAGGCAAACCAATTATAATGGCCAACTATCGATGTAAATGTCTGTGTTGATGTCTGTGTAGAATAATGTTAGAAATAAAACTATCCACAGACACTGTGAATACCTAATAAACAAACTTAAAACTTAACCTTGAACAGAAAAAAAGAAGTTAGGGAAAAGAAAAACATCACAGTAGACCAACATTTTAAAAACATTCACATTTTTTAAAAGTTAATCGTTTAAAAGCTTACTTGATGGGTTTGAATGGGCCTGCGTCATGCAGATGCCCAGCATTAGAACACAGACAAGCAGGTTCATCTATAAGTGAACAAAACATACCGAGCATCAGCCATCAACGTTAAGCCTTCCATTGTCTGACACACGTTAGACAATAATGATGCTAGGTCCCACATAGTCCTCTTACCTCTCCAGGTGAAGCTAAAAGTACAGTGAGAACAATGTGAAGGTTGTGTGAAGACTGTCCCTTTGTCAGCCTATTTATAATGAGTGTCTTAGGCCTCACCCCCAGTGTTGAGGTTTTCATGTGTGGTCAATATATCATTAAATCCTATAGTTCCTACTTCCTTCTTCTAGCTGAACTGGATTAACTTAAGTTTATCAATCGACTAATCAACTTTCTTGTGCAACAAAAGCTTTGAGTAGCATCTACTATTTACTATCATACTAACTAACTTTTACATTGGTAGCATATTGTTATTTTTTCACATGGAAAAAAACAATTTCCAGATACAAAAGGGGTCATCCACACCTGATATTAACAGATAATTGTGGGTGTAAAAATGTGCTTCAAATACTTAAAGTCTTTAAATACTTAAAATGAGACGCAGGAAAGCCATGCAACAATCTGACTGAGGATAGTGGGGAGGATAGTGGAACATTTAACTCTGTTAGACAACTAAATGACAAGACAGTCAAGCCCGTGAGATTCTCAGTCTGGCACCAGAAGCAATCAGAACTAACTCTACTACTAACCAAATAGCAAAACACAAACATTAGGTGAAGTTGTGAAGCCTGCTTTACTGCTTTCTGGAGAAAAGCAGTCATGAGTGATTGGTTGCAAATGCACCAGCTGATAACATCTTTAAAAACCTACACTTTCATAGAAACACACAATACTTGGCTGCATGTTGCTGTCAAGGAATAACATACCATAACATTTCCTGATCCCTTACAGCAGCACGCTTCATCACTTGCAGGAAACCTTTCTTTAATAGGTGTGAGCGTTCAGGAAGACAGTACATAAGTGGTGCACATGCACACACACATGTACACAAACTATTACAAACCATGTACAGTTTATTACAACCAAATGTATCCCTTATCATGCTCATATATTGCAATATGTTCTGGGCCTGAACAATCACTTGAAAACAGCCACTATAATTTGCTAGGATATCTAACTTTTCAACCATTTTTAAGATATTGATGGCTTAGTCCAGAATCTTAAAAATAAGAAAATATTAATCTCTGGGTTGTACAGTCAAACGCGATTGATGATTGAGTGCCTATTGTGAAACACATAGACACACCTGCAGTATTTTGCTAAATTATCAAGACGACTCAACATGGTCTCAAATATGCTCTTCTTAATTGAGGAGGCCTATGCTTTGACAAACTGGAAATATACACTTTTCTTCAAAAAGCCATGTGTATTGCTTGTGTCAGCTTTCTTGAAATGCAGGGTCCTTCATGTCTTGAAAATGCAGGACCATATCCAAGGACTCTGTACTCGGATGTGCTTGGGATTAGGTTGGTAAGGCTTGTCCCAAACAAGAATCAATGTTCTACTGTCACTTGTCATACATTCTTCCTAGGTCCGTACCAATCTGCCTAAAAAATAAATTCTGAAACATTACAAATGTAGCTTCTCTGTATAATGCCATTCAGTGGACTCTATCATCAAGAGCACCTTACAGTATAAGGGCTCAAAACGTAGTCTTCTAAACCGTTATTGTGGATAACTATTGTTATTCTAGGGTTTGGGTATTATTAATATTCCGGATTGGTAATGCCTAGATCTCCGAGGTGGTGCACTATCATTTGGCAACGATTGGCACGGCCGCCCCGATGAATTCCATTTTTTGAAACTTGTTTGACATGTCTTATTTCACATGATGAACATTTTTGTGTCTTGAACCCAGAATGTCCGTCAAGATAGATTTTGCTGTACAGTGAAAATATCAGGAAAACTTAAACAAACTGCATCCTCTGAACCATAGCTTCAAATAGCGTTAAATGTAAATCTAACAGCTTGGATTTACATTTATTGACTTGCGTGGGCTCTGAATACCTTGTGTGACTGCTTGCAGTCCTAGTTTCATATTAGTCTTGTTTCCACGTTGGACAATGTTTCACAGATATCTCCCAGAGTGTCACACAATATCCTTGATATATCTGGAAAAAAAGTGTGAAATATGTCCATTCTTTACACCAAGACTAATCGGAACTAAATCTGTCCTATTTCAACCGGCCAATTTGTTTTGCAAGAATCCCGGTTGTAATGGAAATGGAAGCTAAGGGGACTTTACGCTTTCAAACAGTGTTCAAACACACGGAAGGAGAACACGGAAGGAGATGAGCAAATATGATCAGTAATATGATTCTCTCCATCATACAAATGAAATGTCAAATATTGTCAGTAATTTGACATTTGGTAATACTTTATCATACAAAACAAACCATCAGGCCGACTGAATGCCCGTCGCGGATTAGCAGCCATGTTCATAATTTACAGTTAGCAGTTATACTTGATACAATGATACATTCACTAAATGTATAATTTTTTGGGAGTCCAGAACAATTGGCCCTCATTTTATTCAGATTACGCTGCCCTCTGTCTAGTTGTTTTACAATCTTGCTATCAAAGAATAAACTCAGCATGACACCATTTTCGTTACTCTAATTTAGATGTTATGATTTGGGATTGTTGTCGTACTTGTAAATCTCTTCAGATTATCTGACTATACAAGATCAACTGAATAAAAGATCACCACAGGATGAACCGAATAAATTATGAGATGATTAAATACTAAACTAAATAAATGATAAAATGACGATGATACAATTACTCAATTATAAACAGACTATATGAGTGATTAGCTGACTAATTAAGTGATAAGCTGTTCAAATGTAGCCTGGGAAGAGAGAAAAAAAAGAATTCCTTGGTTGAGTAAATTGCGACTGGGTTTTATTCTTCAGACACAAATATTTCCAAACAATGTGTCAGCTGCAGTGAAAAAGTGAACACATGAAAATAAAATACAGAATGTTTTCGACATTGTTAGAGCGTCTCTTTTGGCCACTAGTGTGTAAGTGTCCTATATATAATATATACTGAGGAGCAATAAGTAGCCCAGGTGGTAGAGAGGCCTGCTCTGCAACTAGTGGGATTCCTGGTGCTGTTCATAGAGTATGGAGGTGTGAACAGGACTCACCAACCCTGACCTGGCTGACTAGCTGCCGGTTGCTATGGTTGTTTGGTCGACGGCACCGTCAACACCTTTTGTCTATAATATGCTTTTACTGTTTTGTATAGAAATCTTGTGACCCGCGGCCTCTGGGATTTCGATGACATTTACGATGGTGAAAGAACCGAGAAGGAACAAGGAACAGGACAAGCGACAATAAAGAAATGACGATGAACAGAACAAACCCACATGAGTTTGAGGTTGGATTATACAAAGGCAAGAGTAGTTTACCCTTCCCCTCACAGGTTCTTCCACTTTGGATTTGTGTTTTAGTACATTTCTGTAGAAGATGTCTTTGCCTCCTAATTTTATATTATTTATAATATATTACAACAACAAGATAATCTTCAGTTTAGTCGTATTGCCAGCTAAATTGTCTTTGTCTTTAAAGAAACACAACTGGAATATAGACACTTGTCTATTGTGCAATATAAACTACTTGTGATGTGCTGTTCATCATTTATGTTACATTTGACCTAACCGATTTATTAAAAATTCGAATTTATTTATTATTGGTCTGTTTTCAACTTTCTTTAGCGTCATATACAGTATCAATCCAGGAACCACAACTGATGTTTTCTCTCCTAGAACAAGTGCCTACAACTGGCCTATGGTGGGTGCTTTTACGTAAAGGCGAGCGTGTCTAATGCATTGTTTACCTGCATTGTTCACAATCCCAAACTGCACCTATACTCGTAAGTAGTTAATAAGAAGGTCTACTTCTGGTAAATCGATAGCTCAGCTTCTTATCAAGTGTCTGGTAAAATACCTTGTAACTTTCTGTATCCTCTGGTCTCTGGATCTTCAGTGTGCTTGTGTGGACCCTGCACACTTTGGAACGTGCAAATGGTGGGCTGCGCAGATTGAGGGCCATGAACACCATGCACGCTTTGGGCCGTGCACACTAACATACAAACATAAATAAACAAACAATCATGTCGACCTTAACAAGGAGGGACAGAAACATAACATTACATTTATTTAGCGGACGCTTTTAAGTTTTCTTTTCTTTTCTTCTTCTCATTGACAAGCTGCAGTCTGCAAAGATACATATCCAGCCTGCCTGCGGTGGATGACGTGAAGGGTTTGAAGACCAGCCCGGCCGCTGCGTTCTGGTCGCATGGCACCTGCAGGCAGGAAGGGAGTTGCAGTAGTCTTCTAGACACGAGTGAGTGGACGAAAGCCTGGACCAAAACCTGGGTGGCCTTCTGGGTAAGGAACGGACGTATCCTCCTGATGTTTCTGCAGGCAACGTCGAGAGCAAAGGACAGCTGGTCATCCAGTGTCACACCCAGGCTCCTTGCCGTCCAAGTCACAGCCACCAAAGAGTTGTCAGTATTGATGGAGAGGTTGTGGACGGGCGATGCCTTCCAGGAAGAGTAGCGAAGTGTTGTCCAGATTGGACTTCAAGCAGTGTGTCGACATCACTGAGAGATGTCAGCCAGCTAGCAGAGATTTGTGGAAAAGACAGAATTAGGTGTTTGGCATCTGCATGCAAGCGGCCTTGCTGGGGAACACTATAGGACTGTGTGTGTGTGTGTGTGTGTGTGTGTGTGTGTGTGTGTGTGTGTGTGTGTGTGTGTGTGTGTGTGTGTGTGTGTGTGTGTGTGTGTGTGTGTGTGTGTGTGTGTGTGTGTGTGTGTGTGTGTGTGTGTTTTGTGTAGTGTGCAATATCTGTGTGTGTAAAATATGAGGCTGATGGTGATAGAAAGTCCAAAGAACATAGGGTGGTTAAGCCACTGTGACAGGATTTCTTAGAGGCAGATAGCTGCCTGATAACAATACTGCTTATCACAGTTTCACTGGGTTCCGTGATCAATACCTGATTCATTTGAAATAAACTGCTCTCAGTGTTCACTGTGGACCGAGGTGGTGGGGGTGGAGGTGGAGGTGCTGGTGCTGGTGGTTGTTGATGGCGGAACTGCAGATGATGGTTTGTTCAAGATGGTTTAAGCAACTGGGCCCTGATCACCAGGGCCAAGTTGTTCAAAGGTAATCTTACCGGATTACATCGGATTGGATGAAATATTGAAAATGGGTTTTTCAAAAGAAAAAATGGATTCTGAAATCCAATCTTGGTTTAGATCTGGTTCAAACCTTCAGTATGTGTTGTTCTTTATTATTATTATTTTTTAACTTTTTAGTAGGATTGGGATAACTTTGATCCAAAAAATCATGATGACCCTGACCCTAGCGGAAGCATGGATAAAAAAAATTTAATGGGATTTATTCCCATAAAATAATCCCCCATATAGCTATCAATATCGAAGAAAAACTATATATTTAATTGTTCATGTGAGTCATTTCGTATCACTGTATATTAATTATATATAATTTGGTAACCCTGAAAGTTTGTATCTGGATCAAGGTGATCAAATCCACTTTGAAAAACTGGTAAGATGATCCTAGATAGCAAAAACAGACATCTGGGGGAAGTAAGTCACCTGATTGGCATAGCAGACACACACACACACACACACACACACACACACACACACACACACACACACACCACCTTCTTTCTTGGATAAGAAAAGGCGTCAACACTCACAAAATCCCTCATTCTAGATCTAATAATTAGAATACTAAATTTTACCATTGGAGCATCAAAACTAAAATTGAAAAACGTGTATTCAGTAACCCTGTTGTGTAAAGATGTCACTCCTGTAGATGTTTTAGATGTTTCTTCAAGTGTAAAACAATCTCTGGCCCACGAATGAGGAACTTGAGAGTGAAACCGGGCCAATGTTTATAGAGATCTAATGACTCATTTAGAACCATTTTTGAGAAGTATTTCATTCTCACAGGAAAAAAAAAAAAAAAAAAGGCTGTGTTTTTTATTTTCATTTCTCTATCAGCATAAGCTTTGCAGGTGGACTCCTCTCAGGCCCCCCCAAGTTTCAACACATATCCCAGGTACAGTCGACAGGGTGCAGTGAAACGGCATACACCCCACCTACAGAAGACACTGTGCAGTGATCCAACATATACCCCAGCTTCACACCACAGGGTGCAGTGGACATACAGCTCAGCTACAGACTACTGCTGATGAAGACCATGGCTCCCCTCAACGTTGCTGTGCTCCTCTTCCTTGGAATCCAAAGCACAGGTAATGCTTTGTTAACAAATGACCGGTTGACATCACGTTTCTTCTTGATGATTTCTTCTATATTGTTGTATTGCATCTTGATGTGTATTGATGTTGAGGATGTGTTTGTTCATATAATGAGACGAGGGAGTTGTGGTCTCTTTGCAGCTTTGACCGCTGAATTCAAGATGAATGGAGTGCCCAAGGATTCTAAGAATCAAGTGAGTAATGATTTGTTGTTTCTTAGTCATCTTAAAGCAGGATTTTTAACGAAACGGATCTGTATATAACAAGTGCTGTTTTACAGGAACTTTCCTTGCATGATGGTCAAAAGGAGAGAAATCGTACTTTGATTTTTGTTGGTGAATCAATAATGGACTGAAGAGAATATTTCTCCTCAGGATGGCATATAAATGTGTGACTTAATACATTTTGTTATGTCATACATTGTAACTCACTGGCGGAAATAACTATATATTGCATCGTTCCAAAATCGTTCCAAATACACTAGAAACAAATTATCATCAATATTTGATATACATTTTGACTGAAAACAAATAACTTAAAAGTCAGACCTTATAATACGATGGCAATTTAACACAATATTCTAAGTTAAAAATTGTACAATTACAATGTCCTTTTTCTTCCGTCCTAGCATATAGGATGCAAAATGTGTACCTCTCCTATCCATTTTAGTCTGTATATAGTAAACACATGTTCGTAGATGGGACAGTTACTAAGATAGAAAAATATGAGCTAGGCTACACTGTCTTGGCCTTGCTCTGACCTGCTCACATAACAAATATTGCAGTATAAATAGTGTTATCACAGTATTCAGGCATTGTATACTTTCAGGCCCTATCACGCACAGTGCATCTGGTTCACCAATATTGAATCAGCTATTCACCACATTCCCAAAGCAACTATTTCAGTTCCAACAGTACTTCGTCATACTGGTGAGGAATTAAATTATCCAAATAACAATTGTGATAAATGCAATTCACAGATGTGAGTGGTTGATGCACAACTATGAGGGACACAACATTGATTTCCGTATTAGGATTAAATAGAAAACATTGATCCTGTATAAACATTGTGATTTATTATTCTCCATATCTACTTGGGATAGAAATATTGAGACATCACCAAGATAAGTAAAACAGAATAATGCATATATATATATGTATTCTGTTCATGTTATTAAACATACTATGATAAAGAGTAAATTAGTTGTAACGTTAGACCCTGTGGGATTGTAATGTAGTAAAATAATATAATGCAACAATATAACTATCTCTGTCATATTAATATGTCTTCTTTAGATTGGGGATGTTTGCGAGGACTGTAGTGATATATTCGGACTGGTGGTTGACATCCTTTCCAACGCGGAAATCCAGGTCAGTGAAGCATTCTCACAATAAAGTACCTGGAGAACACTTAAAGATTGCCTTTAAATACTACTATTTTATATTATTTATCAACCCAGATATGTCTGGAAAGCTGGGCTCTAGCTAGCATCTGCATTTGGACTGGTTCTAAATAAGTAGCATTAGCTAAAAGTAGTTTCAGTTCCGAATGTCTACAAATAAACGTATGAACCTGTTTTGAATTCACGCACGCACGCGCGCGCACGCACGCACGCACGCACACACACACACGTGTATTTGTGGCTGTAACCTTCTTGATACTTCCCCTTTTATGTTGGAAGGATCAGTTCACATTTTGTTGACCTGATAGGAGAAGTGATGAAGGAGATGTGTGATACAGACATGATATAGCAGATTTAGATATAGGATTCAGTTATGATATTGAATATACATGGTTATAATAAAGAAGATATATGATACAGGAGAGTAGATATGATTCAGAAATGATATAGAGGATATGAAAGTTATGATATAGGGGATGTATGAGTCATATAGATTATATATGCTACAGCAATGATCATATATCCCCCCCCGCCAACCCCAACCCTGCAGAGGAAGATGATGGACAACCTTGAGGTTCTGTGTGATCTCTTGCCGAACCCCGGCAAATCTGGCCAGATCTGCAGGCAGCAGGTGGAGCAGATTTTGCCAATAGCAATCAGTTTCATCACCAATTCAGTGGTAAGTTCAAAACTTTTTTTTCTTAACTAAATTACATCTCGGATCATCTTAGTTAATGTAGTTAGTCTTGTCCCCCATTTGCTTCTCTTTTGTGTTTGAAATTGCGTTGGGAGTCCAGACCCATCTTTACCGATATATGCCACTGCACACTCTTTATCACATCCTGTACAGAAACCAGAGCAAGTGTGCTCTTTCCTTGGGCTATGTGGCTCGCACTTAGAGGACGGCCATGAGAGACAACTGATCAGCGATATCCAGCAGAGTCTGAGGGCCGCCATCGAGACGCTGGACCTTAGTGACAAGCCATGGGCAGGAGAAGCCAGCAAGCTCACGGTACAGTGGGTCCAAGTCCTCAATCCCTTGCTTTCATCCCAAATAATCTACCCAAACCCTCTACTGTAGTGTCAACAAAAACACTACTGTAGTAGTGTTAGTATTGTGTAGTATCGACACAATCATTCTACTGTAGTATCAACCCTTACACTCTACTCTAGTAACACTCTACTGTAGAACAAACACTTTACTGTAGTAACACTAATCAAAACACTACTGTAGTAACACAAACTCCCTGCTAAAAGCTTCAACATAAACATTACTGTAGTTTCAACACAAAACTATTCTTTAGTTATGAACAACCACAATCCGTGGGCTGGTTTTGTGTCAGGGTAGGAACGGGTCGGTCTTGTTTTTCTGCGTTTCCCTCAGGGCACGTCCTCCATTCAATGCACCTACTGCCTGGTCATTATGGACGCTCTGCAGAAGATGTTCCCCAAAGAAAAGACAGAGGTGAGAGGGCGTCTGTTGTGGGCAGACAACAAAACACAAAGACGATCCTTAATCATAATCACACCCAAACCCCAAATTACACGTTGTGGATAAAAGCTGTGCTTTGTTTTCCGACTACATCCTCCCCGGTTTGGAATTGCGTGACATTTTGTTGTTCATTGTGACAGGCGGTAGTGGTGGACGTCCTGCTGGGGATGTGCGACCTCATCCCGGCCTCCTACACACATAAGTGTGAGGCCCTTGTAGATTCATTCGTCAAGACGGTGCTGGATACCCTGCTGAATCAGATTACACCCAAGGCCATCTGTTCCCTCGTCCAACTGTGTTCAGTGCAGGAACGAGCCCTCAACAGTGAGTCAGCAGAAAAAAAAAAAATACACCTCCCAAATTTGTATAGGTTGACCGAAGTTTGTTTGGTTACAATGCGCTGTGATTACGTTACGTTACCAAGACACATGATTTTGAATGATTGCTGTGATCCAATGTGTGTGTGTGTGTGTGTGTGTGTGTGTGTGTGTGTGTGTGTGTGTGTGTGTGTGTGTGTGTGTGTGTGTGTGTGTGTGTGTGTGTGTGTGTGTGTGTGTGACAGGGGAGGTGTTTGTGGACCCTTGCACCCTACAGAGCTTCAGATGCAGGGACCTCAGGACCGCAGTTAGATGTGGAGTAAGTATAAACAAAGGACTTTGTATACAAATTTCAAAATTCCCCAAGTTCGAGTCATAAACTTACTTTACTTTTCTGTCTGCAGACGGTTTCATTCTGTCAGAGATTCGCCTGGAAGTCCGCCCGAAGGACCCTTTTCTGAAACTTTGTGGTAAGTAAAGACATTGACTCACAAACTGAAATAATATATAATATGCTGGATGAATATGAATGTTTGTTTTATTCGTTTTCCTTTAGGCTGGGAATATGCCCCGACCTCAAACGCTTTCGTCCAACAGATGACCTAGGTGTTGCAACTTCCACTTTCAAATATTGCTTCAGTCCTTAACAATATTGACTTTTACTACTGATTGCACTTCTTTCACATTTCACTATTGCTATTTTTTGATAGGATTCATTCTTGTGATTTTTTTACCTTAAATAAAAAATATATTTTGTGACCTCTTATAAGAATCTGAACTGCAGCATATTCCGTCGTTGAGAAGAAATCTTTAACCTCCGTCTGAAAAGCTTAATGTGTTTTAATGGCAAAGTATTTTATTAAACATTAAAATAAGATTGTTGTTCCAAATTCTTTTATCAATGTTTGTTTCCCCCTTTACGTCACAATTGTACAAAAATGTGGTCGAACACGCACCATGAACCACATAAAAACATTGTATGCGTAACACGGAATGAAAGTGGATCATGTAGAAATGATTGCAAGACAAGGAAGTTTAACAACTTACTGAGTAAGACACGGCCTATAACCACAAGGAAGTGTTGAACCAGCAACGATTTAGGTGAAACGCTTCCTTACGTAGACATCAAGTAGCCAGACATTAAAAAATACATAACATATTCATGTTAGCATTTAAGTTCCCCCGAGAGCAGATACAACTCAAACCTCACATGTACAAGTTGAACCAATGATTCTGAACAACGGCCTAGAATTGAATAAGAGTCCTGCTTTGGTTTTCTGTGACAACCAGGTTTTTGTATTTATACATTATAGCTAATATATCTACACACAGAAGATATACTAGCTATAATGTATAAATACTGTAATAATATCACGTACAAATACAAAAGACTGTACGAATGTACTGATCAGAGGGACAAACGAAAATCTGGGGTAGGATATTTTATTCAGATAGCAACCGTGTTGGACAGCACAACGTTTGATACATTGGGGAAGACAGTGTTGGAAGGGGGGGATGGCCAATTTACATTCTGGGGATCCGCGCCACACAAAGAAGGGCAGAACGTTAGAAAGGCACTTTTACAAATGTCAGTATCCACGCCAGTAGACATGCCTGTAACAGCAACAAAGAGTTGGAGGTAAAAAAAAAAAAAGGGTAGTACTCTAAAACAACAGGAACCCACAGAGAAGCATGTAAACGGGCTGGTTTCTCTGTACAACACCAGCCAATCTGCTTTTGTCTGTTGGAGGGGATCCACATGTGGAAAGTGTTTGTATCTATTGACATGTGGAATGCTCGGCAACGCGATTCCTCACACAGCGCTCATTGTGGGGGCCGAGGAAACACCAAAGGCGCCAGGGGCCACTGCACGCACACACACTGATGACACCTTCCCCGACACTCAATACAATACAGTAGAAGATAGCCGGACATGGACGTGATGTCGTGGTGTTGCATAACAAAAGACAACATTCACATGGAATGAGTCAGACCTCGTACTGTGCTGTAGTTAGTTAACCCCTCCCCCCCACCCATCTCCCGCACCCAAATGATCCCAACGTTGCTCTTTTGAACTACAAAATGTAGCGCGACGACAAAAAACTACAAAAATATTCCCTAGATTTAGCAAAAACGGGACGTCAACTCAAAACTGAGGTATTCCACGACCTTCAGCACCCATCTTATAGTCAACCACGTGCAGGCCAACCCACACTCAAAATGGAGCCAAGCCTCCAACCACTACAGCTGCTGCATCCTGAGGAAGCAAGCCTCTCAGCGTGTATGTAGGTACCAGAGCTCAAAAAGAACAACTGAAGACTGTCTCACGCACACACACACTACGAACCCTGCCCCCCCCCCTCACCCAACATTAACAACACAGTGGTAGTGTTCTGGTCCATTACTCTAAAGGCCTTATGGGTGGTGCCCTGCAGGCTGCACCGGGTTTCTCTGTAGCTACACCCGTTCTCACAGCTCTGCAGGCCACGATTGTCTACGACATGGTCCGATAGGCCAGCGGGACGGTACGGAGCACATTCTGAAAACATTCACGTCAATAAATATAGTTAAAGGGTGTGCGTCGATCCATGTGAGCGCCCAGGGGCTAATATTAGCAGCTTCTGACTTCTCTGTAAAACCTCTCCTCTGTATTTACAGCTGCTGCAACTCCACTTCCGTGTTCATAGTGTCTACAGTTGGCCTACGTCAAACTCCTGGGGGGGGGGGGGGGGGGGGGGGTGTAGATGGGTGCTAGCTTTAGCCGCCATGACTATTAAGTGCCTTTCTCCTAAGAAAGAGGTAATTGGGGTATAAGATGTTTTTGTTTTGACTAGCTACTTTTAAAAAGCTTGTTCTGGGTGACCAACCAAATGTAACTATCAAAAGGTGATAGGTGTTTTCTCCTGCTCACAAGTACTGTCCATGAATTCTGCTGAGGAAATCCTTGTCCATTAAACAAGCCCCAGTATCCTCCTCCCCCATCCTGGACCTCATTCTCATGTATGATGCCTACGCATCCAGCGTAAAAGGCGTGAATCATGGACAATATGCTACTTGTGGGTGGGTGGGTGGGTAGAAAAGTATGGCCGCTCTCGGCCCCTTCTGGGTGGAGGAGGTCTACACAAGCTTTACGACAACCTCCATCTTTGAGAGAAGAACAGAGTGGAGTGTAACACGACAGCAGTGAGCATTTGGGAACAGTGCAAGCCAATGAAGGGAGAGCAACAGAATCTCATGAGACAAGATTACAGTGCATTACCGGTTTGGAAGTCAGCGAATGTGATACGATCAGGAAACAGAGAACGCACGCAGCCCTCTGAAATATGGCATAAGCCTGCTGTGACAACAGGAGAAGTCAAAACAACACTGCTGCACAAACATTGATTATTATTATTATTTACCGGCCATCTGAACCAGTGTTTGGCCCTGACATTTTCGGATGTATTTCATGGAATGACATTAACGTTAATACAAGTTAACCGTAAAAGAATCAACGATTTCCCCTCTATGTAAAAATGAATCATAATGCATGTGAACCCAGTGGCACTACCTCTATCAAGTGAATCTACCCGTTATTATTATTGTTGTCATTTTGCCATCTAACCTTCCGTTGCACTCTTTAAAAAGGGGAAGTACAGCACACAGTAGTGACTGCTAGGGACCAGGCTGGGAGGGGGGAGGGTTGAGGGAGTGGAAAGGGAGACGGGAGGAACAGCAGCACCCCCTAGTGGGTGGAGATCACACAGACGGTGTGAGGCTAGGAGAGGACCACTCAGTACTTGAGCTTCTTGGGCACCTCCCAGGTGAAGTCCTCCCGTCCGAAGTGGCCGTACGCTGCGGTGCGCTGGTACATCGGCCTCTTCAGGTCCAGCTCCCTGGAGACACAGAGACAGCACAGCTGTTGCTGGAGTAGTGAGTTCACCCTCCCCCCACTGACCAAGCTAGTCGCCCTCACCTGCTTCCATTGATTTGGGGATTTTTTTGAAAATATAAATTAAATGGTACTCGTTTGAATATGTGTGTCAAGTTGAAATAACCTTAAATGATCAAATAGCTAACGTGAAGCACAGCGTTGAATCCTGGCTTATGGATCGGCACTAAGCTGTACGGAAGACCATCACAGGAAACCATACCTGACAATGACACCCGGACGCAGGTCAAAGTTCATCTTCACGATGTCCAGCAGCTCCCTCTCACTGCGATTGGACGTCCCATAGTGGAAGATGGAGATGGACAGAGGGTGGGCCACACCGATAGCATAGGCCACCTGTAGCACATTCAAGATTACACACTCGCAATGGACTTTTCAAAAACACCATTACAAAGTTCAAGCTGTTCTTAAGCATGTCCACTGGTCTGTAGCAGCCTTTTCAGACCCCCAGGGGCGAAACTAATCAGATTTTACACCCATCCATCTACATCCATCCATCCAGGGGGCCGTTACCTGGACCAGGACCCGCCTGCAGAGGCCTGCCTTCACCAGGGACTTGGCCACCCAGCGGGCTGCGTAGGCAGCCGAGCGGTCCACCTTGGTGTAGTCCTTCCCTGAGAAGGCCCCGCCGCCGTGAGCCCCCCAGCCCCCGTAGGTGTCCACGATGATCTTGCGACCGGTGAGGCCGGCGTCGCCCTTGAGATGCCAGAGAGACAGCGTGGTGATGGTGGAGACTACAATTATACCTTCATCAATGGCTTGCTTGTTTTTTTAAACTGAGGGGTTGATTTTCTTAATACCTGTTTTGATCATTGTTAATTGATGATAAGTATCAGACAATAAATGGTCATGTTTGAGTCACCAAATCTCACCCCCCCCATTTGAGTCATAGGCCATCAGTAGAATAGAGGTTATAAATGGACATTCTAGCGTAGAGGATAGATAGAATTTTGATGCAAACAGTCTTCCAAGCGGCAGCATGAAAGCTTGACTGGCAACTGAAGGTTGCTAGTTTGATCCCCGGCTCCTCCTAGCGTCGAGGTGTCCCTGTGCAAGACACCCAAGCAAACTGCTCCTGGCGAGCTGGCTGTTGCCTTGCACAGTTGACACCGCAGTCAGTGGGTGAACGTGAGTATGAATGGATGAATGTCGGGCACTCATTGTAAAGCTCTTTGAGTGACCACTGGTTAGGAAAGTGCTGTATGAAGGCAGCCCGTTCACACGCGTGCAGACCAAAGTCACCTGCGGGCCGCCGATGACGAAGCGTCCGCTGGGCTGCAGGTGGTAGACGGTGTCCTGGTCCAGGTAGGCCGCGGGCACCACCGCCCGCACCACCAGCTCCTTCAGGGACGCCCGCATCTCCTCCAGGGAGACCACCTCGTCGTGCTGCACCGACACCACCACGGTGTGCACGCGCAGGGGCAGCATGGCCCCACGGTCCTGCCTGTACTGCACCGTCACCTGACGGAGGAGATCACACACACACACACAGACACGACCTCTATAGCTGTAGCTGTAGCAGTAGTGCTACAACTATAGCTTTCTCCATTTACTCTAAAGTTTCCTTTAGCAGACGCTTTTATCCAGCAGCTTCGCAGCCCCTCCTCCCTGCCTCCTCTTCCTAACTGATGCATCACCTCCTCCTCCTCCTCTCTGCATCTCCACCTCCCTCCTAAACATCCTCCTCCTCTCTCCTAAACGGCCTCCTCCACCATATCTTCCCTCATGTACTTCCTACCTTCTATACATCCTCCCCCCTGCTGCACATCCTCCTCCCCCCTGCTGCACCTTCTCCTCTCTGCTGTACCTCTTCATCCCCCCAGATGTACCTCGTCCGCTGCATCTCCTCCCTGCTGTAACTCCTCCGCCTCTTTGCTGTACCGCCCCCTCTGTACTGTACCTGGGTTTTGGAGTCGGGTCGTAGCCAAGGCAAGGTGCCGTCACGGCGCAGCTCGGCCATCTTGGCGTTGAGTTTGTGCGCCAGAATGATGGTGAGGGGCATGCATTCCTCCGTCTCATCTGTGGCGTAGCCGAACATCAGACCCTGCAGTGATGGAGGAGACCCTTGCTTTAAATCCAACTACACAAACAAAATACACCAGAGAATGATTTCAAAAGTTAGCTCCTTCTGACCTGGTCTCCGGCCCCAACGTCCTCCTCCTTGCGGTCCAGATGGACTCCCTGAGCGATGTCGGGGGACTGCTGCTCCAACGCCACCAGGACGTTGCAGGTCTTGTAGTCGAAGCCTTTGGGATGAAAACACTTAAATATCTGCTTTCCCACTACATCCCACTGGGGCGCTAATCTGGAAATCCAGACCCACATCCAGAAAGCTGTAGGGTGGGGGTGGGGAACATAAGGCCCGCCAAAGCCTTTCATCCGGCCCACGGAGGCAAGGGCAAAAGATTTTTTTATTCAATAAAATGTTAACAAAGCATATAGCCTAGCCTACAATATAGTTATACAAGCATAAGTGAACAATTTTGAACAAAATTAATTAAGGAGAAAAAGGTTAATTTCCTTTTTGTTTACTTTGGAATGTTGAGGGTCACATTGGGGTAGCCTAAACAAGTCGCAGTGTCATTTCTAAATCTAACCATTGACGCATGGCATCCGCCAAGAAACGAAAGGTTGATAATGACGGTGGTGTTTTCCAAGAGAAATGGACTGATGATTACTTCCTTGTTGAAGTAAAGGGCGGGCCAGTTTGCCTTGTGTGTGGAGAATCGGTCGCTGTAATGAAAAAGACCAACCTGAAATGTCGTTACAGTACTAAACATGCTAGGCTAAGTGAATTGCAGGGGCAGTTACGCAAAGACAAAATAAACGCCCTTAAGTGAAGTTTGGGTGCCCAACAAGCAGCTTTCACCAGACCAAATTTAGAGAGAGAAAACATTGCAATGCAAGTTGCAAGCATGCAAGTTATGTGGTGAGTGAGTTATTTGTATAGGCCTAAAGAAAGTGTGGCCCCCCAAACAAGTTACAAAAATTGATACGGCCCATGATGTTAAAAAGGTTCCCCACCCCTGCTGTAGGGTCTGACACAGAGTAATGAAAATGGCCCAACTCGAGGGGTAGCACCAAGCATGCATTTGAAAATATCACTGAACGCAATTGGATAACACTACGACCAATCAGAAGAATACAAGGGGTGACGTATCCAGACCAGCGGAGCTAACCAATAGATAAGACTCTTGCCGTATCCGGTCGGTATAACAGCAACGCTTTTGGCCTGCCTATATCAGATACACCAATGTGATTGGTTAATGTTCTGGGCCAGGGGAATCGGGGAGTGAGTATATTGCTCTTTCCCAGAGTGACTCGCTGAGCAAATTCAAATTGTGCTCTCGCGAGAACGTGAGGATTTCCAGGGTACTGGGGCGCTGCATTTGGACAACACGTGTGGTTAAGCGTATAACTCTGACGGCCGACACCAGCCCTGAAGACCAGCCCAGCTCACCGTACCTTTGGAGGAATCATCGTAGCCGACGTGCTTTACGGTGTCTCTCACAATCTTCTGGTAGTCCACGTGAGCCCTGGATGTTATCTCCCCGGCCAGCAGGATCATGCCCGTCTTCGCCACCGTCTCTGAGGAGACAAACACACGTTGGGAGGACAAGTTTGACTACCACTATGGGGTCATTTTTGTGGTTTATTGTGATGTTATCAGCCCACAACTTCCAAGGTGCAACCAAACAAGAAAGACCATTTATTGATAATGTAGTCCAATAAAACTTATCTTGCTTTGAATTGCAATTGTAGGCCTCAATATTGGTGCCAAATCTTTTAAATATTAAAATCCCAATATGAAATCTCTTCACTACCACATTAACAGTTTGTATTCATTGCAAACAGCACCATGTGTAACACTAACTGTTAGTAATCATTGTTTGAAGACCAAAGAATAGTAATCCATTCAACGTGAACACTGCTCAAACAGAATAGTGTTAAGTGTGATTTACGTGCCAGTTCATTAGACTAGTGTTTTCTCCCTGGGACTGAGGACATCATAGAGCTGATTACCAAAATCTTATCTCCAGTACATCACAGCGCCTGGAGCAGCTTTCAATCCACTTTCATGCTAACTTAATCCCAGACTCACACCCTAGGTTTAACCGGGACTTTGCTTTCATACATAAGTTCAATTAGTGAAATACCTAATGGAAATACATAGAAGCACATTACATTGTACATTAGATTGAATACATTGTAGATCAGCTACTCCAAAATGTGTGATACCATCCTTCCTCATTGAAGGTTGCATCAGCCATGTTGGGTGACGTCACTTTTGTTGGTATTTGAAGCGAGATCCCAAACAAACAGAGCCAGCTCGCCCCTCCCTTCCGTATTTCCTGCATCCTGAAAAAAACTATCATGACCGTGCATTGGGCATCCGATTTAAAATCTTTTTAGTTCTTTCCATCTTTCCCGATATATTCCCGATTTATTCATGTCTTGAAAAATACACGTCAACAGTCCCTCACCCTCCTCCTCGGGATTGATTCAGCCACTCTAGCTCCTGATAATGTCAGACGCTGCCCTCCTTCAGCTCCCACTTGGCATGCACGAGCGCAAAACCCACTCCTTGTCGGTGATTAGTTGGAATACTATTTATTTTGGTTTTGAGTGGTTGGTAGTACCATTTGTTTATTGTGTACGATCTCGTAGCATATGCTGCCTACAGAGACGCGTTGTTTTTTTTGACGGCCTGCTTATGGGGCGGGCAGCTAGCAGATCGTGAGGAAAGATCAGATGAATGGGATCATTTATGTTTCGGCCTAGCATCGCTGATACAACCTTTAATGTGGATTGTTTACTCCTTTCTTTCACTTTCTTTCACATGTTTTCCACTCTTATTATTTACTCATCTTGAAATATCGCAATCAAATGAGTCCGAGATTCAGTCTGTACAGACTGAATCTCGGCCTCAGCCTTGGAACCAGTCTGTAAGCTCATGTTTCGCTGCTCTGATTGGTTGTGGGTCTATCAAATTGCATCTATGATTTTGGCCTATGTCCCCGTTGATAATGCCTCTTTGAAATTGAAAATGAACTGGGGGTATCCAGTCTTGTACTCATTTGCGAATAAGTCTGGCAAATGAGTTGTGTTGTCAAGCCCAGGCGTGGGTCCCTAGGGCTGGACAACACAATTGTAGTGGGTCATGTGACCAGCCCGTATTTCTCCTCGGGGTGACCCAGCAGGTGTCACTTGATGGCCCCACTACAGCCACACCCAGAGCAATCGGAGTCCCACTGATCTGTGCTTATCAGCATTCCAAAAAGATTGCAGGCCTGGTCGTAAGAAAACAACAAACTCGGGGTCACCGAAGAGCTGAGCTGCAGCTGTGCTAAAGCCAGATAAAAATGGCCTTCAGAAGTAAAGTGACTCTTATGTCACGCTCATGTGAGGGTCTGGTCAGTTCTCAGCTCCCAAGTCCACCGGGCAAAAAAACCCATCAAAGATAACTCATCTTCGGACCCATTATGGACAAGGACATCTATTATTTCTTTATGACTAAATGCTGCTACCTTTTATACCATGTCTGGAGCGACCTGTATAACTGAAGATCACTAATGGTTGGATATGATTTGAAATGAGAATCATTGACTATGGACTGTGACTATTCATGATTGACTCTTGTTTGAAGGATCCTGGCACACTGAAACAATAACAATCTTTTTTGCCTTGGGCTGAATGCCCTTATAATGGCTGATTCAATTGACAGGTAATTATTGACTTTGTCAGACCAGATCCTTTGCATTACAACTCTTGGTAGCAGGTAAACTAAACATGTCTATGTGTCAGTTTGCTTTGTTGTTTTGTCGGTTTCTATAATATCAATTGCCAACGATAGATGTTATGGCCATAAACACAGCTGGAAATATGATGACAGACTTCCAAAACAACTTCTACTTCATACAGGCTTCAAACACAATACCACTGCTACATGACAGTCAAGGACACTGAAAAGCAAGTGTGTTTACTGACCACATGCTACTTTAGCGTCAGGATCTTGCTTGAGGTGGGCGTCCAGAACAGCATCACTGATTTGGTCACAAATCTTATCTGTGAAGCAACACAAAAAGGCAGGGATAATTTCCTACTAACGGGCTGTAATCATACACTGGTATAGATATGGTGTCGTATTGAATAAGGTTACGATGGGATGGAACAGATACACACATACAATATACTTGCCAGGCATAGAGACCTGTATTACATCCCCACAAGATTTAATCTGGATATGACCTATAATAAAGAATGGTGGCAGAACCATTTTCTGGAAACAAATAATGGAATATGTAACACATTCCCAGAACAGGGACACTGAAGCCGTACTTATCAGATATACTGGAACTGTTCTCACTGTACTCAGTGATGTTTTTACTGTATTGGTAACTACATTATAAAAAAGTATTAACAGGATTTGGAGGGCGGTGACATAACAACCCCAAACATTGTTAGAACTCGTATACGACTTGTTATATATAACTTGTTAGACAATAATGGCTCAGGCACAGATTTCCTAAATAGTGATTTTGACCTGTGGTGTGTGTTAGAAGTATGGCGTTGGGAGTATTCCCATTATAATAACTAAAGCCCTTCAAACTTCGGCGCATGCGTAGAGCAGAGCGTCAGCCCATGTGATCCACATGTTACTTATGATGCTAGATTAAGATGTGCTGGGCGGAGAGCTCCTACTTCGGATGAATGTATTGCTCTCTTGGTTTGCTACCTAGTTATAGTAAGAGTGTATATTACAACTAGTGTACCTAGTTATAGTTAGGATGTGCATCACTACTAGTGTACATAGTTATGGTTAGGATGTGCATCACTACTAGTGTACCTAGTTATAGTAATTGTGTGTATCACTACTAGTGGTACTTAGCTAGTTTGAGTAAGAGTACAAGTACAATGCAAGTGTGTCATAACTCAAGCACCATATTAAAAGGTTCACAATAGAACATGTGACCTGATAAGTCATGCAGCCACCTGACTAGAGGTGGTTTGAACCAGTTCAGTGTAATATGACTTATGAGCCACAAACAGACCCTTACTGACATCACCTTCCAGGCTCGTGCCGGACAGTGGGCATATGGTAGGGGGTCATTTTAAATACAGTAGGCGGTTAGCCGGGCTCACAGAGGTACTGAACAGCACAACACACACCCATGCGTCCACACCGCGTTAGCTGTTAGCTAGAATTGCACTACAAAATACAAGCACTCTCTGAACCCACGTCTTCCGGCGACCGCGATGCAGCGACAACATCACTCACCTGGATGACCTTCGCCAACAGACTCGGAGGTAAAAAGAAAACAGTCTTCATCATGAAGAGAGTTATAGTAGCCGTTCATCTTCTGGAGGATTACTGTACGCTGCACCGGCTGGACACTAGCTTAGTTAGGTGAGCGCGCTGGGGTTCCTACGGGGCTTAAGTCGGCTTCCACTGTTGGTGTGGTTCGCTCCTTGTGATGATAAACTAACAACAAATGAGGTTTGAGTTAATAAATTGCCGGTGAAACGTTGAGTCAGTCTTGTGGTCCAGTGTCCACGCCCACTTGTTTTCACTACAGCCAATGGTCGTGTTAGAAAAAGACCATATGATCCTCGCCGAGGAGGGATCCTGAACTATACCGTTATCCCGGTCTACCTCAAGCATTTCCGGTATGCTGCTTCCTCTGAGCTGTGCATGGCGGTTATCAGTCCCCGGAGCGAGAACAACAAGAACATGACATGAATAAAGAACATGACATGAATGACATCAACAACAACAGAACTGTGCGTTGCCCGAGATGGACCATCTCCGGTCACAACGCGCACTGGTTGCTGTTTTGAGGGAGAGGTTGTGTCTCAAATTGAAGGAAAATACACCAATGATAATACAATAAACTGCGTGCATGTATGAGATGCATCGCAATACACGCAGAGTAACGTTATGGCTTGAGTTCTGAACAGGTTGATTCGTTTTATTCGTACGTTTCTATAACTATATAAGCCTTAACTACAAAGGATAATTAAGGTTTAGATAGAAGCGCAACTCGGTGATTTTAGTTTGACGCTTGAAAAACAAAACAGCTTGTTAAAATAGGACAGATTTATATAATTTATTTACAAGACTGGAAATTGGGCAATATTTCATATGATTAATTCGCTGATATTGCTATAGATTGTTTTCTTACTATGCGTAGTCATTCTTACCATGCTAATTGTTTACCGTACTTACGCCGTTAAAGCGCAGAGCAATATCTACCCAAGCGAACAGCAGCTCAGCTCATTTTTGAGCTGTTTATTATGAAATAATCGATGCCTGTCTTAACATTTCATAGGTTTGAAATTTGAAGTGTAAAATACAGTTATAAATACTGAGATAGTAATGGGAGGATATGCTAAACGTACGACCAGAGAAAATATTTGATTTACAACAGTATAGTATATTCTTGGCTGTGTCTACCTTGAGCTGTTTATCCTCTCACTTGCCCACACAGCAATTACCTTGATTGCTGACATTAGGGTCGTGGGCTACCCTTGCCTTAGGGCAGCGACCTCAGCATGTCCAGGATTTCTCCAAGGATAAGCTCCTGTGGGCTTCTAAAGGCTGCTTTCTATTTTCACAAGGATGTAAAACCTTACAACACTGTGTGGGACACACACACACACACACACGCACACATACACACACACACACACACACACACACATGCAAATATACTCTTGGTTAAGAAAGTGGTCAGCTATGTTATTTAGTCTTTATTCTATCTGTCATGTGGAAAACAGAATCACAGCCAGTAACAATAAAACACCTGTGGCATCAGCTGTTCTATTGTTGCTATAAATAAACACTGATGTGTGTGGTCCAGACCTATGGCTTCACATCAACTTCACACTTGTGACACTAGTGCATTGCTCACTGGTGCTTTTATGAATTCAAGACCCCCCCAAAAAAGGTAAAACAATCAATGTTTTTTATTTAACGTAATGTCTAATCCATGTCTTTAACTCGCTCAATCATTCACTCACACACTCACACACTCACACAGCAGGTTACCTGAACTAGAACTGAGATCAACTCTGCTGTCAACTCTGTCGAGGTGTTAGAATACATCATTCACAACAAATCCTCACTGTCGGTAGGCCAACGAGGGCAGGATTCAATGCCTGTCTATACGAGAACCTCCTTCACAGATTTACCCAGACTTTGGTTATCGTTCAGAGTTCATAAAGTTTGCGTACATATGGTTTACATTATGAGTCTCGAAACATGTATTCATACATACAAACACACATACATACATACTTCCATACACTTACACCGACAAACATACATACGTATATACACTAATACATACAAACAAACATGCATACATACATCCAAACATACATACACACATACACACACACATACAGACAGACTCCAAAGTACATCAAGGATAAAATGGAGCCCAGATGACCGAGACAGAGACGAGTGTTATGCTACAATGCTACAATGTTGCATACTAAAATATATATCCTATCTGTGCCTCGACTTGAATCTGCAGCACAGCTACAGTGTGGCTCAAGTCGGCCTCTGATCAGACCACAGTCCAGCTCCCTAACTGCTGTGTGTACTGAAAGAGTATTCAAAGCCCCAAAACAAAACACACACTGGCCCGCTCACACTACACACCCACATCGCCGTGTGTGTGTTTCCCTGTCCGCTTGGAGCCCCCCCCCAGGGGGCTGGAGGCCGGACCGGGCCTGTGCTCCCCCAGGATGGCCGCGACCAGAGCCTCGGGGACGGTCACGGTGCCGCCGGGGCTCCTGGGGCTGATGGGGCTCCGCGGGCTGAGGGGGCTGAGGGAGGGCGAGGGCAGCGTGTCCGGGGAGACCAGGCGCTCCTTCTTGCCGACGGAGCCCGGCGAGCGGCTGCCGGTCGGGGGGTCCTTGGGCCGAGGAGAGAGGCTGAGGCCCTGCAGGGAGGGCAGCGGGTTGGAGGGGACGGCGGGGCTGCGGCTGCGCCGGCTGCTGCGGCGCTGGTGGTGGTGGTGTTTGCCTCCGTTTTTAGGGCTGGGGCTGCGGGAGGAAACACTGAGCAGGACCAGGGTGCTGTCGTCCTCGGAGCTGACGTCGGAGCTCTCGGCCCCACCCGAGGTGGGGCTGTGGACGGGGACTCGGAGCTGAGCGTTGGAGGGTGGGCTTTGGTTAGTAAGAGTCATCATAACCAGCTATCCTTGATATCTGAAACTGATGCTCATTGTATACGTTTCATTGTGGTTGTTTGTACCTGGATTGGCCCTGCCATTCCTACGATGGTGTTCATGTTATTACTGTAGTAACCCAAAATGTATTCTCCATCTTCTCTCGGAATATCTTCTTCGGGAAAGGTGACCTGACGGAAGGAAGGTAGGAAGTCAACTGAGTATTCAACCTGAGTTCAATTGTGTAATATATATACATATCTATATATATCTACATCACCTGTGCCACATGCTCTCCCTTGGCCCAGATGAAGGCTACATAATCCTTATGATGTCTGAATCCAACCTGTGTAGAGTGATATTAGAAAGTCATTGCCCTGTATTTCGTATCAAATGAAAAGCCACGGAGCAGGTCCTACGTTACCTTGTAAAGCGCCACCCAATCCCATGAGCTGCGCTGGTAGCTGGACGCTACACTGAACCTGACCGTAGCATCTGATACGCTGCACCACTCCTTCTCCACCTGCAGCTGGACCAGCGGGATGTCCACCTTGAAGGGGAACTGTGGAACACATCTCATCAGTACAGGAGAGGATGATAGAGACAGAGAGACAGAGATAGAGAGAGGGAGAGAGAGAGAGAGACAAAGAGAAGGAGAGAGAAAGACAGACAGACAGAGAGGGAGAGAGACAGAGAGAGAGACAGGCAGAGAGGGAGGGAGAGAGAGAAAAATAGAGAGGGAAAAAGACAGAGAGAGGAAGAGAGAAAGAAGGAAATAGAGAGGGGGAGAGACAGAGGGAAATAGAGAGGGAGAGCAAGAAATAAATAGAGAGAGTGGGAGAGACAGAGAGAGCGATACAGAGGGGGAGAGAGATAGAGAGAAAGAGTTACGTGGGTGTTTGTTCTGCGGCCAGCTACTGAGGGATAAGACTCATGTTGGGGTCAGAGGTCATGATTGTTTTGCTAGTGATTGTGAAGTTGTGTACAACAGCAGGCCCACTGAATATTCCTCCCACATGTGCCAATACTTATGTCACTGTAACCCCGTTGACGATGTGAAACAAAACGAAACAAAACAGTGTGTCCGCAGTGCGGGTAGAATCAACACGGAATAAAGAATATTGGGGAACTTTTGTCACATTTGACCTTTTTTTAACAAACACCTGACCATGAGAATACTTTAGTTGACTGCACCTGCCTCTATAGGAGACCATTTAGATTTAAGAATGCTTCCGGCTAATTTCTGACCAATAAAGGCATTTCTTCTCTGATTGGTTTGGGGAATCTATCTTCCCTGTCAATCACGTTCCCGCAGACGCTTAATGCCAGAAAAAAGCAGAACTCATTGCTCTCTTCCTCTCTCTCTTTACGACTCCTTGAATAGGATAGCTCGAATAGGGAAACTCACATGAAGTGAAAAGATGGCGGATACTGGCTTATGGTCGCTGACGGTGTAGTCCATGTGACTGCGGTACTCGTGCTGCGTAACCTTGGTAGTGCCGCCCAGCCACGAGGTCAGGCCTCGCCGCAGAGCGGCGTTGTGGTTGGGGACCGAGGAGCCGGTGCGGCGAAGGCGCCACAGAATCCGGTCGGTCCAGGCAGGTTTCCTCTTCTTGGCACTGGACAACAAGATGGTGGAACGCTTCAGTTGGTATGTAGTAATATTAAGTATTATCGAGTGTGTATATGTGTAGCAATGCATATGTAGTAATATGTAGTATTATGCATTACTATGTATTAAAATGTTGCAATGTATAGTAATATGTAGTAATATGAAGTTATATGTAGTAATATATAGTAATATGAAGTAATATTTAATAATATGAAGTAATATGAAGTAATAATATGATGTCATATGTATATATATTTAGCAATATGTACTAATATGCATTAATACATAGTAAAAGGAGAATATATGCATATAAAAAATTTAAGACAAACTAACTTCCCCAGGAGAAAGACCCTGAGGATCAGGGCTGCACCTACCTTGTGTCGTACGTGTGCGTGCCCACATCAAACTTGTACGTAGGGGGGAAGTTGAGAGGGCCCTCCGTGAAGCCGTCCAAGATTAGTGCCGTGTTTTTAGCCATATTAAGCTGTTGAATACATATCATTCATCATCGGCGCGACCTCACATGGGAACATGCGTACATTTAGAGAAGATTTTTCTTTTTTTCCAAAAGGCCTATCAATACAGATAGGTTGGCTATCTGATAGATAGCTAGATAGATAGGCTGCTTCACCTGGTCCCTCTCCCACAGCAGAGGCAGTTTATGGCTGTCGACGGCACACTTCACCACATGGATGTCATAGTCCTCGATACGGAAGTTGAGGTCCCCAAACCAAAACACCACACTGGCAAGGGAGTGCACAAAAAATTAATTTACATTTTCACATTGACATGATTTACATTAAAAGGATGTGTGAAATGTGTGTGAGGTTGATTATTCATCACAAGCCATTGCAAAGCCAATGTATTTGTGACATCACAAGTGGGTCCACATCCAGATATGTAATGAGTAGATAACCTACTCCTTGTCCTATCTGGTTAAGTCTGCCGATTGGTAGGCTGGAGTTGCGACCCATACATCTTTCTCCCCAGATGTATGACACTGAGTGAACACTACAACTACACTACAACTTGTGACCTCACAAGTGGACCCCTCCACACTTGTGACCTCACAAGTGGACCCTCCGCACTTCTGACCTCACAAGTGGACCCTCCACATTTGTGACCTCACAAGTGGACCCTCCGTACTTGTGACAACACAAGTGGACCCTCCGCACTTGTGACCTCACAAGTGGACCCTCCGCATTTGTAACCTCACAAGTGGACCCTCCGCACTTGTGACCTCACAAGTGGACACTCCACATTGGGGACCTCACAAGTGGACCCTCCACACTTGTGACCTCACAAATGGACACCCCAAAGTGGATGGATTTTTTAAAATGGCTTGTGTGATGACTGATCAACCTCCCACCGGGTGGTAAAATACACCAGATGGTAAAATACTGGCCCTTTAAGATAAGAAAAAGCAGCTCACTCGTGGTCCAGCACGCCGGTGGCGGTGCCTCCCTCAAACTGCTGCTGCTGCAGAATGCTCTCAAAGTCCTCCATGCGCTGGTCCAGATTCCTCATGTGAGCTGGCAGGTGGCAGTTGAGGAAACAGACGGGGTGACCAAACATGGTCATCCTGGCGCTGACACCGCCTTTATTACCCTTGGTATTCAAAGAGGGGGGAGGAAACAGTGAAAACGTGACTTACACAACAGATGCCCTGCTAAATGTTGTTCTGTTTCCCCGGCTCAGTGGCTCAACCAGCTAGTGTGCTAAGTTAGCACCTACATGCACTTCTAACCCGGTAGGCAACACGCTTGATGTCTTGTTCCCAGGCTTGACTCTAACATGCCGTGTTATGCTCATTCTGTCTCTCTATTGACCAACGATCCAGTCTGTCTCCACTGACTTCACTAGTCCATGAAGGCACCGAAGTACATAGGAATATGTAAACAGAGAATTTCAAAGCGGGAACAGGGTTTAAGGGCAGGTACTAATATCCATAGAGATATGGTAATGAATACTGGGGCTCTAAAAATTAAATCTGAAATTAGTCTCTCTCTTTTCATCACTTAATTGTAAAAATTTGCATCGGCCTTTTAAAGAGAGACACCAGACTCTGGTCATGTAATGAATGCACGGCAGAGTGCACACAGGCAGCCGGGTAGGCAGGTAGATACACAAGTAGGCCATTGCTCGGGCCGAGTTAAATGATTGGCCAGGCTTATTACAGGCCTGTGACAGTCACAGAGACCGAATTATTTCCTTTTTTTTGTCTGTGCATTTCATTTATTGATCTCAGTTGGGATGGAAAGAACATTTCAACAAATAAAAAGAAATACAAATAAAAAATTGCCTTACCTAGCTTTGATATAATTTCATATTAAACAAAACATACAAACATATTAAACAAAACTACATCTTACCTAACTTACCTACCCAGGGACTGAAAATAGCTATTTGATAAAGCCTGGTACATTATAGCTATTATTGCATTATTGCTCCTTGTTTTATACAAGGTCAAAAGTCTTATAAATATATATTTTCTTTTAGTGGGAGTATTCTGTTTGAATACATTGGAAAACGTCTGATCTAGACCAGTGCACCTGTTTTCTACCAGAATACTGTGTGCGTGCGTGTGTGTGTGTGTGTATGTGTGTGTGTGTGTGCTTGTGTATGTGTGTGTGCTTGTGTGCGTGCGTGTTGGCCAACCAGTGAGCCAGACGATCGTGCTGTTGCTGCACTGACCTCAAACAGAAGGAGACTGCACCACGGCCGGGGGTGATGCTGACATTAACATGCAGGGGACGGTCAAACACACACACAAAAACACACACACACACACACGCGTGCACGCACACACACGCACATACACACACACATACAGACACAGACACACACACACACACACACACACACACACACACACACCTATACACAAATGCACACAGTGTGCCAGTATCAACAAACCAATCTATTTAGAAAGGGATAGTCTGTACTCGTCTCCTTGGTAATGGATCTTTATGTATCAGGGCACTGTGATATATATATATTCATAAAACGGATAGTTCCGGTCCTTGATTCTGATTCTAAAGTAAAGCAATACTAAACACAACACACAGTCACACAGCTGTGACTCTGTGCATAACAATTCCTTATTTGTATTAATGCCACTCTCAAAGTGTGCTAGCCTGTGTTGCTTGGCAACCATCTTTCTGTCTTGAGGAAGTATGTTGCCTGATGGAAGAATGTTGATTTGTTTTCAATAATTGATAGCATTTTATGTTGATTTTGTGAATTAGGTAATAGGTAATCTATCGTAACCATGTTGTGCCTAACAACGCCCCCTAGCTGTTCTAAAGTCACTGTAAACAACGGACTCTCTTGGCTTGGCTTATTGCTTATATATATATATATATATCAATCTATCAAACTTTATTGCAGACTCCAACGTCCAGATAGACAAACAATCACATACATACATAAAACAGTGTAAAAGGCGTTATATCATATATATATATATATATATAGAGAGAGAGAGAGAGAGAGAGAGAGAGAAAGAGAGAGAGAGAGATATATATAAATATATATAGATATATATAAATATGCCTACCCAGCAGCCACCTAGTCCCGTGCGTGTTTTCTCCGTCTGCACGTCTCGTAGGAACGGCAGGTGTGAGAACTTGGAGAAGGCCAGCAGTAGAACCCCTTGCATGCGCTGAGACGCCACCTAGAAATAGAACATAGAACAAGAACAAGAACACTGTCAGTCAGTCGCACAACATCAGTGAAAACAAAAGACACACGATGACGTGCTGCTGACTGACCAACACGTAGCCAAAGGGACCCAGGGTTTCCATGAAGAGCTCGCTCCACTGGTCTGTGAAGAGAGCATCTTTAAGCCGCTTGTTAATCATGGAGTTCACTTCCTGTAACCTGCGGCACACACAGAACACAACACATAATTAGCCTCTGAAAGAGAGAGACAGGAGAGAGAGAGAGAGAGAGAGAGAGAGAGAGAGAGAGAGAGAGAGAGAGAGAGAGAGCTATATATATACAGTATATACTGTATGTGATGGGGCCAGGGAGTAAAGGTAGTTAATCTGTCTCATCTGGTTTTGCAGGAATTGCAGGCTCACCCGATGATGAACATGTCTATGGTTCCATCCATAACATCCCGGCCGAAGAGAGAGGTTATGTCGTCTGGAGGGACGGCTGAACCCACGTTCCATGTGACTATGTACACCCTATAGAGGAGGGATAGAGTGATGTGACTATGTACACCCTATAGAGGAGGGATAGAGAGATGTGACTATGTATACACTATAGAGGAGGGCTAGAGAGATGTGACTATGTATACACTATAGAGGAGGGCAAGAGAGATGCCACTATGTACACCCTATAGAGGATGGAGAGAGAGATGTCACTATGTACACCCTATAGATAGAGAGCTGTGACTATGTACACCCTATAGCGGAGGGAGAAGCGTACATAGCATAGCATCACATTATTAGGCAGCAATATGTTCTGACAAAGAAACAATCTATTCTTATTTACCCGTTTTGTTTGTGTTCTAAGTGTTTTAAATGACCCTTGAACATGGTCTCTACGTGGGCAAGGGGTCATGTTAACAGAATGGATAATAAAAACAGACGAGCAGTAATGAAACAAACAAGACATCAATAAATAAACCTATGCTGTCGTTCTACATTAAGAAGGCTATTATTCATTTATTATTCAATAAATAATGAATACAAATGATAATCATAAACAATAATCATACTACATACCTGAAGTCATTGGTCTCTCCTGTTGGGGTTGTTCCTCCAGGGGTCTTGTTGTCGGGTTGGGGACCCGGACCCGGCCCTGATCTGAGGGGAGGCAGGGAGGGGGGGCTGGGCTGGTGGTTGGAGGCACAGGTCTGGGGGCTACGAGGACTGTGGGGGCTGTGTTGGGACCGGGAGGACTCGCTGGTGGGGGATGAGGAGAGACACCTGGCCCCCTGGGGCACCGTGATGCAGAGGGGGTTGCAGGGGTCCTTCTCCCGGGAGCGGACCTCGGGCCCCCGGCACGGCTTCACCTTGGCCCCCAGGGTGGTGGGTCTCGGCCGGCTGATGCTCGCGAGCGCCGGCGCCGGCGTCCAGGCTGGCCCGGGGTCGGGCGGTGGTTCTGGGTGTTGACGCGTCCCATGGGTGGACCGCCCCTCTACGGCCCCTGAGGGCTCGGGGGGGCGGAAGGAGGGGCCCCGGGGCGGGTCCTGGGACACGGCTCTGTGACGTTCACCTGACGGATGGAAATGGTGGGGCCCAGAGTCGAGGGGCCTGGCGGGCTCCAGGGTTCTCTGCTTCTGCTGCATGTCTTGTGTCTGCCTGCAGCGCACAGAGAGCTTTATGGAGATCAATACACTTCAATCACCATATCACATTCAAAAGGGCCTTGTGAATATTAATAATGTTAATACTGTTAATTATGTTTATACTCTGTTTAAAAGGCTGCCTCATGTCATGATAGGAGGATATCAGGTGGCTCTTCAGCTATTCAGAGCGTATCTTTCAAAGGTCTTCCACAATTATAAATGATAATGATAATGATGATGATGATGATGATGATGATAATGATGTAGACACAGGAAATGGAACCCAGTGAAAGCAGGTGTACACAGAGTCCATCTTCTGTTGAGCTTGTGAGTGATCCCTCCCCACACACACACATCCATTTCAAGTTACTACGTCAGTTAGGTGGAGCAAAGAGCATGTGTATGGCGTCCAGGAGTGATGACTTCAAAGACCTTCAATCACAGTCACATCTTACAGTCACATCTGTCTGTCTGTCTGTCTGTCTGTACAGCCCAGCTGTACAGCTGATAATGGATAACAGCTCGGGGGGACATAAGGGTCACGGTGGGGGGCTGGCTTCACCGCAGCTTCAAAGAGTATAATATCACACACATAAACACAAACACACACACACACACACACACACACACACACACACACACACACACACACACACACACACACACACACACACACACACACACACACACACACACACACACACACAGACCACCAGTGACCCACCCCCAAGTCAATAATACACCTGCTTTACTTATTCATGGCGTGCAGTTGAGTAGATTGCTTGCGCCACGTGACATCACATAGTAGCAACCAGTGAAAGGTTTCGTGTTAACGATAAAAGACCAATGAATAAGGTTGCGTTAGCTTTAATAACTGCGCGCTGTCTCCAGGTGACCGTGCTCCATTAATAATAGAGGAATCTGCCGGAGAACATAATTATGATTCCTTGTAGGTGAAATTGAAAAAGTCTTTGACAGACAGCCTGACATCATGGAACACAACGGAATCCCTGGAGGAATGCGATGGTTTCCGTCCTGCTCTTTAAGCAGAGGGTGTGGAAAACATAAAAATGCATTTCACTTACCTTCCACGCGTTTTCCAAGGTGAACCGCAAAGTGATACCGACTGAAATTCACGTGTAGCGAAGCATCACTTTCCTCTTGTTGTGTTTTTCCTCGTTTCTCGAAAGGACAATCTGCTGTTGTGGTAGAGACGAGAGAACAAGGTCGAGGAGAGAGAGAGAGAGAGAGAGAGAGAGAGAGAGAGAGAGAGAGAGAGAGAGAGAGAGAGAGAGAGAGAGAGAGAGAGAGAGAGAGAGAGAGAGAGATTTCCCTCTCGAAGTCAATCAGCTCGAAGGACAGATGCACACCAGTACCATGGAGAGCGGATCTCTGTCACGTCCTGATAAATCGCATCCCGTAAGGGATGAGTGTCACGGGAGGAAGAGGAGGAGGAGGAAGAGGATGAGGTATGCGTTTGACTTGTCTGAGTCCATGGAGTAGTACCTAGATGTTTGATATCGCTGGCGTCTGAATATGAAACGGCTTCTCTCATTTGTCAAAGTGATGAGCCGTCACGGAGAGCTTAAAGGGGTAAACGGTGGCACTAGTCCGTCTGTGATAGGCGTGCACCTCCATGCAGTTCCGACCGGTCTGCCATCAGACGACACCTCTCCTCTTCACGACCCCGGTGAAGAAGTGGGACCAGGAGACAGGTGCACTACACACTCAGGGATCGTAGTCCCAAGCATAGGTTCTTTTCTTTTTCGTTCTATAAATAACTATAAGTCTAATCGATGACGCAATAATCCTCGATGCGCGTCAAGAATTAAAACGTCAATCTGTCCCCGCACGTGTGCTACAATGCACTCAGTTAATGCATTTCATTGCAAGTCACCAACCACAGCAACAGCCACTATGGGCCCACCATGGGTTTTAGCGGGACTACCGCCTACCACTCAGAAAGCACAAAACATTATAACCATGTTCAACAGAAAAAGTGATGTTAAACAATATAACAATAAATATAAAATAACAATAATAAATAATGTCGTAGATATAAAGTTATTCTTTATGTCTAACATGTATTTGATTGGGCCTAACGGTGTATCATTATGAGTAGGCCTATTATTATCAGTAGTGTACCGTCTCTCAACAGACTAGACCTGATCATTATTGATTTTCCAACTACAATCCCATACAGATTTGACCCTGTAACCAAGATATGTTTTAATATGATTTTAGATATGTTTTATTAAAGTGGAACAAAATACTAAATTGTTGACTTTAGAAACAATGTAGACATGCCATGAAAATCCATTGCCGCCTGCATGCATTAAATGCAGATCTGTATAATCTCAACAGAACATGATGTTCCTAAGTACCAGCTGTCACACACACACACACACACACACACACACACACACACACACACACACACACACACACAATCACACACATATACATTTGCTAACACCTACACAAACAAACTGCAAATAGAGCACTCAAGGATGTGCAATTATTCAAAAAAACACTTAGTGGTGAAAACACTCCATGAAACCAAAGCTTATCATCACGGTGAGTTCTGTACATTAAGTACAGTGTCGTATTACATTTGATATAAGAGTAAAAACTGTAAAAATAATAATAATAGGTGTAAAATAAAAATACAAAGATGTTGCCGTAAAAAAAAAATTGGTGTAAAAGAAAAATACAAAGATGTTGCCGTCTACGGCCTCTTTTTGGTTTTGACCAGGCCTTTCTCCACCAGACATCGGTAGAACTCTTGGATGTATGTGTAGACACACTTCCAGTCTGGCTCTGCCATACGCAGTAAGTCTTCCACATCCAGCAGGGGGGGACAATTTGCCAACTTCCTGCAAACCAAGAAATGGGGGAAGGAGATAGAGATAGATAGAGAAAGAGAGACAGAAAGCGAGATGGAGAGAGAGTAAAGAGAAGAGAGAGTAAAGAGAAGAGAGAGAGAGAGAGAGAGATGGAGAGAGAGTAAAGAGAAGAGAGTGAGAGAGTGAGAGGGAGATGGAGAGAGAGTAAAGAGAAGAGAGAGAGAGAGAGTAAAGAGGAGAGAGTGAGAGAGGGAGAGAGAGAGAGGGACAGTAAAGAGAAGAGCAGAGAGAGCGAAAGTAAAGAGAAGAGAAGGGAGAGAGAGAGAGATGGAGAGAGAAGAGAGAGTAAGGGAGAGAGAGAGTTGGAGAGATAACATAAAGAGAGAGTGTAGAGCGAGAGAGTAAAGTGAAGAGAAAGAGAGGGTAGCGAGAGAGAGAGAGAAAAGTTAAACAGAGGGGTAGAGAGAGTGACCTATAACTCTAGCTGGTTGAGGAAGTACATGGATATTACACTAGTATACAGTGTAATGGTAAATGTATTAAAGAATGTAACAACCTTTAACAGGAGGTACTTATGGAGGTACTTATGCGATAACATTACGGAACCACCCAAACCCTAATCCCTACAGTAGCATGAAACCACATCTCACATTAACCACAAACCACAACCGTTATGACATAGTGAGCACATGCTGTTACATATTGCAAGTAAAAACAAAGACAGAGCCGCCAATTCAAACAAGGCCTGCGTTAACTCACTCTGCGGTAGTGAACGCCAACTCAAAGTTGTCTCTGCGTTTGTTGGGGTTGAGGGTGGAGTACTCAAAGGCGTCCGGGAAGAAGCGGTGCACCAGTGCGCAGAAGGCGATGCCGTCGCTCCAACTGGAAGAGAAGTTCTTGATGCTCACCCCCTACAGGGGAACACAGCAGAGTTAGTCATGTCACGTGTATTTGTAGAGCCAGCCATCCCAGTTATACAGTCTCAAAGGGCTGCGAACAGGCCCCCATGATATGTATATATGCTAACCCTGGGCCACTGAAAGGGGGAAAACTCCCTTAAACCCCCGAGGGACCCGACGTAGCAGAGACAGCTAGAGGAGGGCAGTAGGTGACACTGGGTTTACCTCATATGGCTCCGTTTTGGCGCGACACCAATCCAACAGCATCTGCTTGACGTTTTTAGTGTTGGGCGCTGCGGCGGTGGGGCTTCTTACACTGGTGTCCGAGCTGTACAGGACACACACACACACACACACACACACACACAGGGAATGCATACAATGTGTGCTTACAGTGGCTCTTTAAAAAGGACTTAGTGTATAAGATATACTATATCATGGATACAATTTTGTATATACGATAAAAGTATATACTCAAAGGGTCACGTAAGCTTTTAAAGTTAAGTACAATTTCAATAAACTACGAATAGAAGTACAATGCATTTTGGGATGTCGAAGCAGCATCATCGTAGGGCTTCAGGTGATGTTGTGTGGTCCTACCTGCTGGTGGTCTTTGGGGGACAGTTAAAGGACATCTGGATGGGTGACACCGGGGTCTTTGGTTCTGTTTGGTCAGGGAGCAAGTCAGGAATTTTCATGTTAGTTTAAATAGTTAATTGATTGATTCCATGGTTTAAATCAATGGAGTTCGTTTGAGGGACTCTGTCGTAAATAAAGAGAGGTTGAGGGGGGGGGGGTCACTGACTTGGCTGCCCTCTTTGGTTCAGACCCTTCAAGTCCTCCTGTCTGGACCCACGGTCCTTCTCTCTCTTATCTGAGAGTATGGAGGAAGATAAACAACATATCAATAAGATACGTTGTCCTTGAAGTTCCACTTGAAACAGAATGTACATGTAAATATATATATATATATATCATATATAGAAGAATGGATGGAGCAAAACAAATAAGGGGGGAAAAAGGCAGAAGAAAAGATTCCATTTGTTCACGTAATGTGAGATTGATGAGGATGAGAAGACAATATAAACAAACATAAATATATTTATATTGGCAGGGACTGCGAGTGTTTTTTGAAGCTGTGGTCTTTACCTCTCTTTGACTTGAGCAGTTCCCTGAGTGCAGCTCGCAACATTTTCCTCTCCTCAAAATCAACAGCTTTATCCAGCTGGAAGACAGAAATCCACTCTAAACAGACGCCGACACGCTGACATAACGTACTAATTGAGCAGCAAAGTATCCTGGAAACATTTAATCATTTTTGAGCAAAAATCTCACTTTGGGATTTAAAAACTCTTCAGTGAGAGCCAATTCTGGTCTAATTACTTCTGTCATCATAACTGTGTACACCATGAACACTGTGTGTAATGGTGACATAAACAACATATACACAGAACAACAATTTATGTTATGTTGACGTGACTATCTGAAGCAGCATTCATGATAAAATTTAATTCTATATAGTTTAAAGTACTTAAATAAACGAATGAAATTACATTTATGGGGCCTGATTGAGTCTGTGTGTCTTCGTGAACATATGGACCACATCAAAAGTGTGAATAGCCGTGTCTAAGTAATGCGTTAGCGGTGGTCATTGTCACATTGGTTTGTACTGCCTGACCATTTTATTGAGGACGTCTTCATCCTGGATGGCAGCGAGGTCCTGGCTGCTTGGGGGACCAGAGGATACAGCAGCATCGGCCTCCATGTTCTGCTAGATCAGACAACTGCAGAAAAAAAGTTCCCACAATTTTTGTGGGAACTTTTGTAAGCATTTGCTCAAAAAAGACTACAAAGCCTACATATGATTACAAGAGGAGTCAAAAATAGCAACAATGTCATTGAAATAGTTTCAAGTCGACCAATCTTGTTAGATTACAAATCTCTCAATTAGTTGGCAAGAATGTATGGAGCAGGAGAATAAGTGGGGAAACAGGCAAGAACATGCAACAAGATTGTATCTGTTCAAGTAAACTGTTGGAGTGAGTCTAAACCAACGTAAACCATGTAGTGGCGCGTAGGACCAACTGTTAGGTTTGTGTTTATTAGAGAGCCCCTCATTGTTTCTCAGCAACAGGCCCAGCGCAGCAGCACAGAACTGTCTGGAACAAGTACATATATAGTAATGTAGCACTGACTGCATGCAGAAGTATGCAATAACACCGTCAGCGCTGAGAACCAAAAACATAAGTTTTCAACACATGAAAAACACAAAAAATCTGGATTATCTGGATCGATTTTTATTCTAGTTATGTTTTGTATAAAATGTGAATGTGTGTAAATGCATTGTTTACCTCTATAGACATTCATCAAGTGGAATTTTGGTGTGAAATCGTCAGTGTCCTTCAGGGTGCTGGTAATGTCTGGTAGAATGCTCCTCAAACAGCTGTCCTGAAGTCTGTGGTGTTCTGGCTGTTGAGGAGTCCCTGTCCTTCTTCTCTTTATACAGCAGCAGTAGAGAAGCGTTTTTTGTAGCCCGACCCCCTCTTCACACCCACAACCCATGCTCCATAATAAGGACACTTGTTCAGATAAGCCACTTTTGCTTGCCCAACTTTGGAATGATTGAGTTGTGTTTTGATTGAGTCTCATGGTTCTCGTTTGTTGTGCAACTGGCCATCACTAGATGGCCAGTAGACTCTGTCAAAACACGATTTAATACCCCAGACAATATCTTTAATTAAGCAGTACCGCAACACTATCTTTAGAGTTAAAATAAATGGACCTGTAGCCTATATGGCTTGTAAATCGTGACGTCCCATCACAATGATCGCCTCCATTTCGGAAGTTAAATATAGGAAAGTTATTGGTATAAATTGTGTTTTGGTAATTGTTTAGTATTTAATTGTGTAATTATTTATCATTATGGGGTGCCATTGTTGTGTTAGAACCTGTCACAGCTTTTGTCTCATTGAATGGGAATGTTAACATGATGAGCCTAGTTTACGGTATATTTAAGTTTAATCGAATTAGAGATACAACATAACTATCGTCTTTACTCTACATAGACTCTCATCACAAAATGTCAGACAAAAAGCAATGCATTCCGATGTACAAGCCCTAGATACTCAAACTTATATCACGATGGGTGCCATCTTGTGAGACAGAACCAGAAGAACCACGAGGTAACGACCTCTAAACACGGCAAGTTCAACACGGTGTGACGCAATTTGCATTCCCTAATCTAGCGTTTATGTATATGACTTGGATGTATGACTCTGAATATCCCCGTTAATGTCGGCCTATGATCACATTTTTGACATTCCTTTAAAGGAGTGCTGATTCCTCAGGCACTCTTCACAAGTGCAGTGTCCGTGAATTCCCGGGAACTGAATGGGTTAAACATAACAAGGAAAATATGAGCAAACAGCACTGCCTTATTCAGGCAAAGGCTGGAGCGTGGTGTTCAAGGGAGTCAAGATGTCTTTGTATGAACCAATCAGTAGACCTCCTACGCATTCTCGTTCAGCCAACTCTGCACTCACACACTCCAAGAGATGCCAGTTAGTGAATTACAGTCTATTCAACTTCTTGATGGGTCTAGTTATGATCCAGCTATGCTGAATATTTCCTAGTATCATCTTCTATGCAATGAAGAGTGCATGAAACCTTGCAAACGGCGCCATCAAGTGGTGAATTTAGGTAGACACTCTAGTTTAAACCACAATATGGCTACTGTGGCCTTTAGTTAATTTTCAGATCCTCTTCAGTAAGGAAGAACTGAAGGAATAATTTCTGTGAATTTGTCACTTGGTGAGAATACCACGTTATCAACTGAGGCAACTGGGTACAGTCATGGGTTTGAAAGAAGACACTCATTGTAAAGGGGAATTGTGGGAGACATTCATTCCCCATGACGCGCAGATGTGAGAAACATCTGCCACAGAGGCTTTTATGATTGTGTTACTTTTTATGCTCATGAATATTGTTGGGCCTTAAAACGTCACCTAAATAACATTCTGATACAATTAAAATTTGAAAGAGACAAGGTGCAAAATTTTCATTGTTCATCTTTTTTATATTTGCGCCAGCCATATTGTAAAATACATAAATATTAAAATAACTATATACACCCCTGTTGAAAAATGAAACAATGCGAAACACAGAACATGCGTTGAAGGCTGGATCTCCATAACTGCTATGGAGGACGAGGCCAAACACAATCGTCATGGAAGGACAATCAAAACAAGTTAATGAGGGTGTATCATAACGGTAGCATATCCTTAACTCTATGTGGCTATAAAGTTGCAGTCAGCTGAAATGAGTATTCCTTCTTAAAAAGACAAAATTCTGTTCAAAGTAGTGTAGCATTAGTGTGTATACATCGGTTAAGCTTTGTTATGTGGCTGCCCATTGCAATGTGTGTTTACTTAACTAAAAGGAAAGACTTGACAAGCCTGACATTTGAGGAAATCAATAGTCATTAGAATCAGTCAGTACATCAATCAGTACATAAACCTCTAATCGTTGACACTTGATTAAGTCATAATTAATTATTGCATTTGCCATAGCATGTACAGCTGTGACATTATTCTAGTTTTCAGTTTATATTTCACATGATAGTCTTGTATTAAAACCGTTTACTGTTTTTAATGGAAACATTGCTCCCAGCATATGCTACAAGGCTCCACTATACCACCAGGTGAGAGGGTCCTGTACCCACACAAGCCGTTGCTAAATATATCAATTTGTGACATCATTAGTGGGATGAACTCCCACCCAGACATGCAATGGACAGGTCAAAGGTTAGGGTTACAGTGCCCTCATTGGAGGACCCTTCCAACTGGTCGGACTGGATAGGATCAAACCATCATGCATCTGTTGACTCGTGATGTCATAAGTGGATAGGGTTTTAAATGGCTTGTGATGAGTCATCTTGACTTCCTCATACCTCGTGGGTTACCAGAGCGGCCAGTGCTTAATGTGATCTGGTGTGGCCAGGATGCTGGAAAGTCAAGGTCACCATCCTGGTATCATGTTTCAACAAGCAATCAGAGCTTCCCTGACATGGAGCCTGCCCACCGCTGTGTCTACTAGTAAAACAATGGGAAGGAAGGAAGCTGGCACATCGGCCAATGAGTGTGGGGAACTTGACCTCCATGATAAACGTTAAAACTCACTCATCGGTTTGTCCTCTAGTGGCTGAAAAAAGATCAGACCATCAGCTTTTATATGGCACCCCCTACTGGAAGAGGCAGAAATATCATTTGAAAAGTGACAAAAACATTGGCATTGTTATTATTTAAGATCCTTATAGATGCATTAGCATCCTATATCCTGTGGTAAAATCTTTTTACCAGCCCTGTGTGAAACATATGTGCTATTTGACCTGTGACCGACCTTAAACAAGCAGAATAGACAGATCTTCAGTAATAAAAGTAAAAGCATAAGCTTTAATAATCTTAATCTTTAAACATTATTCTTTTAATTATACTGTATGCTTGAGATAGGTTGCAGGTTCAATTTGATTAGCTTATATATCCTGTGATTGTTATGGCCAGTTCATCACAAATAACATTATTTACTTAAAATAAACTAAAATGCATTGAATGCATTAAAATAAAGCACGTGAACAAGAACCATGTCACACAGTAAAGTCGGTACAGTCTTTACCGACAGTACAGACCGCTGTAGCCTACCGACTACAGTAGACTATAGACTACATTAGACTAAAGACTACAGTAGACCATAGACTACTAGAAGAGGCACCTGCAGTTTAGAAAAACCAACAAGCTGGGCTCTCATTGGTTAGATCCTCAGAAGCATTTGCAAGCTTTGGGTCTTCCTCGTCAGCTTCTCCACAGGGAGGAGAGCAGGAAAATGGAGTTGAGACTCCTTAGAGTGTTACGGTCTAATAATAATAATAGATAATAAGCCACTGTGGGAAAAGGTCATTAATTGGAGTCATATTTGAAAAGGTTTTTAAGCCGGGAAACTTAACTAGTGTGCACTAAGAGGGCAGCTGTGCTGTGGCCTCTGAGCTTCTGCAGAGCGAATCACATGTTACCCCCGACACCAGATGAGACGCCCTGGCCACACAACAACAATCTCTTGAACCTCATCATTTAAACCATTACGCAACTAATGCATTTGTGTGTAGTTCTTGGCCCGCTTCTGACACACACACACACACACACACACACACACACACACACACACACACACACACACACACACACACACACCTGAAAAAAATGAACAGTACTTTTGAATACAGTACTTAAAAATAGAGGAGCCTATTTTGTTATTCAAGCGGAGAACTAACTGTCATTCACTTGTAGATCCGTCTGTCCCTGACATGCAGATCTGTCCATCCCTGACGTGTAGCTGCGTCTATCCCTCACATGTAGACCTTTACAAGCTTGTAGCAGTGGATGAATAGAGTCCTCCATGTTCACAGTGCGGTTAGTATAACAGCTCTCATCATGAGGTACCAAATAGTTCAGTGTGCTATGCAGGCATCAGAGCATTCTGAAGGATCCCGGACAAACCATCATCACCCACACCACCCACCTTCTTTGCGGTTTCTCATGCTTTGCCCCCGTTGCAGTAAAATAAATACATTTGCACAGTGTAAAGTAAACAAAAACAAAAATCTGATCCTAAAAAAAACAAAACAAATAAAAAAACCAAACATGGTTTTGTCGTCATCAGCATGAATGGCCTCCTGAGAACCCCGGTCCCTCTCCTCGTCCTCTGGATCCAGACTACCCACTGAGGTAGCACCTTAAACCAGCCTGTTCTCATCATCTCCCTCCACTTCAGTCCATCTCCTAGTCGTCCAATACCAGAACCAACTGAGGTAGCAAACTAGAGCTTTCTTTACGCAATCGTCCATTGTCAGTCTCTCCTCCTCCCTTCAGTCCGCCTCCTTGACCTCTACATCCAGCCTACCTACTGAGGTAGCCACCAAGAGCCAGCTTCAAACCATCATCACCCTCTTTCCCTCCCCTTCAGTCCATCTTGTCCCGCTCTGTCCTCGGAGATAACCTCTCCGTGTGGTGATGCGACACGGTCAGCCCAGACGGGCCAGAAGGAGATCCATCCTCCTCCTCCACGCGACCCCCGTGGTCCCTCTCCTCCTCCTCCTCCTCCCGGCGGCCCTCATCCTCATCCCCATCCGTGTCCTCGATTCCCCGCCGATTCCCCGCCCCTGCTGAGGCCTTGGCGGCGCTGCGGGCGTCCAGGTAGTCGCCGAGGAACTCCGAGTTCTGGTAGATGAGCATGCCGCTCAGCGTGAGTGCCACGCCGGCGTAGCTGAGCGCCGTGAGCTCGCTGCCGAACAGCAGCTGGGAGAGCAGCAGGTTGCCCACCACGCTCAGGTTGCCCAGGATGTGCAGCGTGACGGCCGAGGTGAGCGCGATCACGCTGCTGCTGGCCAGGTTGTACAGCACCGAGCCCAGGCAGCTGAGCACGATGAAGAGCCACAGGTGGCCGTCGTAGTGCCGCGGCCACTCCAGCAGCGACCAGTTCTCCAGGGCCAGCGCCGCCACCGCCAGGATGCAGAAGCTGGGGATGGCCATCAGGTAGAGCAGGAACACGGAGTTGATCTTCTCCTCCTGCAGCAGGATGCCTGCGGCACAGAGGAACCACAACACACACACAGCTGAATACCGAGGAGGCGGGACACCGCAGGGCTCCAGAGATGAGAAGAATGCGTTTGTAATACCCTGTTTACCTAGTCCCGCTGGCCTTTGAACCAGCTTTACAGGCTTGTTCATGCGCTGTACACACACACACACACACACACACACACACACACACACACACACACACACACACACACACACACACACACACACACACACACACACACACACACACACACACACACACACACACACACACCTCGTCTCTCTCCATTTCAGATGTCTTCACCGAACCAACTTCCCACTGAAGGCCATGTGTCATTAGTCCTGGTGGTATGCCAGCTGTTGGCCTATAACGGTATGTGTGACTCAGTGAAGCCAAAGCTGTCAAGCCCAAAGGTAAACACCACAGACAGACACAATGACAACACAAGTTCTGCAAGATGGAAAGAGAGCTGACCACACCCCTACAGTGTCTGATTGGTTTGTTTGGTCGAAATTCATGAATTAAGGGGAAATGATTAGTTGCGACAACTGTAACGTTTGACTTTACCAGGGGATTCATATAGCCTGGGTGATTTATGACCACCCAAAGTAGGGTCAGGGACTGAGCTGTGATGAAGGGGCACAACACATTGTTCCCCTGACCGCAGAACAACACCAGAATACTGATTCCGTCATGTAGGACTATTCAATCTGTCTTCTGACATTATGAACCACATCATGTGCATTTCATGGTTCATTGCCTGAACAAATTGTCATCACAAAACCATGCTTGTCTGAGCGTAGCGACTTAACTAAATGATCGTAGGGGGGACATTACGTAACTAACCCACATGACAGCAACTCAACACAGAGAACATCTGTCTACAACTAGCGGCACATGACTGTACAGTGTGAGAGGGAGGGTGTAGGGAAATGATTGGTTAGGAAAACACTAAAAGTATTCCCTTAGACACAACGCCCTCAGGGTGTGTACAAGACTGAAGGAAAACTGTAAACGTAAACTTTTCCGGACCTGCAAATTACAAGTGTGAGCCACCACATAAATCAGGGTGCGCGGTTACCAAGAAGTTATTTCCACGTTTACGACGCATGACAATCAAATATATATTCCGCTTACGCTGTCTGAGAAACCAGCCAAACGAGTCTAGAAAGTACTTACTTTGCTGAATGGACTTGACACCCCTCAACATAGTGGCGGCAAACACGAAGAAGCAGCCGGTCTGGTCGAACTGCACCTCGCCCATGATGCTGAAGGAGGCTCCGAGGCAGATGGGCATCATGGCGGTGTACTTGAGGATGTGGTGCTGCTTGCCCAGGATCAGCGTGGAGATGGCCAGGGTGAAGAGCGGCGTGGTGGTGTAGATCATCTGGGCGAAGGACAGCTGCACATAGTTCAGGCCCATGTTGCCGAAGGCGATGCTAGCGCAGAACGTCAGGCTCAGCAGGAACACCTTGCAGCGGGCGCTGTGCGACAGGTCCGGCTCCCCTCCGGAGCCCTTGTGTCGGAACGTCCGCAGCTTGATCAGCCCATAGTCCACCACGATGGCTGTCAGCATGTGCAGCGCGGATAACAGCAGCGGGTACCTGAAGTTGTACACCGCGAATATCCATTTGTTGAGACTGGAGATGGTGGTTCCCGTGACGAGCCAGACAATGACAGCCGACAGCAGATGAAGCATCTCCGAGAGGGGTCTCCTCCCTCTGGGTTCTCGCTCGGTGACCTCGCTTCTGGAGACGCCATCGTCACTAATCATGTTCGTATCATTCTCGTCTCTGTAAAAAAGACCAACACGTGTTCACATCGCAAAGAAACAACAAACAGGCAATCCGATTTGTTTTCCTCTGGAGTGGAGTGACAGACTGCTCGTTTCTCCGATGCGGGCTGATGTGGGTCGCCTGGGTGTTGCGTTTTATTTCGCTGCAAAGTAAACCTGTATTCGATACCGCCTAAAGCCACGCGCTTGTATTTTGCATCTGATCCCGGTTGTGTAAGAGGAACCACCCATAACCTGACTCACCCCACCCATACCAATCGCAAGCCCGGATGCTACACCAGGAAGACAGGCGAAAGCGTGCTTTCCCCTCATTGGTTGCCCGGAAGTTGGGACCCGCCTCCGCTCCACATCGAGAAGCGATGATTGGTTGCTCTCTTGAAACAACGAAATTTGACAAAATAAAGAAATACATACATGGACCATACGGTCGTGATCATGAATACGCCAGACTGGCACCCCGTCGTTCTTAGAGGAACACTTTGTCCGGACACGCTGTCCTACACTGCGTTTAACCACCATATGCCAGCCAGTCCTCGAGTGCAACATGTGTTTTTTAAATAGCAGATGACTTCATGCTGTCATCGCGCGGTGTCTCTGAACCACAACCCAGTACTATAAACAAAAACATAGATAATCAAGCGCGCAATATAGCGGCACACACCACATCAAAGGGGCGACGCTAATATATAAATATGTATCGTTTATGTATTATTAACCGCGACAACATTATCATGTCAGAAATGTTCCGTAGCCAACCTGGCGAGTGGTGCCTGACTGTCACTTGACACTAGTATCTGAAAATTGTGGCCTCGACTTGTGTTGTTGTCCTACAATCACCTTAGCCTCATAGCAAAGTCGGGTGTCTAGCTAGCCTCCAGCTCACCTCGTCCCAGGCGTTCTCGTCTCACGACGGGACACCTGGAACCGGATGCTTCGGAAGAGCGTTATTTGAGGGAGGGCGGGACTTCGGTTACATGGGTTTAACGGCAAGAGAGGGAAGGACTTCGTTTACGTTACATGTTTTGGATATTGCTCAGTCGAATTCAAATTTGTCAAATCTCCATATTGGTTCTCTCTGTTATTATTCTTGTTATGTTCTTATTCCTCTGACCCGGGGCCTTTTAAGGGGCTTACACAAAACATAGGAAGTAAGAGAACGGAAATTGCGTTGCGGTAGAGCTGGATAACGGTTCATTGCCGGATCCTCTCTCAGCCTAGCTACCGACGCTAGCTACACTGGAGCCATGAGAATCACATCAGGTGAATACATTAACCGGCAACCTCAGCAAATCGTTTTCCGTCGAACATTAAGGGTCGAGTCTGTCTGCCTGTACCTACCTTACAGTAAAAATATCCCGGGTTTTTGTAGTTGGTTACTTTACCTATGAGTAACTTGGTGTTGACAGCATCCCAGCAGCAGTATCCTCCCGTCGGTTGGTGTGTGTGTGTGTGTGTGTGTGTGTGTGTGTGTGTGTGTGTGTGTGTGTGTGTGTGTGTGTGTGTGTGTGTGTGTGTGTGTGACTCATTTTACACTGCAGTGCACACTGCCCTGCTATGGATAGGCTATATAATAATAAGTATAATAAGCAAATAGGATCTTCAGTCTCTTTTAATGCGTCTTTTTCAAATAAATCACTCTTATTTTGCTCGTCCAAAACGGCATAGTCTGTATGTGAATCAATGTGTTTGTGATTTTTTTATTTGTAGGCTACAAAACACAGAAAATACATTGGGTAAACCTTAGAGTATGGGGTTGACCGACTGCTTGTCTCTTTATTTCTCCTCACTCATACAACTTAAACTCACAATTGTATTATAGTAAGAAGTATAGTACCTAACCTAAGTTACAGTTGTGTTTTTATTTGAGCTCAAAAACAGAAATGTTCGAGGTCATAGGGCACAAAAGGTGAATTCACATCATGTTCATTGAATTAATATAAACTTTCCCTAATTAGATACAGAGGCCTTAAACAACTAAACGTGCTTCAGCAGCACTCTAAAATCATGCATCTATGCTGTATGTTGTCACATGCTGTGTGGCTTTTGGCTGCAGACAACCATGACGCTATGCACAATAAACAGCCCGTTTGCTTCTTTAAGCTTCTATTCTTTGTGATACATCAAAATTATACATTTGTCATCAGTATTGAGTCATTTGCCAAAAATGTATCACCTGATATTCAGTCGTTGTTTAATTGAGGATATATTTACACACATAGACCTATAATTTTACAGAAGTGCCTGAAATATACATGAAACAACATCTTCCAGCCATTGTACATGTTGTACCTTTTGTGTTTCACATTTGGCACACAAGATGAAACAAGAATAAAAAGTGCTGTTTTAGAACCTGACTGTTACATGTGCTTATTCCACCTGCAAATACAGCTGATATAGTTTTCTCCAAGTCATTTGTCTCAATGCATGAGGACGCATCATACCACATAAAAGACACAATGGTTCAATACCTGGCTGCATTTAAAACGTAGATTTGTTGCAAAGCTTTTGCTAAGGACTACCATATCCTAGACAGAGCTGTGTTAAACAGCAGTTGAATGTTTTTTTTTAAACCATTCACACTTTAATCTTGTTGTATGAAGCACCTTAAGCAAACCTCTTTCCTTGACATTTGATCCTCTCTAAGACAGCATCTCTATGCTGCCTGTCGTGTAGTTGACATATTGCTGACAACACCTAAAAGGTGAACAATGGAGCTGTAAAGTATAGGGAACACTTAGATAACACAACGGGAAGTCTGCAGGGGAGAAGAGAGTGCGTTAAGAAAAGTAAGAAAAGGCTTGTTGAGACAAGACCTAGCCTTATTAATTTATAACTGCAGGGTGTTCTCCCGCTGGATTGTGCCAAAGGGAAACCGAGGTGTGAATCGTTCGCAATTACAATTTAATTGCTGTTATGATTCAAATGGGCAAAAATCTTTCAAACAGGAGGTTAATTTAAGTGTCACTCGGTATTGAAAAGTGGTTGGGATGTAAGTGCTCAGATGAAAATAAAGATCTTAAAAACTGTCCTCAACATGTGCGATTTGAGGCGATGTAATGGGGACATCGGTATGAGGTCAGTAGATACTTACAGCGAGAAAGAAAATTGCATAAGGATGCATCAAAAGGGCCTAGGCTACTACAGAGTAGACACATTACGTGTGCATCCTTATGTCACTTTTGGACACTTTCTTCTGTATTTACTGTATTAAACATTGTATGTTTTATCGTGCAAATAAACATTTTTCAAAGTATCCTCATTTGTTAGTTCACATTTCTTTGAGCAAGCTATTTTACGGATCTATTTTTTAACAAATTATTCTTTTAAAAAGGGATGGGGACAAAATCTGCCATTTCAAAAAAGTGGTGAGGACATGTCCCCAGTGTGGACGACACCTCTTCAAGGTCAAGAATGAGCCTGAGCAGTCCGGTACATAAACACCTAGGTCAGACACTTCTGGTGAACCATTTACATATGTTTCTGTGTCTACTATCTATGGACAGCGGTTTGGTTTTAATTGACTTATTGAATTGTCCCCATCAGTAAAAGAAAGAAAATGCTTATATATGCAGTTTTGGTATTTACAAATATGAATATTTTCCCGACACCATCGAGTGGGACCAGTGAATGAAGCTGCAGCATGAAAGCCTATGAATGTGGAAGAACTATACTCTACATCTCACCAAGGTCACCCTCCAGAAAGGGAACGCTGCTCCAGAAATTTAAAAACAACAGATTGCCCTATCCACTCCCGTCCCGCGATAACACACACCCCATTAATGAAGTCCCTTTTTAATGCATATAACTTTTCGTTAGACCATGGACAACTCACTCTTCCCTCTCATATCACTCTCACACACACACACACACACACACACACACACACACACACACACACACACACACACACACACACACACACACACACACACACACACACACACACACACACACACACACACACACACACACACACACACACACACACACCTTGGTCTACAAGCAATGAACATAAAAACAATGCTCAAATGATCCGAGACCGTTCTCAGTATAAACACATATGCTGTTCTACATTAAGCAGCACAAAGTAGATGGGGATATTATTATCAGTGAGTCTAAACTATGATTTAATAGTCTAAGTATTTAGGTAAGTTATTAAATGGATCTAATTTAAGCAGGAAAACAGTTAGGTTAACTCCACACACACACACACACACACACACACACACACACACACACACACACACACACACACACACACACACACACACACACACACACACACACACACACACACACACACACACACACACAGCAGCTAACGATATCTCATCAACCTCCTTCAACCGCCTCCCCTCTAGGGTCCAAGTCCAGGCCTAGAAGCAGTAGAGTCCCAAAGTGCAGGCCTAAAAGCCCTCAGAAGATCTCCGGACACTGGGTCCAGTCTTGCCTCTCCTTGGCCTCCCAGTAACCGCCCCGGTAGACGAAGGTCCGCTCCCCTCCATCGTTGGTCCTCTTCTCGAACCACAGGGGGTGGTAGCCTTCGAGGTCTTGGCCTGAGGAGTCACACACATCCACACGGTGGTGCATCACGGTTGTGTGGTTGGATGTCAACAGATAACGTTTTTCTGAACCGAGTTGTCTCGGTTCCAAACTAAACCGCCACGTTCAGATGCTATTGTCGCTGCTCCACTATACAGATCTATAATACGACCATAGGTCTATATCGTATAGGTCGACATAATATCGTTCTATACTATAAAGATCTTTACTATATAGATAAATACTAGAGTATATCTAAACTATATAGGTTATACTATCCAGATATATACTATATAGATCTATGCTGTCTAGACCTATACTATAAAGATCTATAAAGCATGTGTCTATACTATCTAGATATATACTCTTTAGATCTAAATAGTATAGATCTAAATAGTACAATTATATATAGTATAGCTCTATGCTACGTATATCTATAATATATAGACATATACTTAAGCAATAGATCACGACAGGCTGTGCCCCCTTAACTGTGGTATAATGACCGTATACCACTGACTGAAGTGAGCTATTGCTTTTATAAAACGATTACGTAAGTATGGCGAAGTCATAGACACCCTCAATTTTGAAAAAGCTAGAAAGTCGGAAAAGCATTTTTTTAACGAATACAAAAAAGTAGTCCCTCCTGGCTGCCGGCAAAGTGTATGGCGGTTGCTATGCAACACACTGTAGCGTCCTTCAGAGAGAAGGCTAGGCTAAAGACGGTAGCTTGGTTCGCCGGCAATTTAGCCTACTATCGAGTTCACTCACCGTGTGCCTATTGCTTTACAACATTTCCACCCTCTCCATAAATCAACATGTTTTTTAGGCTTCAGTGAACTATGCTATTGCTTTTATATATAAATAAACAACAGTTCAAGTTAGGCGCGGAGTGATACTGAACTCCGTAAACTGAACGGGCGTCATAGCTGTGTGTATACGCTCAATATACAACAGTTGGGAACCAATCAGATCGCTTGATTTAAGCCACCCGTTTTATAAAGTAAAACAACAAAGGTATAGAGATATACAGTCTAGATCTATATACTTTAGATCTACATAGCATAGAGCTATACTATCTACATATATACTCTTTAGATCTAAATTGTATAGTATAGATCTAAATAGTACAATTCTATATAGTATAGCTCTATGCTACGTAGATCTATAGTATATAGATCTAGACTGTATATCTCTATACCTTGGTTGTTTTACTGTATAGGTTCCATAGTCTGTGGGGAGCCAGCCACAATAACCTTTCACTGCACACGTATGAACATGTGATATAAAGTCTTTGTCCCTAGAAGCGGTTTGGTTTCAGTTGTGTTACACTTTGAGCTGCTCTCCATGTACCCAAGGTGCTGCATGAATAAAGTGATGATCATAGATGACGAGGTGATGAATAAATAATGCCATTGTTATTCACCCGTCCGTCCACTCACCCTCCTCCAGAGCCTCGTTGGCCTGTGCCTCCCTCTTCTTCCTCTCCAGCCTCTGCCTGTCCTCCAGGCGGGTCTTCTGGATGTTGGCCTCGTCCCAGAGGCCCGCCTCCATCAGCTGCTGGTCCGGCCTCAGGCGGCTGTCGGTGGGCGCCACCCCGTCCTCGGGCTCGTTCAGCGTCAGCGCCAGCGTGGAGAAGAAGTGCATGTTCTCAGAGTTGTCTCTACGGGAGGGGAGGGAGAACCAGGATGAGAGGAGGGAGAACCAGGAGGAGAGGAGGGAGAACCAGGAAGAGATGAGGGAGAACCAGAAAGAAAGGAGGAACAGGAAGAGATGAGGGAGAACCAGGAAGAGACGAGGAACAGAACTGGAAGAGTGTGGATCCTTGACTTACTGGACTGCAAATATATAAACAGCAAATATAAATAAAGTGCTGTTTGGAATGTGCTGAAGACAAGTGATGATAGATTACTATCAAACAACAAGGCTAACCACTATTCACATTCTCTATGAACCGGAGAGGTTCACCGGCATTAAAGATGTGTTTTTCCCAAGGCTATCCCTCGGGGAGGAGGCTTTCCTCACATCTGTAACTGCTTGCACATCCCACTGCTCATATTTTCTGTCCAAAATATCAAAAAACTTTTGATTTAAATCGACCTCTTCAATCAATGTAGCTCTGCGATCCTCAGATTGTGTCCTTTTCCATCAGCTACCTGTATGTCATTTTAGTGTAAGGCCGTGTCCCAATTCTCCTCCTTCCCCTAGATTTGAGCCCTAACCCTAGATTTTGTGCGTTCCTGCGAAGGGGTAGGGTGTCCCAATACTTAAGGGAGCAAGGGGGAGTGCTGTTTTTCCCTTAAAAATCAACCCTTGAATGCTAGCCAGCTCAGTAGCTGACTTGCAGCTAAGGGCACTCGAAGCAAGTGTTCTTGTTAAGGGGAGAGAAATGGGACTGGGACTTATTCTCCCTTCTGGTTCTCATTCTGTGTGCTGAAGGGAAGGAGGACTCACGGGAGAGGGTACTTCTTCCAGAGCAGCTTGGCTGGGAGGGTCTGGTAGACGGTCTTCTGCTTGCCCTCGGAGCCTCCGCACCCGGGGCTGCTGTCCACGATCTTGGCGCACTCCATCCTGTCGTCCCAGGTCCCGGACAGGATGTAGTGGGCGGAGCCCTCCCGGTCCTGCACCACACCGGTCACCTGGAGCCAGAGGAGGAGGAAATGAAGAAGGAGTCGAAGGCAAAGGTGAAGATGAAAAGGAGGAGAAGACGAAGAAGAAAATAAGTAAAGGAAGAAGAAAATAAAGAAGTAGAAGAAAAATTAAAAACAAAGTAGAAAATAGAGAAGAAGAAACAGAAGGAAAAGGAGGAGGAGACGATGGAGAAAAAAGAGGATAAGGAAAAGAAGGAAAAGAAGGAGAAGAAGATGTTTCGGAATAATCGTCACGACTCACAATGCATGACTGTTAGATAATCTGCCATTGTTGCACCAATTTTGTTTGCATCATTGAACCAAAGTGTCAAGAGA